>NW_006921595.1:22510209-22511258 GCF_000298275.1 Orycteropus afer afer | reverse complement strand
GTATAGCAGGGATTGTGGGGCTGGCGCGGGATCGGGCAGTGTTTCGTTCTGCTGTGCATGGGGTCGCTATGAGTCGGAAACGACTCGTCGGCACTTAACAACAACAACAATTATGTTTTTGTATATTACTTTCTATTCTATTCTATAACCAGTGGAAGACAGAATGGTTCTATCTTGCTTGTTTATATATCGTCATGTTAAGTATTTAGGTAGACCAGATTCTAGATTAACAAAACTCTCACATGTGACTTTGAAGTACAAACTGCTATGTTTTTTCTCACACCATGTAAAGTGGATTAAAACAACAGAATTTCTTGACGTGCTGGTTTTCAATAAATACTGCCAACAAATAATAACTAAAAACTGAAAGCAGTTTACATGTTGAAATTGTTCAGTTAAAGCACTGATATTTTCAAATTAAAATAGACTAGTCAACAACAACAACAAAATAACTTGTAACTCAAAACAAGTAATTTTACTCTACATTTACAGTATATTTTCAAAGAATCATCACACACACAACCCATAATATTCTTCTTACTCATCTACTAGTTTTATAGCTAACATTATTATAAAGATTTTTAATTTGGATTTATTTTTGTTGACCGACACAAATATCAAATTATGTTAATTTTGAGAAAGATGTCCAGTTAAAGGAATAATGAGTTTATGCATTTTTATGGCTGCCATACTCTTCAACTGCAGCTACAAAGGAATTAGTTTTGCTGTTTTCCTTTTGTGGCTAAGGACAGAAATGTATCCTTAGGAGTTGTGTTAAAATTCATTGCAACCTTTCCAAACAATTCTAGCGACCAAGAATGCCACTTTCCCTTCTTTGCCAAAGTGATGAAAAAAAAAAAAAACAACCCACTACCACTGCCATTGAGTCAATTCTGATTCACAGTGACCCTGTAGGACAGAGTAAAACTGTCCCACAGGGTTTCTAAACCAAACAGACTGCCTCATCTTTCTCCCCCTAGTGGCTGGTGGGTTAGAACTGTCAACCTTTTGGTTAGCAGTCAAATAGTTTAACCACTGTACCATCAGAG
>NW_006921595.1:22502362-22510109 GCF_000298275.1 Orycteropus afer afer | reverse complement strand
CCTTTCTCACTTTAAATCCCTACAAATGTGTGTGTGTGTGTGTGTTTGGAGATTAGAGAGGAGGGGGGAATAAATGTACTATGAAAAGAAAGGGAAATACTAGCATATGAGTAGTAATTTTGGAGAATTTCTGAGACACAAGCAAAGTTAAGATCAGATGGGCAACAAAAACTACAGGCCAAAACATAAATAGGGGAGAGTTCTTCTGAAGACAGTCCTGCTTTGATTCAGTCTCAGGTTGATTAAATTCCAGGAGCAGAAGAAGATCCTGAGCCAATCTTCAGGGAAATTATTTATTGAATTATATTCTAAGCATCCACCAGGTTGGCCCAGTCCTCATTTCCTATCTGCATTAAAGGTCTGGCAGTGAACATCTTTACCCAGAACCTAAAGCAGAGCATGTGTGCACTTGGTCCAGAGAAGTAACAGTTGCATAGCTTGTCAGGAAACCTCAGGAAAAAGAGAAATCCACCATAAAGGAAAAACAAGCTACCAGTACCCCCAGCTCAAAAGCCTCACATGTATTATAGAAATGTGTATAATCCTATGGGGGAGACTATCTTTAAAAGAACACAAAGATCTAAAGAAAAGACTGTCAAATTTGACTACCAACATGTTAAAGACTTGATAATATATTGGGGGAAACTAACATTCTCAGTATATAAAGAGTTCTTAAAAATTAATATGAAAAACACAAAATAATACAAAAAAATCAAAGGATACGAAGTAATACTTCACAAAAGAAAACATACAGAAGCCCATTAAAATTTTTATGGGCTTACTCTTATTAATAGTGCTGTTATCTGCTGTGATTCGGCACCCACTCATGGCAACCTCGTTCACAATAGAATAAAACTGCCCAGTCCTCCACCATCCCCATGATTGGTTGCAGTTGAGATCATTTTGATCCATAGAGTTTTCTTTGGTTGATTTTCAGCAGTGGATTGCCAGGTCTTCTTCCTACTTCACCTTCGTTTGGAAGATCCATTGAAACCTCTTCAGCATCACGGCAACACAAAAACTTCCACTTATAGATGGGTTGCTGTTCATGAGGTACACTGGATAGGAACTGACCTGAGTCTCCAACACGGGAGGGAAGAATTCAACCATACATATTATTGTCGTTGTTAGGTGCCATTGAGTTGACTGATTCATTGTGATCCTATGTACAAAAGAACAAAACAATGCCTGGTCCTATGCCATCCTCACAATATTTCCTATACTTGAGCCCATCTTCACAGCCACTATGTTAATTCATTTTGATGCAGGTCTTCCCCTTTTTTGCTGGCCTCTACATTACCAAGTATACTATCCTTCTCCAGTGATTTGTCCCTTCTGTCAAAATGACCAAAGTACAGGAGGCAAAGTCTGGCTATTCTCACTTCTAAGGAGCATTTGGCTGTACTTCTTCCAAGACAGATTAGTTTGTTCCTCTGGTAATCCATAGTATTTTCAATATTCTTTGCCAAAATCACAATTCAAATTATCAATTCATCTATGAATAATTCCTTATTCATTGTCCAGCTTTCACATGCATATGAAGCTACTGAAAGTATCATGGCTGGGGCAGGCTCACCTCAGTCTTCAAAATGGCATCTTTACTCTTTAAAACTTAAAAAAGATAGTTTGAAGTAGATTTGCCAAAGAAATATGTCCTCTTATTTCTTGACTGTTGCTTCCATGGGTGTTGATTGTGGATCCAAGTAAAATGAAATACCTGACAAATTCAGTATTTTCTCCATTTAATGTGATGTTGCTTATTGGTCCAGATGTCAGGATCTTTCTTCTCTTTATCAGTTGAGGTATACTCCATATTGAAGACTGTAGTCTTTGATCTTCATCAGTAAGTGCTTCAAGTCCTCTTCACTTTCAGCAAGCAATATGTCAGCTGCATATTATAGGTTCTTAATGAGTCTTCCTCCAATCCTGATGCCATGATCTTTTTCATATAGTCCAGCTAGTCTTGGGTTACTTGGTCACCATATAGATTGAATAAATCTGGTGAAAGGATACAATCCTGACTCACACTTTTCCTGATTTTAAATCATTCAGTATCCCCTTGTTCTATTCTAATGAGTACCTCTTGAGCTATATATTTGAGTTCCTCATAAGCACAATTAAATATCTTGAAATTCCCATTCTCCAAAATGTCATCCATAATTTGTTACAATCCACATGGTGGAATGCCTTTGCATAGTCAATAAAACACAGATAAATATCTTACTGATATTCTCTGCTTTCAGCCAGGATCCTTCTGGCATCAGTAATGAGATATCCCTCATTCCATGTCCTCTTCTGAATCCCGCTTGAATTTCTGGCAGTTCCCTGTCAATGTACAGCTGGAACTGTTTTTGAATTACTGTCAGCAAAATTTTCCTTGTGTGTGATAATAATGATAATTTCCACATTATGTTGGATCACCTTTCTTTGGAATGGACATAAATATGAATCTCTTCCAGTTGGATGGCCAGGTTGCTGTCTCCCAAATTTCCTGGCATAAGTGAGTTAGGCCCTCAAGTGCTGCATGTGTTTGTTGAAACATCTTAGTGGATATTGTGTCATTTCCTGGAGCCTTGTGTTTTGCCAGTTCCTTCAGTGCAGCTTGGACTTCTTCCTTCATTACCACTGGTTCTTGATCATATGCTACTTCCTGAAATGGTTGAACATTGACTAATTCTTTTTGGTACAGCGACTCTGTGTATTCCTTCCATCTTCTTTTGATATTTCCTTCATTGTTCAATATTTTGCTCTTAGAATCTTTCAATATTGCAACTTGAGGGTTGAATTTTTTCTTCAGTTCTGTCAGCTTGAGAAATGCCCAGAGTGCTTTCCCCTTTTTCTTTTCTAATTCCAAGTCTCTGCACATTTCATTATAATACTTTACTTTCTGTTCTTGAACGCATTTCTCTTCTTGAACTGAAATCTGCTGTTCAGCTCTTTCATTTCATTTCTTCCATTAGATATTCTCTGTTTAAGAGCAAGTTTCAGAGTCTCTTCTGACATCTAATTTGGTCTTTCCTCCTTTCCCGTCTTTTAAAAACCTTTTGCTTTCTTCAGGTGTGATTTCCTTGATGCCATCCCACAACTTACCTGGTTTTCAGTCACTGGTGTTCAGTGTGTCAAATCTATTCTTCAGATGGTCTTTAAATTCAGGTGAGATAAAATCAAGTTCCTATTTTGGCTCTCTTGGACTTAATTTTCTTCAGCTTCAAGTTCAATTTGCATATGAGTAATTGACGGTCTGTTCAGCAGTCAGCTCATGGCCTTGTTCTGACTGATAATATTGAGCTTCTCCATCACCTCTTTCCACAGATGTAGTCAATTTGATTCCTGTGTATTCCATCTAGTGAGGTCCACATGCATAGTCATTGTTATGTTGTTGGAAAAATGTATTTGCAATGAATAAGTCATTGGTCTTACAAAATTCTATCCTGTGATCTTCTGTGTCATTTCTATCACCAAGGCCATGTTTTCAGTTACTGATGCTGCTTCTTTGTTTCCAACTTTTGCATTTCAATCACTAGTAATTATCAATACATCTTGATTACATATTTGGTCAATTTCAGCAGCAGAATTTGGTAAAAAATCTTCAGTTTCTTCATCTTTGGCTTTAGTGGTTAATGCATTCATCTGAATAATAGAAGTATTAACTGGTCTTCCTTGCAGGTATGGATATTATCCTATCACTGACAGCATTGTACTTTAGGATAGATCTTGAAATGTCCTTTTTGATAAAGAACGTGATGTCATTCCTTTTCAATTTGTCATTCCCAGCACAGTAGACTATATGATTGTCAGATTCAAAATGGCCAATACCAGTTCATTTCAGCTCTTATTGCCCAAGATATCAATTTTTATGCTTTCCATTTCATTTTGAAAATTTACAAGTTTCCTAGATTCATACTTCATACATTCCACATTCCAATTATTAATGGATGTCTGCAGCTGTTTATTCTCATTTCGAGTCATGCCATATCATCAGATGATGGTCCAGAGCACTTTATTCCATCCATGTTATTAAGATCAACTCTACATTGAGGCAGTGAGGTGTTTTTTTTTTTTTTTCCCCTCCTACATTTAGGATTGAGGAGGCAGCTCTTTCCTGGTTGTATTTTGAGTGCCTTCCAACCTGAGGGGATCATCTTCTAGCATTACTTCAGATAATATTTCACTACTATTCACAGAGTTTTACAGTAATATATCAGACAATGTTTTACTGTTATTCATTAAGTTTTTAGTGGCCAAAATTTTCAGACATGTATGGTCTTGTCCTTCTCAGTCTGTCACTCTAGAAGCACCAGTGAAATTTGTCCACCATGGGTGACCCTGCTGGTATTTGAAATACTGGTGGCATAGCTTTAGCATCACAACACCATGCAACACTCCACAGTACAACAAACTGACAGGCCAGTGGGGGTCATAAACACTAGGGAAATGTAATTTAATCTCTAAGATATGTTTTAACCATTAGTTTGAAAACATTTAAAATTGGTAATATCTTTTCTTTTAGCCAAAGTTATGATATTTATAATGCATAAAAATTTTCTGGAAGTGTGGTCTAGGAAATGTACATACCACTGAAGAAATGGTAGGGAAGCTGAGGTTTACTTGCTGTAAATAGATGCTAAATATTAAGACTAAGTTGAATTCAAGGCAATCAACAAGAAAAAAAAAGCCACAAGAGGTTAAAAAAAGAAAATATTTGAAAAGATAAGAACGAAAAATGTCTTGTAGAAGAGAAAGAAATGGATTACATAATATTTAAATTCTAAAATTTACTAGCAATTAACCTTATTAAAACTAAACCAAAAGAAAAAAAAAGTTTATTTTTCCACCTATTGAATCAGACCAATTCTAAAAGTTTAGTACTAAAAGTTTAGTACTTAATTATAAGTATGTTATTGGCAGAACAGTAATAGGAGTGTACCTTATTGTAGGACTACAGATATAATAGACATGAGGAAACAATGAAGACTTTGAAAAGAAAGGGATAATTCTCTTGGGAGCTTTAGGATGGACATGTTTTAGCTACCAGAGAGGATGAACAAAGGCCCAGAAAGTCATAGGAGAAAGAACACACAACTAGTACAAAATATGTGGCTTCGTATTTCCAGCGATGCTGAGAGATCAGTAGTTCTCAAAGGGACAGCCTGTTCTCACCACTACAAAATCCCCACAAATTTTTCATCTGATGGTTTTACTCACTGCCAATAATTACTTCAATCCATTAGTCCTTTAGGTTTTACACAACAATGATTTTCTATTTCTATCAATCCAATCATTAATAAGAGTTTTCTACAGAATAAAATTTCCCTCATTAATTAAAATTGAATACATTAGTGAAGTAAGATAAAATTTAATTTTTCCTTTCAATTATCAATTTTCAGATTAAAGATTTATTGCCCTAAGTATAAGTATTTTCAGTGGTATCCAATGAACATTCTTCCTTCTTTCCTTCCCTTCTTCTTTCTTTTCTTGCCTCTCTCCTCCTTCTTCATGCTGGCTTCTGTGTCCATTAGATATGTCCCATTATCTTTGATATCTTTGAAAATTTTTATCAAACAAGATGGCCCAGGTTCAGGGTGTATATTTCTGCCTCACACTCCAAGAATCCACTGGTTCCTTTCAGCAAAAGAGGGCACCTAGAGATCACAATCTGGTCAACAGGTGTGCACATGACAATTAAGTTTTCATTGCTTCTAGGCTCCATTAGGTAGATGCCTAAGAAATCTGTGTTTTTGAAAAGGCAACAAATTATGAATCACACAAATATCTCCAATTCAAATTTAATAGTACAGATTTTTACCTACTTTCTTTGATTATATACTTGTATTTCTCATCCTTCAGACAAAAAATTATTGTTCCTGTCAATCTTTACACAATCACTATTATATATGTGTGTATATGTGTGTGTGTATGAATTCTTAGGGGGGAAATGGTTAAGCACTCCACTGTCAGCTGAATGGTTGGTAATTCATATCTACCCAGAAGCTACTCAGAAGATGACAGCTATTGAAAATCCTATGGATTATAGCTCTACTCTGAAACACATGGGAACTCCGTGTATTGGAATTGATATGATGGCAGCTGGCTTGTTTTTTTTTCTTTTCACACACACACACACACACACACACACACACACACATAAAACCACCAGTTGCTGCTGCATTGGTTCTGACTCATAGCAACTCATGTCTGTTGGAGTAGGACAGCACCATAGGTGACAAATTTTCAGAAGTAGATTTCCAGGCCTTTTTCTGAGGCAGTTTGGGTTTGGTTTGGTTTGGTTGGGTGAACTCAAACTTTTAGCCTTTCAGCTGGCTGCCAAGCATGTTAACCATTTGCATCATCCAGGGAATGTATATACATATACAATATATACCTATGTATACATGTTGTTGTTGTTGTTTGCCGTCGAGTCATACATATACATACACACATATATAACAGCTTCAAAATAGTAAATTTAGTAATACTACTAACATTAAGATTACTGAATGAATTCTTAGGTGGATTTTAGCATCTCAGTTTTCGCAGTGAAAAATAAAGCAATTACATGTAGTCTTCACTTATCGACTATCTCACTATCTGACATTTTGCATTTAAAATAGTAAAAAGAACTTCTGACTATTTTGCACATAAACACTATATGTCTAGCAGTAACAAACACCAAGGTACAAGGCAAGATAACACTGGCTGTGATGGTTAAGGGTAAGTGCCAACTTGGCTGGACCATAAATACTTGGCTCACAGGAGGATACATAAACATCATTCCCAGTGGTTTAACAGTTATGTAAGATGTAATTTGGCAGTTGTGTAATGATATAGTCATCATCCGTTTTGTGATCTTTTGTGGTTATCCTCCATTTTTGCACATTGATTTTCATACAATAACCTGGTTGGAAACTAACCATGCTGATAAGTGAGGAGTAGATGTATTTTTATTTTTAAAAATTTAAAATATAAATTTAATATAAAAATGAAAAACCTTAGAAATTCATACTTGTACCTACTATACAATCTTTTTTTATCATTCATAAATAATTCTATTGAAATATTGGTTTTCTTTCCAGATACATCACCGAATGTAGGTTAAAACGTCCTTTTTTTTTTGTAACTCATTCTCTGTTAAGATAATTGTAACAAGGGGAATAATCTAAGTCTATACAACATTTGAGCTAAAAAAGAAAAAAAAAACACAGTGACTACAGATTCTCTATGTGACCTTTTCCTACCTAAGATATATATATATAAAGTGTCTTTCTAAAGTCCAAAATGAAATGTCAAAATAATTAATATTTTACAGTTATTATGATATACTTAAATAAATTTGAGCTGTACAAATAAAGTTTAAACTATTATTTAATGTAAATACATAATTTGGTATATCAATACAAGATAATATATAGTAAAAAACTTCACTTGACAGGCAAAAAATTGAAGCTCAGTAAAAAGGAAATATAATTGTTTTCATATTAGATCAGATAAGAAAGATCCTACTGAGCTTATAATTAAATTGGACACATTTAATAGATGTGTTTTAAGAAGACATATTGCTACATTCCTGTTGGCTCAGAACATTTAAATTCAATTCGTAGTTATATCAGATCGATAACTTGTAATTTCCCATTAAAATTAGTTACTATTATGCCAAGAGATCTGGAGGACAGCTACCTGGCCAACTGACTGGAAGAGATCCATATTTGTGCCCATTCCAAAGAAAGGTGATCCCACAGAATGTAGAAAT
>NW_006921595.1:22488366-22499962 GCF_000298275.1 Orycteropus afer afer | reverse complement strand
TTTGAACCACCAGCCTTCTGGTTAGCAGTCAAGTGGCTTAGGCACTACACTACCAAAGTGGTATATAGAACTTTAAATATAAAAATCCATGGATAGAGGGTTTAGAAGTGTGTTTACATGGGAAGGCTCCTAATCCAGAGCCTAAATAAAAGAGAGAAATTATAGAGAGCCAATGGCTTCTAATGTAAGGAAGATAAACCAAAAATCAACACAAAGCCAAAAGAATAACTTGACAAGAAACTGAATGTTGGCCAGAACAAAAAACTTAGGACCTCTTAGTGATAGGAAAAATAAATAAATAAATAAAGTCAGCCAAAGAAAAGAAGAATCCATACTAGGTTCTAAGTTGTAAGGCAGAAGGAAAAATTAGACTGAAATAACGTACCACTTTAGTAGGATCCTGGAGTGAACAAAATTTAGAAAAATCCAAGTATGGTAAATTTATAAGAGGATATGTTGTTGTAACAAAGCTGCTATGATCAGGGATAGGATAAATTGAAGAGAACGAAGGAGAGTATAGCAATAGTAGTAACCGATCCATAGACAGCAGAAAATAATTACTCTTACTTCATGATTAAATTCATAATATATGAATTATTTTCAATCTTATAGTACAGTTCTAAACAAGAAACACTAGTATATATTGCTTTAATTATTGTAGCCAAACCATAAGAGTAAAAGCATAAAAGTAAAAGATTCAAAGTTATAGCAACACATTCAATTTTAATTAGTAAAACTAAACCCATTATTTTTTAAGGAAAAATCACATTGATCCCCCTTGCCACATCACACATTATGCTCTCCCTTTCTTCCTCTCATCTAACCTCACTGGCCTATTTTCAGCCCTTCAAACATGTTCACTTTCTTCTGTCAAAGGCCTTCCTATATAGTGCTCTGTAGAATTTTCTCCCTCTGTTTAAACTTTACATTAAATCTAATTTTATAGAGAACTATAATCAATAGTTTCAAGAACAATTTCTGAAGTTTTCACAGATAGGTGAAAACAAGAATAGGAGTAAATGATGCAGAAATAGTTTGAAAACATTCAATCATATTATTTCTAAGACTTGCTTTTGTAAATTATGATTGAATTGTAGTCAGATGACATACAAATTAACTACATGTGAAATATTAAAGACAAGAAGTGTCTTGTGAAAGTGATTGTCACAAAAGTACATAAAATTTTGTACATAAAATTCTTATCATCAAGCAAACTTATCCTGAGAAGCCTAATATTTAAATAAACACTTTATCAAACTTCTCTGAAAAGTAAAGAGTAATTTGTAGTGTGAGCACTCACTAACATGACTGTTTTGAAGTCTGGAATTTTAAATAGGATCTCCCTAAAAGTGGAACATATTACTAGAAAAACAAAACAAACAACAACAACAACAACACATTAAGTGTCCAGGGCCAAGATCTCAAAATTATATTGTTCCAACATAACTAAAGAAGTACTGGGCAAAAATGGAAGATTTAACATTTTTGGGATTATAATCATGTTATCATTATTGTTATAAACTTTTTGAATTGCTCACAACAAAACAGAAAAATCTACAAAAGAGTTTTTTAAGCAGGCATAATTTCAAATACATAGGCAGAAGATTTTAATAAATCTAAACAAGTACAAAGTCAAACAAAAAGTTAATATATACTTCCTTGAAGGCCTCTATTTGACTGGTCCTTGAACAGGTTGTGGTTAGGTAAGACTTTATTATATAAACTATATATTGAGCTTCATGCCTTATAATTATGTTAAGTGTTATTTGTGAAAGTCCTTCACTTATTTAGAATTTCACTTCCTCAGCTGGCAGCAATTATAGACTCAAAGACCACCAGAAATCTTTCTTCAGCCCCTTTCACAATCCACAACCTTGTTATGAACACTTAAGCAAGCACACAGGAACATTAATTACACTTTGATAATAAACAAGGCCAGAGGGAAGGTTATTCTTTTCCATTAAAAAAAAAAAAATCCTGCTTCATAAATGATTCAAAAGCCAAGAGAAACGATAATTCTACCAACATTTGCAACTTTATCTGAAATCAGAGCCACCCTCTGCAAGATTCTGAACTTTTAAAGAAACAACTTACACAAATTACAGTCTACTTCTTGCCCAGTCAGTATATTCATCTAACAAAGCAATTTCCATATGAGCAACCACAAACATTTCTGGCTTCAGTTGTTAATCTCCCATGAAAAACTATTTCCATACTATTTTTAACTTGTATATGGTAATGATTATCTGTTTATCTCTGAAGCATGAAAATTCTTACAGTGCCTTTTATAATGTATTTATGTACCATGTTCCCTTCCATGTCCTTGGCAGATGGAAATACTCACATCTTCCTCTCAGGAACAACAGTTGAGAAGCATATTGCTTTCTTTTCAGTTGGCTCCTTTCTGTCTCCCAAATTCTCACACTATTGGGACTACGTCTAAATAGCTTTTCAATTTTACCTTCATACATAAGAAATGCAATTGCATGATATCTGAAACTAATTTATGTGGAAGAGAACATTAAATGGCAAGTGAAATTCACAATTCACTTTAGCCACATAAGTAAAAAATGAAATATTAAATCTTTTACTGTTAGAAATTGACATTAGAAATGTATAACAATCCATTCAAGATATTAAACATAGATCTGAACTTGGAATTCTTGCACATCTTAGTACCAGGAGATTCAAATTAATTAAATTAATACATTTAATAACCATAAATATAAATACTAGTTTAATAGATGAAGAAAATAAGACTTCAGAAAGATTAAGTTTTCATCTAACTTTAAGGAGCAAATAAATAATAATATTGAGTATTAAATCCAGCTCCAATTGAATTCAAAAGTAATTTTCTTTGTGTGATTCTGCTCTATATTTTCTGAAGTTAAAGAAGGGTCCTATTACCACCTAGTCTAAATATGTAACCTTAAAATATGTAGATCCTGAAATAGAGTTACAAAATTAATAAAAACAATTTATAAGCAATATATGGCCTTTATTCTTAAGGAAATCATAGATTATTGTTACACATATTTCATTTCTATAGTGTTTTATAGATTAGTGTCCAAGGAATCAAATACATGGAATGACAGCCCTTCACAGAGAAGGCTTCATGGAGAAAAGTGTGTGTGCAGTGCTCATTGGAGTATATGTATAGATATAGACATAGATATAGGTATAGATATAGATATAGATATAGATATATCCACCACTTGTCTGTCACTATGTTGTACTGTGCTGGCTTGAGTGTTGCTATGAGGCTGGAGCTATGCCACCAGTATTTCAAATATCAGCAGGGTCACCCATGGGGGACAAGTTTCAGTGGAGCTTACAGGCAAAGACAGAGTTGGAAGAAGGAAGGGGCCATCCACTTCTTAAAGAATTGGCCAGTGAAAACTTTATTAATAGCAGTGAAACACTGTCATATATTACTGGAAAACTTTATGAATAGCCCTGAAACATTGTTTGATATAGGGCTGGAACATGAGCCCCTCAGGTCAGAAGGCACTCAAACTACAACTGGAGAAGAGCTGCCTCCTCAGAGTAGAGCTGACCTTAAAGATGTGGATGGAGTAAAGCTTTCAGGACCTCTATTTGCTGATAGGGCATGACTCAAAATGAGAAGAAACAGCTGGAAACATCCATTAATAATCGAAATATGGAATGTATGAAGTATGAATAATCTAGGAAAATTGGAAGTTGTCAAATATGAAGTGGAACATATAAAGATTGATATACTAGGCATTTGTGAGCTGAAATGGACTGGATTTGGCCATTTTTAATCAGATGGCCATATGACCTACTATGCCCGGAATGACAAATTGAAAAGGAATGGCATGGCATTCATCATCACAAAGAATGTTTCAAGATCTATCCTGAAGTACAATGCTATCAGTGATAGGATAATATCCAAATACCTATGAGGAAGACCAGTTAATATTACTATTATTAAAATTTATGCACCAACAACCAAAGACAAAGATGATGAAATTGAAGATTTTTACCAAATTCTGCAGTCTGAAATTGATCAAACATGCAATCAAGCTCTGTTGATTATCACTGGTGACTGGAATGCAAAAGTTGGAAACAAAGAAGATTCACTGGTAGTTGGAAAATAGAGCCTTGATGATGAAAATAACACTGGAGGTCGCATGACAGAATTATGCAAGACCAACAACTTATTCATTGCAAATGACTTTTTTCAATAACATAACTAGCAGCTATACACGTGGACTTCACCAGATGGAGTACACAGGAATCAGATTGACTACATCTGCTTCTGAAAGAGGTG
The DNA here is from genome assembly GCF_000298275.1 of Orycteropus afer afer. Lineage (NCBI taxonomy): Eukaryota > Metazoa > Chordata > Mammalia > Tubulidentata > Orycteropodidae > Orycteropus > Orycteropus afer. Next base: position 22,495,668 of record NW_006921595.1, on the reverse strand, counting down.
ATGGAGAAGCACAATAGCTTCAGCCAAAACAAGACCAGGAGCTGACTATGGAACAGACCGTCAACTGCTCATATGCAAGTTCAAGTTAAAGCTGAAGATAATTGAAAAAAAAAAAATCTATGAGAGCCAAAATATGACCTCAATTATATCCCTCCTGGATTTGGAGACTAACTAAAGAATAGATTTGATGCATTGAACACCAGTGACCAAAAACCAGAGGAATTGTGGGATGACATCAAAAACATCATCCATGAAGAAAGCAAAGATAATTAAAAAGACAGAAAAGGAAGAAAAGACCAAATGGATGTCAGAAAAGACTCTGAAACTTGCCCTTGAGTGAAGAGTAGCTAAAGCAAATGGAAGAAATGGCATGATAAAAGAGGTGAGCAGAAATTTTCAAAGAGCAGCTTGAGAATACAAAGTCAATTATTATAACCAAATGTGCAAAGACCTTGAGTTAGAAAACCAAAAGGGAAGAACACACTCTGCATTTCTCAAGCTGAAATAAATGAGGAAAAATTTAAGCCTCAAGCATCAATATTGAAAGATTCTAAGGGCAATATATTGAATGATGCAGGAAACATCAAAAGAAGATGGAAGGAATACACAGTCACTGTACCAAAAAGAATTGATCAATGTTCATCCATTTCAGGAGGTGGTATATGATCAAGAGCCAATGGTATTGAAAGAAGAAGTCAAGCTGCACTGAAAGAACTGATAAAGAACAAGGCTTCTGGAATTGACGGAATGCCTATTGAGTTGTTTCAACAAACGCATGCCCCAGTCAATGGAGGTACTCGCTCAGCTATGCCAAGAGATTTGGAAAACAGCCCCCTGGCCAACTGACTGGAAGAGATCTATATTTGTACCCATTCCAAAGAAAGATGATCCCACAAAATGTGGAAATTATCGAAAAATATCATTAATGTTGCACGCAAGTAGAATCTTACTGAAGATAATTCAAAAACAGTTGCAGCAGTACATTGACAGAGAACTTCCAGAAATGCAAGCTGGGTTCAGAAAAGGATGTGGAGTGAGGGATAGCAAAGCTGATGTCAGATGGATCTTGGCTCAAAGCAAAAAATACCAGAAAGATGTTCACTTGTGTTTTATTGACTATGCAAAGGCATTCGATTGTGTGGATCATAACAAAGTATGCATAACATTGAGCAGAATTTCAGAACACTTAATTGTGCTCATGAGGAACCTGTACATAGACCAGGAGGCTGTCACTTGAACAGATACGGAGATACTGCATGTTTTAAAATCAAGAAGGGAATGTTGTCAGGGTTGTATCCTTTCACAATACTTATTCAATCCATATGCTGAGGATTCCATGAAGCTGGGCTATATGATGAAGAATGTGGCATCAGAATTGGAGAAAGACTCATTAACAACTTATGATATGCAGATGACAAAACTTTGCTTGCTGAAAGTGAAGATAACTTGAAGCACTTTGATGAAGATTGAAGACTATAGTCTGCAGGATAGATTACACCTCAACACAAAGAAAACAACAATCTTAACCACTGGACCAATAAGAACCATCATGATAAATGGAAAAAACATTGACATTGAAGTTGTCAAAGATTTCTTAATACTTGGATCCACAATCAACACCAATGGAAGCAGCAGTCAAGACATCAGAAGACCTATTGCATTGGGCAAATCTGCTGCAAAAGACCTCTTGAAAGTGCCGAAGAGCAACGAAGTCTCCTTGAAGACAGGTGTGCATAACCCAAGCTACGATATTTTAAATCACCTCATATGCATGTGAGAGCTGGACAATGAATAAGGAAGACTGAAGAAGAGTGGATGCTTTTGAGTTGTGGTGTTGGCAAAGAATACTGAAAGTACCATGGACTGCCAAAAGAACTAACAAATCTGTCCTGGAAGAAGTGCAGCCAGAATGCTCTTTGGAAGCGAGAATGGCTACACTTCTTCTCACCTACTTTGGTGATGTTGATAGAAGGGACCATTCCCTGCAGAAGGATATCATGGTTGGTAAAATGGAGGGTCAAGGAAAAGGGAGAAAGACCTCAACAAGGTGGATTTAGTGGCTGCAACGATGGGCTCACATATAGCAGGGATTGTGGGGCTGGCACATGACTGGGCAGTGTTTTGCTCTGTTGTACACATGGTCACTATGCATCAGAGATGATTCAGCAGCACCTAACAACAACAGCATATATGTATATGAAATCAGCAAAGGTATGCATTAGCATTATATCTGTTCACCATACTTATTCAAGTTGTATGCTGAGAAGCTGGACTTTATGAAGAAGCAAGCAGCATCAGGATTGGAAGAAGAGTAATTAATAACCAGTATTATTCAGATGGGAGCTCTGGTGGCATAGTGCCAAAGGCTTTTGACTGCCAACCAGAAGGCTGGCGGTTCAAACCCACCAGCCACTCCTCAGAAGGAAGACTGGGAAATCTACTTTTGGAGAGATACTGCCTCGGAAACCTAAGGAGGCATTACTATGAGTCGGGATTGACTTGACAGCAGTGAATTTGGTTTTGGGATTTTAATATTCAGATGACAAAATCTTGCTTGCTGAAAGCAAAGAAGAATTTTACTGATGAAGATAAGTCTTCAGTACAGATTACACTTCAACAGTAAGAAAACAAACATCCTCACAACTGGACCATTAAGCAAACCATGATAAACAGAGAAAATATTGAAGTTCTCAAGGATTTAATTTTACTAGAACACACAATCAATGCCCATGGATGCAGCAGTTAATAAATCAAACAATGTATTGCACCAGAGGCAAATATGTTGCAAAAAATCTCTTTAAAGTGTTACAGAGCAAAGAGGTCACTTTGATGACTAAGGTAGGCCTGACCAAAGGCATGGTGTTTTCAATAGCCTCATATGCATGTGAAAGCTGGATAATGAATAATAAGGAAGTCCGAAAAATTGATGTCTTTGAATTACGGTGTTGACAAAGAATATTGAATATTGAATGAACTGCCAGAAGAATGAGCAAATCTATCTTGCAAGAAGTACAGCCAGAATAATGATCCTTAGAAGTGAAGATGGCAAGACTTTGTGTCACGTGCTTTGGAAATATTATCAGTTACAACCAGTCACTAGAAAAGGACATCATACTTGGTAAAGTAGAAGGAGAGTTAAAAATAGGAAGATCTTCAATGAGATGGATTGACACAGTGGCTGCAACAAACCAAGCAACGATTGTGATGCTGGAACAGGACTAGGCAGTGTTTAGTTCTGTTGCACACAGAGTTGCTATGAGCCACAATGGACTTGACAGCACCTAAGAACACACACGCACACACACACACACACACAAACACACACACATCTCATTTTAAAATCTGTGGCTAGCTTATGATATCTAAAAGCATTCTACACATCTGAGAGCATATGTATGTGTGTATAATAATTATTATTATGATTTAATAATATCTTTCATTGGTTTCTTAGCTTACTATTGCTTTTTTCTTTTTTGAAATTGTGACTTGGGTGATAGTTTGCAGAGCAGATTGGTTTTCCATACCATAATGCAAGCATGTTTTGTTTTGTGACATTCATTGTAGTCCCTACAATATAACACTTTTTCCCAATGTTTATCATTTCCTGTCATCCTTCTTTCCTATCACTTTCTGTCTTCTTAGCTTTAACCCTGGGAAAATGCTGTCCTTTTAATTTCATATGGTTGATTAGCTCTATAATTTGGGGAGAGTTTGAATTCACTTGGAAAATTATTGAAATATTATAGACAAGATCAAGATACTACTTTAGAAAGAAGAATTGAGTTGCCAAGTCTACTAATTTGTATTTCAGTAATTTTGATGATGTTAACCATGTTGTTGGTGTTGTTAGGTGCCATTGAGTCATCTCCGACTCATGATGACCTTATGTATAGAATGAAACACTACCCAGTCCTATGCCTTCCTCATAATTCCTGCTGTACCCAAGGCAATCGTTGCAGCCAATCTATCTCATTGAGGGCTATCCCCTTTTTCACTGCCCTCCACTTTACCAAGCATGATATCCTTCTCCAGAGATCAGTCCCTTTGAGATTGTGACAGAAGTAGGTGAGATGAAGTCTGGCCATTCTCACTTCCAAGGAGCATTCCAGCTGCACTTCTTCCACTACAGGTTTGTTAGTTCTTTTAGCAGTTCATGGGACTCTCAGTATTCTTTGCCAACACCACAATTCAAAAGCATCCACTCTTCTTCAGTCTTCCTTATTCATTGTCCAACTCTCATATGCATATGAAGTGACTGAAAACACCATGGCTTGGGTTAGGTACACTTCAGTCTTCAAGGAGACATCTTTGCTCTTCAGCATTTGCAACAGGTCTTTTGCAGCAGATTTGTCCAATGCAATACATCTTCTGATGTCTTGACTGCTGCTTCCATTGGTGTTGTTGTAGAACCAAGTAATATGATGTCTTTGACAACTTTACTCTTTTCTCCGCTTATCATGATGCTGCTTATTGGTCCAGTTGTAAGGATTTTTTTTTTTCTTTATGTTGAGATGTAATCTATACTGTAGACTGTAGTCTTCAATCTTCATCGGTAGGTGCTTCAAGTCATCCTCACCTTCAGCAAGCAAAGTTGTGTCTTCTGTGTATCGCAGGTTGTTAATGATTCTTCCTTCAATCCTGATGCCACTTTCTTCTTCATATAGTCCAACTTCTCTGATTGTTTGCTCAGCATCCAGATTGATTAAGTATGGTGAAAGGATACAACTCTGATGCTCTCTCTTCCTGATTTTAAACCATGCAGTATCCCCTTGTTTTTTTCAATGACAACCTCCTGGTCTATGTACTGGTTCCTCATGAATATAATTAAGTGTTCCGGAATTCTCATTCTTCTCAATATTATTCATAGTTTGTTATGATCCACACAATTGAATGTTTTTGCATAGTCAATAAAACATAAGTAAACATCTTTCTGGTAGTCTTTGCTTTCAGCCAAGGTCCATCTGACATCAGTTATGATATCCCTCATTTTATGTCTTCTTCTGAATTCAGCTTGCATTTCTGGAAGTTCTCTGTCAATATACTGCTGCAACTGTTTTTGAATTATCTTCAGTATGATTTTACTTACATGCAATATTAATGATACTTTTCGATAATTTCCACATTCTGTGGGATCACCTTTCTTTGAAATGTGTACAAATGTGCATCTCTTCCAGTCAATTGGCCAGGTAGCTGTCTTCCAAATGTGTCAGCTTAGACGAGTGACTAGCCTCTAGCACAGCATCCATTTGTTGAAACATCTCAATGGCCATTCTGTCGATTCTTGGAGCCTTATTTTCAGGCAACTCCTTCAGTGCAGCTTTGACTTCTTCCTTCAGTACCATTGGTTCTTGATCATATACCACCTCTTGAAATGGGTGAACAATGATCAATTCTTTTTGGTACAGTGACTGTGTATTCCTTTCATCTTCTTTTGATACTTCCTGCATCATTCAATATATTGCCCTTATAATCTTTCAGCATTTATGCTCGAAGCTTAATTTTTTTCCTCAGTTCTTTCAGCTTGAGAAATGTTGAGTGTGAGCTTCACTTACGATTTTCTAACTCAAGGTCTTTGCACATTTGATTATAATTATTGACTTTGTCTTCTTGAGCTGCTCTTCGAAATCTTCTGCTCAGCTCTTTTATCTTGTCATTTCTTCCATTTGCTTTAGCTACTCTCTGTTCAAGGGCAAGTTTTAATCTCTTCTGACATCCAGTTTGGTCTTCTCTTCCTTTTCTGTCTTTTAAATGACCTTTTTTCTTTCTTCATGGATGTCCTTGATATCATCCCACAATTTCTCCACTTTTCAGTCATTGGTGTTTAGTGCATGAAATCTATTCTTTAGATGGTCTCTAAATTCAGGAGGGATATAATCAAGGTCATATTTTGGTTCTCATGAACTTGTTTTAATTGTCTTCAGCTTCAACTTGAATTTGCATATGAGCAGTAGATGGTCTGTTCCACAGTCAGCTCCTGGTCTTGTTTTGGCTGAAGACACTCAACTTCTCCATTGCTTCTTTCCAAAGATGTAGTCAGTCTGGTTCCTGTGTACTCCATCTGGTGAAGTGCACACGTACAGCTGCCATTTGTGTTGTTGAAAAATAGTATTTGCAGTGAATAAGTTGTTAGTCTTGAAAAACGCTATCATGCAATCTCCAGTGTCATTTCTATCACCAAGGCCACATTTTCCAACTACCGGTGATTCTTCTTTGTTTCCAGTTTTTGCATTCCAATGACCAGTGATAATTAACACATCTTGATGGCATGTTTGGTGAATATGAGACCACAGAAGTTAGTAAAAGTCTTCAATTTCCTCAGCTTTGGCTTTGCTGGTTGGTGGGTAAATTTATAAAAATAGTAGTATTAACTGATCTTCTTTGTAGGCATATGGATGTTATCCTATCACTGACAGCACTGTACTTCAGGATAGATCTTGATACATTCTTTGTGACAATGAATGCCACACTATTGTTCTTCTATTTGTCATTACCACATAGTAGATCATATGATAGTTCCATTAAAAATGGTCAAAACCAGTTCATTTCAGCTCACTTCCATTTCATTTTTGACAACTTTCAATTTTCCTTTATTTATAGTTCATATATTTCATGTTCTGATTATTATTGAAGGGTTGTACCTGTTTCTTCTTATCTTGAGACATGCCACTTCAGCAGATGGAAGCCCCAAAAGCTTTCCTCCATCCACATTACTAAGGTCAGCTCTACTTTGAGGAGGCAGCACTTCCCCAGTCGTATTTTGAATACCTTCTAACCTGAGGGGTTCATCTCCTGGAAGTATATCAGAGAATGCTTTAGGGCTATTCATAAAGTTGTCCAGTAATATATCACACAGTGTTTCATTGCTATTTATACAGTTTTCATTGGCTAATTCTTTGAGAAGTGTAGGGCCTCTTCCTTCTTCCATCTTAGCCTGGAAGCCCTGCTGAAACCTGTCCACCATGAGTAAACCTGCCAGCCTCAGAGCAACACTTAAGCCACCAAATTATGACAAAGGCAGGTTTACACAGCCTGCCACGGGGGTGCTCCAAACACTGCCTTCTGCTGCACCTGGCTGGCTTATGCAGCCTGCCCCCAGGGCACTCCAAACACCAGCCTTCCACTGCTGATGTTAACCATTGTAGTTGTTGTTGTGTTTGCCATCGAGTCAGATCCAGCACACAGCAACCCTTCCTTGGGTTTCTGAGGTGGTATCACTACAGAAGTAGATTGCCCAACCTTCCTTCTGAGGAGTGGCTGGTGGGTTTGAACAGCCAGCCTTCTGGTTAGCAGTCAAATGCCTTA
>NW_006921595.1:22453019-22484835 GCF_000298275.1 Orycteropus afer afer | reverse complement strand
AGGGCACCCAGGTTCTGTCTGAGCACACAGACTGTGATGGAGTTCCTGTGGGCCCAGAAGGTAGGTGAGAGTGGGGATGGCCACACCTCCATTCACCAAGCAGGTATAGGGTATAGTAACAAGAAGAATGTCATACCTTTTCAGTCTTGCAGGCCCCGAGTGTCCTTGGGGTTGCTGGAAAGCATAACGTGTTCTTAAGCCCCAGAAATCTGCGAGAGCGCTCTCTTAATAGTCAAGCCGCTTTTTAAACCTTCAAAATGGCGGTGTCCTCTGGACTGGCAAAAGTCCACAGCTCAGCCCACCTTTCTCTTCACCTTCTCCATTTGTTCCCCAGCCACTGTGCACAGTCCTCCGTGCAGTCCCTGGCTAGCAGGGTGATTTTTAGGTTAATCCTTAGGTCCTACCACCACTTGGGAATCTCCAAGCCATTTGCACCATCTGTGCTGTCAGGGTCGCTCAGGTCACTGCCAGACCGCAGCTCCGTGTGTATCTTTTTTTGGTATTTTCACGCAAATTCTTTTGCTAGTTGGGGTTTAGTCTATTTTTGTATCCTTCCCTTCAAGGCTCAGGGGTCCAAGATTATCTTCTGTGTCTGTGTTAATTGGTTTCCCTTTTCTTTGTTGAAGAGTGTCTGTGCAGTCCTTCTGCCTAGTCCTCCACCTTGCCAGAACTCTGATGATATATACTTCTACATTTATAAAATTGTTTTTAAAAATCAGGGGCTCATATATTACCTTTACTTTTTTAATGATAACAAAATGCAACACACATAGCATTCAAAATTAAATACCCAAGGGACGGATGAATATAAGAGACAGCTATACAAAATCTCTCTTATTAGCCTACAACTAAGAACACTACAAGATATTCAAATTTAATTTGCAAACATTTTATTATAGCAACATGTTTAATTTTGCTTTCTACTAGCATGACCCTATATTTGAGTTTTCCATTAGAATATCCTCTGATTTGATGGTTCTGTTTTTTCTATAGCATTTGTTAAAGTATGCTGAGAATAAACCCAATACATAATTCTAAGCCAGATTTAAAGATAGCTATGATGTTTTGCCTTTTTCATTACCATATTATATGCAATATACAAGCCATTCATGATGAATTGTATAGTGTATCCTTACACTCTAAAAATGACTCTTTGCTTTTTGAATTTTGAGCAAGCAGTTTAGCTTTGGTTGCATTAACACAGGAAGAGTCAGTGCCCATCAGAAGAATTCCCTTCTAATACTGGAAGTTAAAGGAAGCCTGTAAGTAGACAGCCTGGTATGCTCACTTAAGGTTACTAGTTGGTACCATGAGATGAGAAGAAGGGGAAAGGTGCAGCAATGAAGAGATGGGCTGAATTTGGACATGTTCCATTGGCAACCCTTGACCTACCCCAGGGAGCTAGGGAGCTAGAGAGAGAGAGAGAGGAGAGAGAGATTGAGAGAGAGAGAGAGAGACAGAGAGAGACAGAGACAGAGAAGGGGTTGACTGCTATGAAGTGCATGGAAGTGTGTAGATTCCCAAGTGTACAGTTGGTACCCACTGACCTAGCCTGAAAAAGCTAAGGATGTGTTTACCAGAATCCAACCAAAGAAGAGAAAAATATCTGACACCATCAGTTGGTTTGACAAATTAAAATGGCTTGCTCTGAACTGGGTTTTGCTTATGGATAAAGATGTTCAAATTTGCAACAACAACAGAAGATTCTTTAGACTAAGGAACATGCTTATCACCTCAGAGTACTTGTTTGATGTTGTTTGTTGTTAAGTGCTGTTCATCTGGTTCTGACTCATAGTGACCCTACGAGCAACAGAACAAAACACATCCTGGTCCTGTGCCATCTTCACAACCTTTGCTAGGTTAGAGCCCATTGTTGCAGCCACTGTGTCAATCCATATCACTGAGGATATTCTTTTTTCACTCTCCTTCTACTTTATTAAGCATGATGTCCTTGAGTGATTGGTCCTTCCTCATGACATGTCCAAAGTACATGAGACAACGTTTTGCTATCTTTACTTCTAAGGACCATTATTCTCGCTGTACTTCTTACAAGACAGATTTGCTCATTCTTCTGGCAGTCTATTGTATGTTCAATATTCTTTGTCAACACCATAATTCAAAGACATCAATTTTTCATCTTTCCTTATTCATTATTCAGCTTTCACATGCATATGAGGCTTATTAAAAACACCATGGTTTTGATCAGGTCCACCTTAGTCATCAAAGTGACCTCTTTGCTTTGTAACACTTTAAAGAAGTCTTTTGCAGCCGATTTGCCCAGTGCAATAGGTTGTTTGATTTCTTGATTACTGCTTCCATGGGCATTGACTGTGGGTTCTGGTAAAATTAAATTCCTGACAACTTCAATATTTTTTCTGTTTATCATGATGTTGCTTAATGGTCCAGTTGTGAGGATTTTTTGTTTTTTTAATGTTGAAGTGTAATCTGTACTGAAGGCTGATAATCATTAAATCCTCTTTGCTTTCAGCAAGCTATGTTTTGTCATCTGCACACTATAGATTGTTAATGAGTCCTCTTCCAATACTGATGTTGCTTACTTCTTCCTATAGTCCAGGTTCTCAGATTACTTGCTCAGCACACAGATTGAATATATATGGTGAAAGGATACAATCCTAATGGCCTCTTGGTCTATGTACAGGTTCCTCGTGAATACAATTAAATTTTCTGGAATTCCCATTCTTCCCAATGTTATCTCTAATTTGTTGTGATGTTACTGGTTTGATAGGAATAGGCGATTGAAATTTGCTATGTAAAATGGGGAGAGATAAAGGAATGAAGTGGCTGCTTTAAACATTTCCTTGGGGAGCTCTGGTAGCATAGTGGCTAAGGCACTTGACTGCTAACCAGAAGGCTGGCGTTTCAAACCCACCAGCCACTCCTCAGAAGGAAGATGGGGCAATCTACTTCCATAGTGATACTGCCTTGGAAACCCAAGGAGGGGTCACTATGAGTCGGGTCCGACTCGATGGCACACAACAACAACAACAACAGCTCTTAAAATGAGGGGGACAAGGGAGGATCTTCATTGAATAGTTTCCTCTTTTCCTGATGGGTCTGGGGAAGAAAGGGTGAGCAAATATGCTGATAAGATTATATGATTCAGTTTTGGGTTATTACAGGGTTACCTGTGATTGCAAAATCTGTAATTGTTGAAGTTGTTAGTATGAAAGTATAGACTAAGAGAGAAGCACTGCTAGATTGGAATACAGTAGCTGAAACTAAAGCCCCTTAAAGGTTTTCTAGGCTCATATCTCATAAGATTCAGAGCAAGGGAATAATCTTCTTTCTGTTACATTTTATCAGAGACCAGACAAACTGAAGTTGAGATAACTTTCACAGAACCTGACCAGATCAGATGGATACCTCCAGCAGACCTGAACAGCTGGTACCCGAGTACCTTATCCTGATGACTCTTTGCCTACTGAAGGACTACTTGTGAATGACTATTTTGGACTGGTAAAATTATTTGGAGGGGGCAGTTATCCTCCAAGTATGAAAGAATCATGATTAGAAAAGCCAGGGGGTAACCTGTGGTGTGAGGAATCACTTTTATATGTCATTTTGAGCCATAGTCTTATAAATTTAACCAGAAGATTAGGTGCAACTATGCAAATAAGGTACCAAGGAGACTGGACAGCTTGCTGCTAATGCAAATAAGGTGCATGGAATCCTTGTAGGGTTAGACCATGCAAATGGTGCATGGAACCCTACTGAGGGGATCAGTCAGTTTTGATATCCCACTAGGCTTAAAATGAGAAATCCCAGAGGCAGAAAGGGGGAACCACTACTACCAAGAAAAGACAGAGTGGAACACATTCTCTGCATGTAGGGTCCTTGTGCTGAGAACCTCCTAGACCCAGGACGGAGAGAGTTTTAACACTGGAGACAGGACAAGATGGTGAGAAGTGGTGGCAAATGTGGTAGAACCAGGACACCAGGGAAAGACAACACAGTGAGCCTCCTGGCACATGGAGTAAGGTAGTTACAATGGGTATGCCAACCCACAAAGCAAGAGAGCTGAGGACCATTGGGTGAGAGGCTTCCTGATAGCATGGATGTCTCTGTGTACTTGTCAACAGAGCTAAGCTTGCCAATGCAGAGCTAGAAAGCTGAGCATCTTTGGTTCGAGATTCCTGGTGGAGTTGGGTGCCCCTAGGCACTTAGTGGTGGTTAAAGATCTTTGTAAAACTTGCCAGAGCAGGGCAAAGGCAAGACTGAGGGGTGAGGAGCTGAGGGGCCAAGGGCCAAAGAGAATGTCTGAGGACACTACTGACAAGAGACTGTCCTGATCAAAGAACTGTATCCTGAGTTGTCTCTGATCATGAATGGTAATTTGTTACTTCTCTAATAAATCCCACAACTGTGAATATAGTTTATAAATTCTGTGTGGCCATTGTGACAAATTATCAAACCCAACAGAGGAGTGGAGAGTGTCATGGGAGGAATTGTTGATGTCAGAATTGGTAAAAAGGTTGAAGAGAGGAGGTATGTCTGACCATCACTTCATAGGAATCAGCTTTGGCCTTATGGTGAGTCTCTCCCTTGTAAAATTAGAGGAAGTCAAACTCCACCACCATGTCATTTTTACAGTTGCACAAAAAGGAACATTTACTGATTAAACTAGTCATGCGTTATTAAATCCTTAGGAAAAATACTTTAACAAGGTAAGCTTTAATCATTTTTGAAGTGACAAAAAATAGACAACATAAATATTAAAACAACAATAAAACCAGCCTACTGTGAAAATCAGCAAAGTTAACAGAACATAAACTATGTCAACCATTCAAATATATTTGACATAATGCTCTAGCTGAAGTCTTTATAGTTGAAGATATTTATGTGAAAACAAGATCATGATTTCTAGGGAATGCCTGCTTATTTGCCACTTACAATAATGAATTTTCAGGTAGAAAAATCCATTTAAAACTTAAACATCTATAATGTCTCAAGAAAATTATCTGGCTCTGGCAAGTAAGAATTGGCAAAGTATTATATCTTAGGGGGAGGGGAGAGGTTGAAACTGTTTTTCAGTATAGCTTGAGAAATACAGAAAACAAATCTGGACTACTTTAAAAAACTACTAACCAAGGACTTTCAAAGAGTCATTCAAGAGCTTTCAGGTGAATATCAGAAGGGTATCCATAGTGCAAGTCTGTGTTTATCAGTATTAACCTATGTTTAATGTTTTATCTACCATCAATGGGGTGGGAACTTACTATAGTTATAATTCTACAGGAGCTCCAAAACATAAACTCAAAGAAAAAATACAACTTGGTGACTCTAATATACTTCTCTAGCTATATAAAAATGTCTAGAAATTATGAAATCATTAGGAAAAATAAAGAGTAGATCTTTCTTGAAAATTATCTTATACTTTGACCAATAGTAGACAATAAGAAGCATCAGTTAAATTCTCCACTAAACATTTTAAAGGTCCAATTTACTGCCTTTGTGAGTAGTTCACTTCAAAGGAGAAATCAATAAAGCTATCAACTGAAGAAAAAGCTGATTGGTGTATTGAAAAGAGTGCAAGGAGGAAGAAATGGACAGTCCTTGCAAACTCTGCTACTTAAGAACTGTGTGACCTTGGAAACTAACTTATCTTCTGCAATTCTCATTTCCTTTTTGTATCTTTAAAATGGAGACAACAACCAAATCTGTCTACCCCTGATCAAACACAATTATTTTATAAAGTTAATTCTCACACACATTTTATTACTGGCTAACTTTATGCTACTGGAGAAAAAAAAATTAAATTAAAACTCTTTATGTCATGATTTTTTCCTGAGTAAATAATATTAAAACTAAAATAATTTAAAATAAAAACATGATATAAAAGTTTAATATTAATCAGATACTTTTTCCCTTCTCTTAAATCTAGACTATGTTTGATGTCAGATTCCTGGTGCCTGGCAGATAGCAGACACTCAAAAAAACAGATCCAGGAATCTGACGTCAAACATAGTCTATCAGTGTTGAAGTTAACAGACTTACAGTCCAATCAGCCATACTTTCCACAGAAATAATCGAATTTAAGATTACTCTAATTTTATACCATTCCCATTCTTTCAATATGTACAGAAATCAGAGTGAAACTACTGGTTTTGATAAAGTATACTAAAGAAAATTATATACAAATAAAAGCAAAGAGAAATAAAGAAAATTGTAAATACACATTTGTCATTCTTCAAATTTCTATTATACTAAATTTGGTCTTGTGTACTTTATTCACCTACGTTACTACCCAGAGACATAAAACAACAAACCAACCATAAAGTTGAATTGCCTTAGTTCAAGAACCAACGGTGGAAGGACAGCAGGTAACATATCCCTTTCCCACCCTTCATCCATACAAACTGCAGAGAACATTGGTCAAATCTTTCTGTTCTTCACAGTTTCACAACTACAGCTTTATATGATTATTTTTATCTCAAGCTTGTATAGAATGCCCTTTCTAATATATCTGAAAATGCTCATGAGGCTTATGAGATAACAAACTCAGTGAGGATCAAAAATTTCCCAGCTTCTCCTGTATATCTGTTTCAATAACCCAGAATAATTTTATCAAGAAATTTCTGCTATTTTTACAAATAGAATGCTTTTTAAAAGATGGGGTTATAAACTACTAAGAACCACTCATTCATTTATTTTTTTAAATAAATATTTTTGATTACCTAATATGTTCCAGGGAGCTCTGGTAGCATAGTGGCTAAGGCACTTGACTGCTAACCAGAAGGCTGGCGGTTCAAACCCACCAGCCACTCCTCGGAAGGAAGATGGGGCAATCTACTTCCGTAGTGATACTGCCTCGGAAACCCAAGGAGGGGTCGCTATGAGTCGGGTCCGACTCGACGGCACATAACAACAACACAGTATGTCCTAGGCACTAAGAATACATGTGGCTCTTATCGCACTAAAAATGAACCAGTGCTTATTTTGCACATGAATGCCTAAAACTGTCAAAGAACCTAAGGTTAAAAACTTTCCCTTAGTCAGTCCTCCCATTTCAACCAACATCCTGTTACTTGCCTGTTTCTCCTTCCATGTTAGCTGGTATCCTAGACCAGGCGAAAGCAAACTGTGGCCCTCAGACCAAAGCAGACTGGCTCCTGGTTTTCTAACTAGAGTTATTAGAACACAACCTAACTTTTCCATACTTTTTTTCTCTAATTTATGTAAATTATTTAATAAAATAGACCCTAACTCTGGTGGCATAGTGCCTAAGGCATTTGGTTGTTAACCAGAAGGCTGGCGGTTCAAACGCACCAGCCACTCCTCAGAAAGAAGACTGGGTAAACTACTTCCATAGAGATACTACCTCGGAAACCCAATGAGGGGTCACTATGAGTCCAATTGACTCAACGGCAGTGAGTTTGGTTTTCTGGTAAGTGAGCTAACAGTTGTACAGAACTTTTTAGTTTTCTAAAAACACTAACAAATTTGAAATATGAATTACAAGAGATTTAACTGAGATACATAAATATGAATATTAAATCATCTCATTTCAAAGAGTGTACCAAAAAGATTTCATGTATATCTCACCACTCACTATAATTCTTACCATTCTCAGGCTAATTATTATCAGAGAAATAAAGTTGGGAATGTGGGGAATTCTGAGATGGAAGCATAAAGGGATTATGGTTCTGACCCTCCCTCACAGTAAGTGAACGCCATTCACTCAGGAATTGTCCATGCTGCTTTTGTGCTATAAAAACAGAATTCAGTACCACCAAAGCCCCTGTTATCTTCCTTTATGCTTTATAAGAAAAGGAAAATCACTCCACAATGACATAAACAAATAACATATATTGACACCTAAGTATTAATGATACATTTAAAAATATTTAATCAGCACTTGACAACTGAATTTTATACAAAATAGCAAGGCTAAATTTTCCACATTGTCTTTTCTAATTTATGTAAATGAGTTAATAAAACAGACCTTTAAGGAGCTAACAGATGTACAGAACTTTTGATTTAGTTTTGCACAAAGACTAACAAATCTAAAATATGAAACACAAGAGATTTAAGTGAGCTAGATAAATATGAATATTAAAATATTTCATTAAAGAACATACCAAAAGACTTAACGCTCATGGTAATTCTTATCCTCTCAGGCTAGTAATTATTAGAGTTAGGAAAATTACTCATTTAACTATGTTTGAAATTGGATGATAAGAACAACTCCAGCAACACACTTGTATAAGTAATTTTAGGCAAGCCTTACTCTTCCACTGAGTAAAAAATTTGCATGTATGTATCTACCAAGTTCAAACATTCAGTTTAAAAATTAATTAAATGCAGAATTCCTAGTAATGTGAAAGATTTCCAATTTCAAGAATAAAATTCTATATTGAATTAAAAACACTGTGTAGGAAGAGAAATACTTAATTTACATATTGAGATGTTCAGTAATTTAAAGGTGAATGATAATGAAGCATTTTTGGATTTTGAGCTAGTCATAGTCAAATAATTGCTCCAAAATACTTATTTCTTTAAGAAAAAAAATGAAATATGTGATAAGAGTTTCCCTAGGTTTGTATTTAATATTTTAAATTTCTTGCCTTCATAGCCTACTCAGAATGCAACATTAATTTTATAAATATAGATTTGTAAAAAGTCTCTTCTGGAGAATAATGTATAATTCAAAATAAAAAGAGATGGAAGTATATACTTCGGAGAGTTTAGCAGCTGAAAATGTCCACCATTCAAGGAAGATTATATCATAAGATACCCTGAAACTAAAAACTTCTGTTAAGCAACAATTTCAAAACTAGAATCTATGGAAATAGAGGGCTGTAAAATTGGGCTATAGAAATCTGTGGACTATGAGAAAATAGGATGCCAACAGCAACAACAACGAAAGTAGAATGATAAGTGCTTGTCCATAGAAACCAGTTCATGGTTACCTGAAGAGAAGGATTGGGTGTGCAAAGGCTTGTTGTTGTTGTTGTTGTGTGCCATTGAGTCGGACCCAACTCATAGCGACCCCTCCTTGGGTTTCCGAGGCAGTATCACTACGGAAGTAGATTCCCCCATCTTCCTTGCAAGGAGTGGCTGGTGGGTTTGAACCGCCAGCCTTCTGGTTAGCAGTCAAGTGCCTTAGCCACTATGCTACCAGAGCTCCCAAAGGCTACTCACTCCAAAAATGAATCTTCAAATGTGGTTAAACACTCAGCTACTAACTTGAAAGCTGGAAGTGTGAACACATCTAGAAACACATCAGAACAAAGACTCGGCAATCTGGTTCCAAAAGGTCACAGCCATGGAGTGCAGTTCTACCCTCCACACACTGGGTCTCCTTGAGTTGGAACTGACTCGACAGTAATTATTATTATTATCATTATTATTATTTTAACTATGACTGAAGCAATATTAATAGTCTGTTTCTCTCTGTCAGGGAAATGGCAAGCTATGGGTTTCTGTTGTCATATGTAAAGCACTAAAGCATAATTCTCTCTAAATGGCAACATAACAGTGGCAATGGCACAGGTAATTGAATCAGAAGACTTTGTCAAATATTTTAGCTGTGGGATATAATATGGTTTCCATAAAGATCACCTAGGAAAATACTCCAGGTGTCCTTCCAGGAATCAAACAGTACCTGAACTATAGTGGTTACAAACCCATTGTCTTCAAGTGAATTTCAACTCCTAGTGACCCTATAAACTCTCAAAAACCAACTCACTGCCGTCGAGTCAGGTCCGACTCACAGTGACCTCTCCTTGGGTTTCTGAGGCAGTATCACTACAGAAGCAGATTGCCCAGTCTTCCTTTCGAGGATGGCTGGTGGGTTTAAACCACCAGCCTTCTGATTAGTAGTCAAATGCCTTAGACACTATGCCACCATAGTGACCCTATAGGACAGAGTAAAACTGCCCAGAGAGTTTTTGAGGCTGTAAATCATTGTGAGAGTAGACTGACACATCTTTCACCCTTGGGGCAGCTTGTGACTGGGTTTGAACCACCAATCTTTGAGTTAGCAGTTGAGTGCTTAACTACAGTGTCACCAAGGCTTCTTGGTGGTCACAGGAAAGAGAAAATAAATAAATAAAATGGGAAATGCTAGGAAAATAGGAAAAAAAGAAAAATAGAATTAAAGCATTTAGTCACTCCTTGTAAGTGAGAGTGAATAATTGGGTATGACTCTTGGAGGAAACCTGGTAAGTAGGACAATGACTCCTCTAAAAAGCAAGGAGTCAGGAGAAGATAATGGTGCAGGTTTCTTATCTGTAATATTGGAAGGATAACTTCCTTGTGGATTTGTCATGAGGATTAGATGAGATAAAGCATGAAAATTGAGAGCTGTACTAGGCAAAACCAGTTAACTGATAGTTCTTGGGACACATCACAGTTCAAAGGAGAAGTGATTCAGGTGGCTGCTTTATAATCAAGTACGGTAAACTTTACAATCTGTTAAACAAATGAATGTTTGTCATACAACTGAATATACAATACTTATAGCTGTGTGAAATGGGGAAAACTTTTGAACCTCACCTAAGTTTTCCATAAAATTATTATATCTGAATTTAGAGATCATCTAAAGAATAGATTTGATGCATTGAACACCAATGATCGAAAGCCAGATGAATTATGGGAAGATTTCAAGAACATTATCCAAGAAGAAAGCAAGAGATCACTAAAAAGACAAGTAAAGAAGAGAAGACCAAAGTGGATGACAGAAGAGACTCTGAACCTTGCCCTTGAGTGGAGAATAGCTAAAGCAAATGGAAGAAATGAAAAGGTTAAAGGGCTGAACAGAAGATTTCAAAGAGCAGCTCGGGTAGACAAAGCCAATTACTATCATGAAATGTGCAAAGACCTGGAGTCTGAAAACCAAAAGGGAAGAACACGCTCGGCATTTCTCAAACTGAAAGAACTGAAGAAAAAATTTAAGCCTCGAGTTGCAATCTTGAGAGATTCTATGGGCTAAATATTGAATGATGCAGGAAACATCAAGAGAAGATGGCAGGAATACACAGAGTCACTGTACCAAAAAAGAACTGATCGATCTTCATCCATTTCAGGAAGTGGCATATGATCTAGAACCAATGGTAATGAAGGAAGAAGTCAAAGCTGCAATGAAAGAACTGGCGAAGAACAAGGCTCCAGGAATTGATGGCATACTGATTGAGATATTTCAACAAACAGATGCCCCATTGGAGGCGCTCACTGAGTTATGCCAAGAGATTTGGAAGACAGCTACCTGGCCAACTGACTGGAAGAGATCCATATTTGTGCCCATTCCAAAGAAAGGTGATCCCACAGAATGTAGAAATTATAGAACAATATCATTAATATCGCATGCAAGTAAGATCTTACTGAAGATAATTCAGAAACGTTTGCAGCAGTATATTGACAGAGAACTTCCAGAGGTTCAAGCTGGATTCAGAGGAGGACGTGGAACAAGGGATATCATAGCTGTTGTCAGATGGATCTTGGCTCAAGGCAAAGAATACCAGAAAGATGTTGACTTGTGTTTTATTGACTATGCAAAGGCATTTGATTGTGTGGATCATGACAAATTATGGATAACATTGAGAAGAATGGGAATTCCCAAGCACTTGATTGTACTCATGAGGAATCTGTACCTTGAACAGGAGGCTGTCGTTTGAACAGAACAAGGGGACACTACATGGTTTAAAATCAAGAAGGGAGTGTGTCAGGGTTGTATTCTTTCTCCACACTTATTCAATCTATATGCTGAGCAAATAATCCGAGAAGCTGGACTGTATGAAGAAAAACGTGGTATCAGGATTGGAGGAAGAATCATTAACAACCTGAGATATGCAGACAATACAACTTTGCTTGCTGAAAGTGAGGATGACTTAAGGCACCTACTGATGAAGGTTGAAGAATACAGTCTGCAATATGGATTACATCTCAATATAAAGAAAACAAAAATCCTCACAACTGGACCAAGGAGCAGCATCACAATAAATGGAGAGAAGATTGAGGTTGTCAAGGAATTCACGTTGCTTGGTTCTACAATTGATGCCAACGGAAGCAGCAGTCAGGACATTAGATGACGTGTAGCATTGGGAAAGTCAACTGTGAAGGAACTGTATCAAGTGCTGAGGAGCAAGGATTTCTCCTTGAGGACTAAGGTGTGCCTGACACAAACCATGATATTTCTAATCTCCTCGTATGCATGTGAGAGCTGGACAATGAATAAGGAAGACCGAAGAAGAGCTGATGCTTTTGAGTTGTGGTGCTGGCAAAGAATGCTGAAAGTACCATGGACTGCTAAAAGAACTAACAGATCTGTCCTGGAGGAAGTGCAGCCAGAATGCTCCTTGGAAGCAAGAATGGCCAGACTTCGTCTCACCTATTTTGGTCATGTTGTAAGAAGGATGTCATGCTTGGTAGGGTGGAGGGTCAACGAAAGAGGGGGAGGCCTTCAAGGAGATGGATTGATATGGTGGCTGCAACGATGGGCTCAAGTATAGCAGGGATTGTGGGGCTAGTGCGGGATCGGGCAGTGTTTCGTTCTGCTGTGCATGGGGTCACTATGAGTCGGAAATGACTCGATGGCACTTAACAACAACATTCTGATTTTGAGCTAAAATATAGTTTTATAAAAGTGATTAGGATGCCTTCCAATGACGGGTCTCTCCTTGTCCAGAACAAATAAGAATAATAATAAAAAAAAAAGATTCATGGAAACAATTAGTCCAAGAGACTGGTACACCATGTGATCATCAGCCTATATGAGACCAGAAGAACTAGATTGTGCCCAGCCACTACTGTAAACCATTTTGAGGGGGATCTGTGTAGGAGATCCTGAATAGAGTGGGAGATCAATGTGGAAAAAAACTCAAAATCATTAAAAAAAAAAAGGACCAGTTTTGCTGGTCTGATAGAGTCAGAGGGAACCACTGAGACTATGGCCCCTAGCTTCTCTTCAGGTCTAGGCTTCCAGCCAAACAAAAGACAAGCATATGAGGTGAACATTTACATTAGGTAGATACACTCCTTGGAGAGAACAATCATGGGAGAATAGAAGGGCTGTGTATGCACCGGGAGACAGCTCAGAGGGCAGGAATACATGGAAGGAAGGACACAGAGAAGAGGTAATTATGGGTATGAAGTGGGAGGGGAGCTGTTGCATTTTGGAAATTGTAGTCAGTGTCATGAAACAAAGTGTATGTGAGCTGCTTTATGGAAAGGGAGTTTGCTCTGTAAACTTTCACCCAAATCACAATAAGAAAAAAAAAAGTGATTAAGATGCATTCCTACAATAAGTGATGCCATATATAATTTTTAATATAATAACTATGAACACTTTGAAAACATGCTAAACTAAACACCAGTTTCTGTCAAATTGATTCTGACTCATGGCAATCCCATCTGTGTCAATGTAGAACTGTGCTCCATATGGTTTTCAGTGGGTGGTTTTTTCGGAAGTAAATTGCCAAGCCTTTCTTACAAAGTGTCTCTGGGTGGACTTGAACTACCAACCTTCAGTTAGCAGCCAAGCACCAGGGACTCTGAAAACAACCTAGTTAGAATCAAGTTGGATATTACAATAATGATAAGAGTAAATATAAAATAAAAAGGAAGTTATGCAAGTAAAGATACAAAAAAGTAGCTCTAAAATGCCTCAAAAATATTAAAAATTTGCTAAACCACTGTGATTTTCCATTTAGAAAATGCAAAAAAGGAAAAAGAAGAATTAATTGGAGACTACTCAGGGTAAATGTGCAGTGACCTTCTTCCCCATCTGTAAGTCATAATCGCTTGAACGATTGGCACATGGTGTCTTATGTATAAACCCTGTGCAAGTGCATTTTAAAAATAATGTTACATGAGATGTATGCTCTATGATAAAAAGCCTTCAGTGTAAATGAAATGTGGGAAATGCTGGGTTAAATAGGCTTTTTTACTGCACGACTTCCCAAGGTCTCTAATAAACATATCATGAGGCACAAGAGTATATATCATTTTGCAGTTTGATTATGTGGTCATCAACTTCTTGGGAAAGAAAAGAAAAGCACAGATACCCACTTTGGAAGTCTATGCCTTAGGTTATTTTTCATAAGTTTCAATATATTCCCATTTGAGCCTCACCACAACCAAGGAGGGAAGAAGGGCAGACTAAGATCCAATCAGTGTCTATTGTATTCTACTCCATGAAAGAGCCACACTAGTTTACTGGTTGTTTAACTCTGAAAAATTTGAACTACATGGAAACACACTTTGTAAGTTATATATAAATATGGAGGCAATCAGTGTCATCAAAGCCTTTGCCAAGTAAAGAGATGTTTGATATTCAGAGATCACATTCAATAATTTGGTGTGATATCTACATTTAAATTTTCCATGGAAGAGACTGTGGAGTGGCTATAAGACAAAGGAAAATAAAGTCTTTGAAAGATAAAAATATTTCTGAAGGGACAGTCAACTAACAGCTTTTCAGTGACAGACTTCATGAGATGTTCTTTACAATTCTTGAAAAACTCTTAACTGCACATGTGCTTTAAGAGGCAAAAAATGCCTTTTGCACATACCTCATTTTAAATTGTAAATATATATATAGTCACAATCAATATCTTCTGAAATATGTGCAAACACCAAAACGGAATCAAAGGGAAATCTCATTATGGTGTTATTTGCAACACAGAGAAAATGATTCAGTTTGTTAAACCATGCACAAGCACACACACATGTACACACAAACACTTTAGTCTTAGTTTTAAGAACTTTAAGAATATACAAATGATTGGACAAATATCTTCACCAAGATTATGATATAGAAAGCATGATTCCCCAAATTTGAGGTATTTTCTTATAGTGTTAACCAAATAATCTATGTGCCATTATATTTATAATCCCATTGCCTGATTTAAAATATGCATATTTCTCTTTGTTGTTGTTGTTATGGGCCATCAAGTCGGATCTGACTCATAGCGACCCCTCCTTGGGTTTCCGAGGCAGTATCACTACGGAAGTAGATTGCCCCATCTTCCTTCTGAGGAGGCTAGTGGATTTGAACCGCCAGCCTTCTGGTTAGCAGTCAAGTGCCTTAGGCACTACGCTACTAGAGCTCCCATGTTCCTCTTTAGGAATCCCAAAATTATATCTCTAAACTCATGTCAGTTTTGTTTGTTTGATTAAAATAGTCATTTAACCCTCAAAGACATTTTTAGTCTAAAGCACCCTACAGCCTTTATTTAGTTACATTCATACTTCAAACAACAACAGACTCATGATTTAAAGTTACAAGATTAAAATCTTATAATTCTGACTTTTTTCCCACAAGTTCTTGTTTAATTAATATAGTATATCTTGTTTCAAACTCCTTCTAACAATGACCTATAAATGGTCCTTATCAGTGTTTAATGTTGATATATTACTTTTCTATTTGCTGCCTTACTACACGTTTAGTGGCTTAAGACAACACACATTTATTTTCATACAGTTCTGTAGTTCAGAAGCCAGATACAAGTCTCATTGGGCTGAAGGCTCTAGAGTAGAATCCATTTCCTTACCTTTCCCAGCTTCTAGATGCTGCCTTCACTACTTGGCTGATGGCTCCCTTCAGCAATAGCTGGTCCAGTCTTTCTCATATCATATCATTATGATTATTCTGCCTTGCTCTTCTATTTTTAAGCATCTTTTTTTATTGCATTGGGTCCTCCTAGATAATGGTGGGTAATATGTCTAATTTTAAGGTCAGATGATTAGCAATCTTAATTCTATCTAAAACCTTAATTCCCTTTTGCCATGTAAAATAATATATTCATAGGCTCCAGCGATTAGGATGTGGACCTCTTTATTTATTTATTTATTTTTTATTAGGATTTGGGTGAAGATTTACAGAGTAAATTCACTTTTCATACAGCAGTTCACATATACATTGTCTCATGTCATTGACCAAAATTTACAATGCAGCAGCTCCCCTCCCACTTCCTCCCCATAGTTACCTCCTCCCAGTGTCCATCCCTTCATACTCTTCTGCACCCTGAGCTATCTCCCTGTGGATAAGCAGCCCTTCCTTCTCCCATGATTGTTCTCTCCAGGGCGTGTGTCTACTTGAGGTAAATGTTTAACTCACATGCCTGTACTTTGTTTGGCTGGAAACCACAGTTGTGGGTTCAATTCCAGACCTGAAGGGCTACTAGGATGTGGACCTCTTTAGAAGCCCACTATTCTGCTTACTTCAGTTGGCCACATGCTTATACTTTATGAATTGTCATCAGTATCTCTGTTTACTATCCAGTGTACTTCTACTTAAAGAATGTTCCCTAGATCAGGGCGTCAAATAACAAGTAAAACAGTAAATGATTTGTTTATAGGAAATAAAACCTCTGTACGTCAAACTAATAAGATCTTGTCCATAATTTATCATTTAAAAATTTTTAATAGAACCCAGTGAACTTTACTATCATCGAATCTAAAATCATAAGACTCAAGTGAGCTCACAAGTGGCACTCTTCTCTACCTTCCAAAGAGGCAAACTCCTTGGCTTCAGATAAAGCAATTCTCAATGTATACCACATGGCTCATCTCTTAAGCAGTCACCTTTTCAATGAAACCTTCTGTTGGTAGCCTGATATAAATATGTGTGGTTACAACATCACCCAGTTTTATCTTGTCAGTCATACTTGCTCACAATTTTCTATACATGTGTCTACTATGTGTGGTCTTCATGCGACAGATGCCATTTATGCAGTCAAGCTAATTCAAACCAGTTGCTTGTGTTGATTTAGACTCATGGCAACTCCATGTGTGCAGTGTAGAATTTTTCTATAGACTTTTCAATGGCTGTGGCCTTTTGGAGGAGATTGCAAGGCATTTCTTCCAAGGTGCCTCTATGTGGGTTTGAAACATCAAACTTTCAGTTACTAGTCTAGTGGTTAACCAATTGCTCCACCCAGGGGTTTCATGTAGGCAGTAGTTGCTTAATCTGTGTTAAAGAATCAATCAAGTAATAGAACTTGCCTCTTGAGAAAAATTAAATGTGCATATTTTCCTACCTAAAAATAAGTTATACTCAAAGTTCTTTGAGGGTAGGATTGTGTCTGACAAATTTTCAGTGCCTATCACAGGTCTGGGCACATGGTAGATTATATATATATATATATATATATATATATATATTCAAAGAATAAGTGAAGGCATATTAACAGATATCCTAAGTCTTCAACCCTTGGACCCTATTCATCATTATTCTGCCTAACTACCATTATATAAATCTTGATTTACATAAAATTAAACATTCAGTTGTATGTTACAAATATTTATTGAGTGCCAACTATGCCAGGCTCTTCATAATTGTTAGTAATATAAGAGTGACTTGGTGCCCATGTCATTAATATAACTTGTGGTCTCTCCTATTTTTCAGACTTTGTGCCTTTGATGTGAATATCTATTCCATGATGTACTTTTCAGTTTCTTTAAGCATAAATGACCTCTTTGAGGAGCTCCTCTTCTGGTCCTCATAACTGTCTATACCACGATAGTCTATACACACTGTTTCAAATAGCCATTATTTGTATGCATATTTCATCTCCATCAGTGGGAATTCTTATATATTACCTTGTAAATTACTATTTTTTATGCTTTAAACTTAGTTGGACATCACATGTGGCTTTTTTTTTTGCTTAAAAAATACAACCTACACAAAAACTTAGGAAGATATATTTTCTGCTCTGAAATTGTAATTTTCATTTTTGCTGAACTGAATTCTTATCTCTATATCAACAGTGAAATAATTTATTAATCTTGGCCAATGGAAAATGTTTTAAATACAATTAAAAAGTAAAAATAAAGTACTATAGTAAGTATTTAGCAATTACTATTCTTAGGATAGATCATGTTCATTTCAATCATCATTTGTGATAGGTAATTTCACGTGTCAAATTGGCTATGCTATGTTGTTCTTGTTATGTGCCATCGAGTCGAACCCGACTCATAGCGACCCCTCCTTGGGTTTCCAAGGCAGTATCACTACAGAAGTAGATTACCCCATCTTCTTTCCAAGGAGTGGCTGGTGGGTTTGAACCGCCAGTCTTCTGGTTAATAGTCAAGTGCCTTAGGCACTAAGCTACCAGAGCTCCTGGCTATGCTATTGTTGTTGTTGTTGTTAAGTGCCCTCGAGTTGTTTCCGACTCCAGAACAAAACACTGCCCGATCCCGCGCCAGCCCCACAATCCCTGCTACACTTGAGCCAATCATCACAGCCACCATGTCAATCCGTCTCGTTGAAGGCCTCCCCCTTTTCCGTCGACCCTCCACCCTACCAAGCATGACATCCTTCTCCAGGGAATGGTCCCTTCTTACAACATGACCAAAATAGGTGAGACGAAGTCTGGCCATTCTTGCTTCCAAGGAGCATTCTGGCTGCACTTCCTCCGGGACAGATCTGTTAGTTCTTTTAGCAGTCCATGGTACTTTCAGCATTCTTTGCCAGCACCACAACTCAAAAGCATCAACTCTTCTTTGGTCTTCCTTATTCATTGTCCAGCTCTCACATGCAAACAAGGAGATTGGAAATACCATGGCTTGTGTCAGGTGCACCTTAGTCCTCAAGGAGATATCCTTGCTTCTCAACACTTGATACAGTTCCTTCGCAGTTGACTTTCCCAATGCTACACATCGTCTAATGTCCTGACTGCTGCTTCCATTGGCATCGATTGTAGAACCAAGCAATGTGAATTCCTTGACAACCTCAATCTTCTCTCCATTTATTGTGATGCTGCTCATTGGTCCAGTTGTGAGGATTTTTGTTTTCTTTATATTGAGATGTAATCCATACTGCAGACTGTATTCTTCAACCTTCATCAGTAGGTGCCTTAAGTCATCCTCACTTTCAGCAAGCAAAGTTGTATTGTCTGTATATCTCAGGTTGTTAATGATTCTTCCTCCAATCCTGATGCCACGTTTTTCTTCATATAGTCCAGCTTCTCGGATTATTTGCTCAGCATATAGATTGAATAAGTGTGGAGAAAGAATACAACCCTGACACACTCCCTTCTTGATTTTAAACCATGTAGTGTCCCCTTGTTCTGTTCAAACGACAGCCTCCTGGTCAAGGTACAGATTCCTCATGAGTACAATCAAGTGCTCGGGAATTCCCATTCTTCTCAATGTTATCCATAATTTGTCATGATCCACACAAACAAATGCCTTTGCATAGTCAACAAAACACAAGTCAACATCTTTCTGGTATTCTTTGCCTTGCGCCAAGATCCATCTGACAACAGCTATCATATCCCTTGTTCCACGTCCTCTTCTGAATCCAGCTTGAACCTCTGGAAGTTCTCTGTCAATATACTGCTGCAAACGTTTCTGAATTATGTGAATTATCTTCAGTAAGATCTTACTTGCGTGCGATATTAATGATATTGTTCTATAATTTCCACATTCTGTGGGATCACCTTTCTTTGGAATGGGCACATCCGATTACTTAAACACTAATGTAAGTAATGTTATGAAGGTATTTTGTATATATGGTTGAGGAAATTACCTTTGAATGAAAACTGAGGTCTCTCAGAGTAGAACAAACTCTGCCTAAAGACTGCAATGCCAACACCTGCCTAGTTTCCAGTCTGCCATCCTGCCCTACAGATTTCAGACTTGCAAGGCCCTATAATCATGTGAGTTATTTCCTTAAAATAAATCTCTACTGATGTTATTTGCCTGGAGAACTCTGACTGATACACTCCTGTATCCTAAAGAAGGCACAAGGCTGTCCTCCAAGGATAAACTATTACAAGCTGTCTTTCCAAACAATATCTAAATGGTGACCGACACTTGGAACATTCATTATACTAGCAATAGATTGATTTTTCATCACAAGGTAAGTGAAACAACAACAGTGTAACATCAACAGTAATAACCAGAATGCAAAATAAACTGCAGGATATATATCTTACATGCAAATCTACAAATTTTTCTGTAAAACAAATAGAGATCTTTCTGTAATATTTTATGATATCAATACAAAAGTAGCCCAAAATGTGGATGTTCATGATAGTGAGGAATGGCTTTTCTTAGGATTATAGCCTGTCTGAGTCTAGAAAATTTGAATATGATGATAACAGATATGTGGTTTAGATTAAGTAGATTGTGACCAAGAGAACACAGATGGTTGGAAATGTAACAAGGACTTGATATGGAACTAATTGTTAACTCATTCTAAATCTTTCAAATACTATATGTAACAATGTCACCTCAGAAGATGCTACTGATCCAACCCTGTGAAGCAGAAAATTTTGTTTCTTTTTGTTGTTGTTTTATTTTTTCCTGTTGTTGTGAGGTGCCTTCTAGTCAGATCCAACTCATAGCGACCCTTTGTACAATAGAATGAAACATTGCCCGGGCCTGCACCAGCCTCACAATCATTGCTTTGCTTGAGACCCCTGTGGCAGCCACTGTGTCAATCTATCTCGTTGAAGGCCATCCTCTTATTTGCTGGCCTTCTACTTTACTAAGCATTATGTCCTTCTCCAAGGTTTGATCCCTCCTGATAACATGTCCAAAATGCCTGAGACAAAATCCCACCATCCTTGCTTCTATAGACCATTCTGGCTGTACTTTTTCCAAGACTGATTTGTTTATTCCTCTGGAAGCCCATAGTATATTTAATATTCTTCACCAACACCATGATTCAAAAGCATCAATTCTTCTTTGCTCTTATTTATTCATTGTCCAGCTTTTGCATGTATATGAGGTGATTGAAAATACCACACCTCTTGGATCAGTTACTCCTTAGTCCTCAAACTGATGTCTTTAAAGAGGTCCTTCACAGAAGATTTGCCCAGTGCAATACATCATTTCTCATTAGGTGTTGAAAACCCTGATAATAAACATCACTTAACTACATGCAGAGATAATGTGTTTGGCATTGGGAAATCAACGCCATTATTTAGTGTTCTTTACTTCTTCAAATATTAGGAAAATATGGTGGTAGCATTCAAGCATAACACTTTTCTTTAATAAAAAAAGATAATATCCCTAAAAGTTGAAATAGTTCCCTAGATAATCAACAAAATGAATACATAAAAATTACAGTTAAGTTCTAACATTATTATCAGGAATAGAAATGATCATTTTGTTTCCTATAAATAGAACCACTAAAGTATTAAAAGAAGAATCTCACTGGACAGCATTTTTGTGCCATAGTTACTTAAAAACTTTTATACTAGAACAAAATATTAACTAAATGATCAAAATAATTTTTAATGACAGTAGATTTCTCAAAAATCCTGTGCTTTACAATTTCAAGTGACTATTTAGGAAACTAGGATTTATTGAATAATCTCATTTCCTCTCAGGGAAAATTAGTAACTTATTTTTACTTTAAAATTATTATTATAATTTTAATTATTAAACCAAAAACCTCCCTCCCAAAAGATAAAGAGATCCTTTCTTAATGAGACCATCCCTACAGTAAATAGAATGGCCATTCAGTGGGGTTTGTTAAAGTGATTCAGTCACAAATTTCCATTGTGAGGATGCTAAATGTTAGGACTGAATCTGAACACACCTTCTGACACAATTAGAAGATATGAGTCACAAAGTTTTAATGACTCTTTTCATCTCACATTAAAAATCTGTTTTAAAAAACGAAATACATTCTACTTCGTTTATTTTAGAATTGAAAAAGCAAAAACAGCACAAAAGAAAATTATGAGAATCAAAGCAGTCAGTCAGCAACATATACTGACTGAGCAACATGTTGTGAGAAAATACTGAGTGACTATTTATCAATTACAAAAAAAAAAAAATTCTTGTTAGAATTCTCTTAAGATATCCTGTGGGATTCAGTGGTTAGAATGGTACAATAAGACAATGTTAAGTCAAGTGGGTGTTGTGACTCTTAATATCTGAATGAGTGAAAAATAATAAATCACATATTTGTTAACTTTTTACCTCTGCTGTGGTAGATCATATTTTGGTTCATGACAAATACAGACAAGGAGCATCAGAAAACTAGACACCATTGCCTGAAACCATCAGCTTACCAAAATCTATTCAAATATTGGGAAAGGAATCCTCTTTGAAAAGAGCCACTTGCAATTGTCTTTGGCTTCAAAACTGTTTGAAATACTCATGTAAAGAAAATTTGGTCTAGCATGAAATGTCAAATGAAGTAATAGTAAATTTCAAAGCAAGCTACTTTATTCATAGAAGAGCAGAAATACTATATTACCTATTTATTTTTAGAGTCATTGGATAGTGTTTCACTTATTATATCCTTCCCAAAGCTCATTTTTTTCATTGTACAATGCTAGGAAAATACTTTTGAAAGATTATAAAGCATAACATAATTAGCAAAATCCATTATCTCCTTGATATTTTGAAGTGTATTTACCTCATAGGTTTTCTACTTAAATTTTCACATGCATATACATGCACTTCAAATTGGAAAAGTGCTGCACATATTTTATCTAATTTTTATTATAAAAAATAATAAATAGAATATTGTGGGGAAATTTCATAAATATACTGTGATGTCATTGAAAATGGGTTGAAACTATATTTGAAGTATCCAGAAAAGAAAAAGAAAAGAAACTCACTGCTATAGATTTTGTTCTGACTTATAGCAACATATGTTGAGCAAAATAAATCAATCTCAAAAAATTATACATTCTCATGTTTAAAAATGACATGAAAAATATACAGAAAATAATGTTTATTCATGGTTACCAGGGATGAGGAGGGGCTCTGGTGGCGTACTGCCTAAGGCACTTGACTACAAACCAGACGACCTGTGGTTCAAACCCACCAGCCTCTCCTCGGAAGGAAGACTGGGCAATCTACTTCTGTAGTGATATCACCTTGGAAACCCAAGGAGGGGTAGCTATGAGTTGGATCTGACTCCTCGGCAGTGAGTTTTGGTTTGTTTTGTTTTTTAGGGATGAGGAAAGGGGATTCACTCTCTAGATAGCACACACTTGTTATTCGTGGTGATGGGAAAGGTAACACCAAATGAGGATAAAGTATGCACAGCCTGACAAAAGTAAATGATATCACTAAAAAGTACACAAGAAAAAAGGACCTGTTGAAAATGGCATATATAATTTTGAAACACTAGCTAAAGCAATAAAAAAATACATGTGTAGGTATGTATGTATATATGTAGGTATATATGTGTATAGGTATCTATATATGTGCTCTGGTGGTGCAGTGCCTAAGATATTTGACTGCTAACCAGAAGGGTGGCAGTTCAAACCCATGAGCTGTTCCATGGAAGGAAGATAGGGCAATCCACTGCTGTAAAGATGTACCTACTCGGAAACCCAATAGGGTCACTGTGAGTAGGATTCCTCTTGATGGCAGTGAGTTTTATAGGTGTATGGATATGTGCACACATCTATGTGACTGTATGAACATACATTTATATATATAATAAAGCATAGAGGGGGCACAGTTATGGATACTCTTAGACATAACTAAATACCTCATGGGATCGGATTTCTAGGTTTAAAGGTGTAGGACCATAGTCTCATGAGACATTTTGATCAAATGACATAACAGATCATACAGTTATATTCTATATCTTAATTTAGTGAGTAGTATCTGGGATCTTAAAGGCTTGTGAGCAGACATCTAAGAAACAACTGTCAGTATCTACTTGTCTGGAGCAAAAGAGAAAGAGACCAAAGACTCAAAGAAGAGACTAGTCTATAGGACAAATAATCTGCACAAACCATGGCCTTGTCTTCCTTGAGACCAGAAGAACTAGATGGTGCCCAACTCCCACTACTGACTGTTCTAATTAAAGCCCAAATAGATGGCTCAAGTTCTTAAAAAAGAAAACAACAACAACAAGACCCATCAGATCTGCTAGACTGGTTGAGACTGGAGGATTTCCCAAGACTACTGCCTTGAGATACTCTTCAAACTCTGAACTGAAACAACTCCTGAGGTCACCTTGCAGCTAATTAACAGATTGGCTCACAACATAAAGACTATCATCCATAAGTACTGTGCTCCTTTAAAAAAATCACCTATATTAGACCAAAACAGTCAACAATCACTTTAAATTACTCGTAAAAGATGAGACTATAAGGAGTCAGGGAAACGAGATTAATGGAAACGGAACAACAGGAATAGAAATAATGTTAATGGATCACACTTTGTGAGGAATGTAACCAATGTCACTGAACAATGTGTGCAGAAATTATTGAATGGGAACCTAAACTGCTGTGTAAACCTTCCCCCAAAACACAATAAAATATTATTTTAAAAAGTAAAAAGAACAGTGTGGTGAAATTTCATAAATATACCATGATGTCATTGAAAATGGATTGGTTTCAATGGGTTGGTTATATAAGAAGTATCAAATAAATAAATAAATAAATAAATAAAAGGGTCACTGCCATAGAGTCCATTCTGACTCCTAGCAACTCCCATTGGATTTCCAAGGCTGCAAATATTTATGAAAGCAAACTGCCTCATCTTTCTTCCACAGAGCAGCTGGTGGGATCAAACCAGTGACCTTTTGGTTAGCAGCCAAACGCCTTAACTACTATACCACCAGAGCTCCATTTGAAGTACAGATAACATCACTTCTGAGTGAAAAACATTATTATATGATTAATAAATCAGAAAAATGTACTTCACTCCAAACTTTCATGGAATTAGTATTCAACAAAGATGACTATAAATTCTTAATAGCATTTGAGTTTATGAAGAAATTTGGCATTTTAAAATTATTACATATAGATAAGAATGATTGTATAATATGCCAATGTGAATGAGCTAAATAAATTCTTTAGTAGTAAGAGTAAAGATACTAAACATTTTAAAAGATAAAAAAAAATGATTGAAATATGTTAGACCATACAAGCTTTATCATTTATATGTATATTAATGAATATTTACATATTAATCAAGAAGCAAGGGGGAAAAATATTTTAGAATAACTGAAATGGGTGGAATGTTAATTTTTTTCAGTTTAAAATGTGTACAAAGAGCTAGTGGTATTTTATAAAATGTAGTTTATACGGGATTTATAAACTATGTAACATAAACAGTATTATTTTAAAAGGATAAAACAGACAAGGATAAAATTCTTTTGAATTATAATAGTCTCATACAATCAATAACTACCTCCCAGTGACAGTTTACAAATGCTAAACTGAGATTTCTTTTGGACAAATAATTAATTTGTCTTGATGTGAATCAAAACTGACATCATCATTTACGAGATTTTGTGCTAATTACTTTTAATCACTTTCCATAAATATTTTTAAATTGACTAAACATTATTAGAATTGAAACATGGTAAAACTGGGATTAGAACACAGTATAAAGTACTTTAATCATGATTTTTCTTTCCATAGTTCAAAGTAGAGCTATTACTACTTCATATTACTGATTCTGTCCATAGTAAACCAAAACCAAAAAATATGGCATGTTCTGAGTTTAAGTTAGAAACAATATTTAAGATTGTTTCCAAAACTTTTTGGTTAACATGATTCTTCACCATATTGTTTCAAAATCTACCTGAAATATGTTTAAACTATTAACCAAAGAGGAGCTCTGGTAGCATAGTGTATAAGGCACTTGACTGCTAACCAGAAGGCTGGCTGTTCAAATCCACCAGCCACTCCTCAGAAGGAAGGTTGGGCAATCTACTTCCATAATGACACTGCCTCAGAAACCCCAGGAGGGGTCGCTATGAGTCAGGTCTGACTCCACGGCACATAACAACATTAACCAAAGAGAAGGCAGAAACAATTCTCCTGAGTTTGGTTAAATATGTACACTCTTGTGGTTGTTCAGGAAAAATTACCACTATCTTGACCCCAAGTGTGATTTATATTTATGCAACCATGTTACAACTATCAAAGTTTTGTATAAAATATCTCCATAAACATGGACTGTGTTTATTTTCTAGCTTAAATAACTTTTCCATTTCAAACTACTATCTCCTATCTGGCAAGTTTAATGTATTTTTGAAAAATAAACAAAGTCAATGTAGTATGTTCCTCAACATAAATTCTAATCCACATATATATTTTTTTAGTTATGAATTCATTAATATGAAAATAACTGATATTTTGGATTTTATATATTTAGAATTCTAACTTTTAAGGTAATGGAGCATTTTGCTGATAGTTTTTCTGGTTTTGATTATGCTTAGCTTTAAGTAAAATTAACAAGGCAAATTTTTGTTTATTGAGTAGATTAACATTTTAAGACAAATGAACCTATCGAAAAGCCTTCCAATTTCTTTTTACAGTTTCTTTACATATAAACGACCTGCGAAGTATTTAAGCTATTATCCATTATATCAATATTAATCAGGTGCTGGGAAACTACAATCTGTGGGCCAAATCTTGCCCTGTGGCTTGTTTTTATACAGTTTATGAGTTAAGCATGTTTTTCTTTTTTTTTATTTTTAAAGGATTGTATGAAAAGGAAAAATATATATATATATATACACATTTATATTGACAAATTATATGTGGTTTGTGAAATCTAAACTAGTTATGATCTGGCCCTTTTCAAAAAAAGTTTGCTGACCCCTGTTATAAATAATTTATTATAATTTTTTTTAAATTCAGAAACTTGAATTAGCCAACTTTCAGAACCAATTGATTGTATAAATCAAAGCAAACTGCAAGTAAACAGAATGGTTAGACATAATACCTACCAAGTCATATATCCTAAACGTCTTTCCACACAAATTAGCCTAATTTGTTTGATATATCACAGGCAGGAGGCAGTTATTATAGGAGATGTTTCATGTTAACTTATTCAGTCCTCAAATAGTTTCATGTTTTTGAAATTATGATGTGCATTTTACAGAGGAGGAACCAGAATTTCTGGGAGATTAATTTTACTTTAGAAAAATAAATACACTATGTACTAATGTATATTTTTAGTCTGAGAAACATCACCCCATAATAGTGAATGTTCCATACACTGGCCTGTAATAAATGTTAGGTTGAATGGGTAACAACTACTGGATTTAAGCATCAAGGAAAATTTTGATTTCTTCAAGTCTTGTACTTTAACTTTTTATTAAAATAATGCCAATTTGATTTGTATTTTATGTAGCACAGAGGAGATATTTATTCACACAATCCAAAGTTATAATTATAGACTTTGATTTGAAACAAATTCATCTGGAAAGCTTTTCATTGAGTAAATTATTTGAAATTTAATGGCTTGTGGCTTTCAGGTCATTTAGCATGTTCAAGAAGGCTAACAATAAACAGCAGTAAACAACTTGATGTTATGAGGGATAGTGGCCTGCCTCCCACTACTTGTGACAGGGTTAGCTATAACCAGACAGTAGCAGAACTCAAGGTTTCTCTTTCAAGGAATTTAATATAAACACATTTTTTGAGTACTGGTTATGTTTCTATGGGCCTGATTTCCTATATAAATTATATATATGTGAAGGAATGCTTATGAAGAATATACCATGTCTAAATACTTATAGTAAACAAAATTAAACTTCTGACATATAACTGTAATAGTGAAAATGCGTGCTGGGTATTAAATACATAAATAATCACTTGTACATTAATTTCTTCTTAGACTTATTATCCAAAATAGAACTGGACATGACAATTGATATTTTCTTGTTCTTGAGACTTCATGATAAAATATAAAAATATTTTAATATAGATACCCTTGATTAAATATTTTATATATTAATTAATATTTTACCAGAGATTATTTTTTGGAAATTTGAAATATATGGCTAATATTCATAAGTAGTCTTTATTGCACTTCAATACTAGCTAACTTCTTCTGCTTTTTTGTGTATAATTCTTTTTATCTCTGCTTAACTACAGTTATGGATCAAGTAGTGCCATTATACATATTCTACATACATCAATCATCTTCTTATTTTAATTGTGTAAAACTTGCTACAAATCACGTTGCTGCAATATATAAGCAAATGATCACAGGATTTGCCCCATTGAACAGGCTATAGACAAGTTTGCATACTGTTGAGCTCACATACTAGGCATGTCTAGTAGAAACGCAATGAAGCTGCTGTTTTTGTTAGGTACCAGCAAGTTGATCTTTGACTTATAGACACCACATGAGACAGAGCAGAACTGCTTCACAGGTTTTTGAGGTAGTTCTACTCTGTCCTCTAGGGATGCTATGAGCTGGAATAGACTTGATGGCAACTAGTTTGGTTTAGCAATGAGTTAATCTTTATAAGAGCAGATCACCAGGTCTGTCTCCCAGGGAGCCTCATGTTGAGTTCAAACTGTCAGCCTCTGGTTAGTAGCCTAATGCCTAGCCATTGAACCACCAGATCTCCAGACTTGTGAAAATTACAAAATAAAACAAATGACCAAACAAAAACATGTTCTATACCTCAGTTAATTTGAGAAGCAGGGCTCTCTAGGATGTGGTCGGGAAATAAAGAGAAGTCAAAGTTGAGGGTTAGCATAAATAAATGTGATTAAGACCAATGTAAATGTTGTATAGATTCCTCATATACTGAAAAACTTTTTTGAAATTAAGCAAATACAAGTGAAATACCCTTAACATTTATTGAGAAGCAAAGGTAATTACACCTATCCCTCACTTATGGAGTATCTCATTATCCAGTATTTTGCATTCACAATAGTAAAAAAAAATTACTATCAGACTATTTGTGCATTAATGATGTATGTCTGGCAGTGATGAACTTCAAGGTGCAAGATGAGAGTAACACTGACTGTAATGGTTATGGGTTAGCTTGTTTGGACCATCATCCTCAATGATTTGGCAGTTATGTAGTGATGTAATTTGGCAGTTATATAATGATGTAGTCACCTCCATTTTGTGATATGATGTGGTCATTCTACACTTTTGCACATGCCAATTTTTGTATATTGACCTAGTCTTTGGAATATAACCATATCCATAACTGAGGAGTGAGTATAGCATATAATTATGCTACCTAGAATTTAAAGTTTGCTTGGGTTAGTTTATTGCAGCATTGGCAAAGTTACAGATTTAAAAATAACCCTTGGGTTAATAATACTCATTCTCATTTGATCTCACTTGCCTTGTCTCAGTAACTGTCACTTCTGTCTGAGTTAAACAAAATTTGGGACAGTTTTGCCCACACTTGTACTTTGCAGCAATTTATGTGTCTAGTACAGACATTGGCACTTTTTCCAAAGGGCTAGACCAAGAGTTTAACCTCTGTTTTGTAACTTACATGAGTGAAAGGAGAGAAATTAAATAAGCTTCTACTCTTGAGAGTTATTCAGGTGGCAGATGTTTTGACCACACACAGTATTCTCCTTCTGGTAACCTCTGTAATTTCACTTGGTTCTTCCTTTCCATCCTCTCCCTCAGGGGCTAAGTGCTGGGAATTTATTGATGGTATCTAAGCAGATCAGAGAGATACTAAAAGATGCGGCATGATCTACAAATCCACTCATTTTAAAAGACATAGGGCTGTATCTAAGAAAATCTGACTCAATCCATGGTGAATATTGTCACCTCTATTGAAACATGGAGGCTTTCTGATATGAAACCCAATTTGTGTGCCAAATGATCATGAGTGTTTTACTTAATTCCGGGGGTGTTCCAGACCCTAAGAATGTGATGAAAACTATGGATTCTGCTATATAAATATATTTGCAGAGATAGACACAGAATTTCCCATACAATTTTAGGGAGTTCATAGCACCTGAAATCAGGCCAACAACTCTAGTTTAAGAATCTATGATCTCATCCAATCCTTTAATTTTACAAATAGAGAAATACCACTCCAAAGAGGTGACGTCTTTTGCCTAATGAAACACAGCAACTTAGCAGCAAAAACATACACGTTTCTTAACTCCAAATCTAATGCCCTGAAGAGACTCTTAAATTAATCTCTTTGGTAACAAAGACTTCAAAGTAAACTGCAGGAAGCTTCTCAGAAAGAGAAGAAATATTTCTAGTGTTTTTGAGGCATGGGAAATGCTTCAGAGCACAAATGAGTTTTTTTTTCCCCCCTAAAGAGCC
Source organism: Orycteropus afer afer (assembly GCF_000298275.1). NCBI lineage: Eukaryota > Metazoa > Chordata > Mammalia > Tubulidentata > Orycteropodidae > Orycteropus > Orycteropus afer. Next base: position 22,454,877 of record NW_006921595.1, on the reverse strand, counting down.
AAGAAGTAAAATTCATAAGGTTATTCTTGTTACTCTGGTTTGGACAGAAAGAAACAAGGAAGATAAGCAACTAGAGTTTAAAAAAAAAGAAAATTACTTGGAAGGACATCTAAGAGTTAGGAGAAGGTTCTCATATGGAAATACTACTATTCTGCAACTAGTCTGTATCCATTAGGATAAAAACAAGTCATCCTGAACATTATTATAATTATATTAATAAAATAATATTAAATAAATTCCTAAACAAAACACATTTCAGCTGACTCTTCTAGTTCCTCTCTCTCTTTCAGTACCTACTCTAGTTAAGTCACACCACTATCTACCCTGACAACAAATATGTGAACAAAACATGCAAAACTGTTCACTACAGATTAGTTAGTAGGTATAAGTAAGCCTGTGCTTACCTTGTTTATTGGGTTATCTGAAACAGGTTAAACACCTGACTGTTAACTGAAAGGTTGGGAGAAAGATGTCACAATCTGCTTCATAAAAATGACAGCCTTGGAAACACAAGGAGGTAGTTCTACTCTATTCCATAGGGTCCCTATGTCAGAATCACCCTGATGGCAATGGGTTTGGATTTTGATTTCAATTGTTACAGGAGCAGACAACCAGGTCTTTTCTTTTACAGAGCCACAGCTGGGTTTGAAATGCTAACCTTTAAATTAGCAGCAGAGTGTGTCACCATATGCCACCAGAGCTCCTTTCTATCACTCCCTTAACTCCTATCAATTCTGCCCCAAGTGAGTGTCTCTTTAATCCAGCCCACGCTCTTCTCCTCACCATACCAGCAGTCTCACCCGCTAGTTACCTATTACCTTGCCTTGCTCCCATTCTAGTCATGCATTCTCTACTCCCATTTCCTTCCACTTCATTCACCGCTCTGAGAGGATTCTTTCTACAAAGGAAATCTAATCAAATTATTCTGACTTGATCTCTTCAATTGCCAAAAAATTTTATTGGATTTCTGAAATATTTTCAAAATGTTATATGATAATCACTTTCTTCATCTTTCAGGGTGTAAGATCAAGAGGTAAAAATATTTATTTTACATCACTGTATTCATAAAGATTGCATTACCAAGGTTATCTCATATCGTCAGGTGCCATCGAGTTGGCTCCAACTCATAGTGACCTTATGTACATCAGAACGAAACACTGCCCAGTTGTGCGCCATCCTCACAAGCTTTGCTATACTTGAGCCCATGATTGCTGCCACTATGTCACTCCATCTTGTTGTGGGCCTTCCCCTTTTTCACTGACCCTGCACTTTACCAAGCATGATATCCTTCTCCAGGGAATGGTTTCTTCTGACAACATGATCAAAGTAGGTGAGATGAAGTCTAGTCATTCTTACTTCCAAGGAGCATTCTGGCTGCACCTCTTCTGGAACAGATCTGATCCTTCTGGCAGTCCATGGTATTTCCAGTATTCTTTGCCAACACCATAATTGCCATAAAGGCATCAACTCTTCTTTGGTCTTCCTTATTCATTGCCCAGCTTTCCTATGCATATGAGGCAACTGAAACCAACCATGGCTTGGTTTAGTGCACCTTAGCCTTCAAAGTGACATCTTTGCTTCTTAAGACTTTAAAGAAGTCTTTTGCAGAAGATTTGTACAGTGCAATTTGACTGTGGCTTCCATGGGTGTTGATTGCGGATCCAAGTAAAAGGAAACCTTGACAACTTCAGTTTTTTTTCCATTTATTGTTATGTCGCTTATTGGTCCAGTTATGGGGATTTTCATTTTTTTTTTTTTTAAATTAGGATTTGGGTGAAGATTTACAGAGTAAATTCACTTTTCATACAGCAGTTCACATATACTTTGTCTCATGTCATTGACCAAAATTTACAATGCA
>NW_006921595.1:22431797-22440416 GCF_000298275.1 Orycteropus afer afer | reverse complement strand
GATTATCTTCTGTGTCTGTGTTAATTGGTTTCCCTTTTCTTTGTTGAAGAGGGTCTGTGCAATCCTTCTGCCTAGTCCGCCATCTTGCCCCGCCTCTCATTTTCCTTTTACAGAAGATATTTGCAGTACAATTTGACTGTGGCTTCCATGGGTGTTGATTGCAGATCCAAGTAAAAGGAAACCCTGACAACTTCAGTTTTTCTCCATTTATTGTGATGTTGCTTATTGGTCCAGTTGTGGGGATTTCATTTTCCTTATGTTGAGGTGTAATCCACACTGAAAACTGTAGTCTTTGATCTTCCTTAGTAAGTTCTTCAAGTCATCTTTATTTTCAGCAAGAAAGGTTGTGAATGTTATCTCATACAATCTTTAAATTCATTTTATTTTGAAAAGTTCTTTGTTCTTATTGAGAAATGATGGATGCCACTTGTATTGCTTTATATTATTTTATTTTTTAAATTGTGATTTGGGTGAAAGTTTACAAAGCAAATTCATTTTAAATATAGCAGTTCATACACAGGGGCTCTGGTAGCATCGTGCCTTAGGCACTTGACTGCTAACCAAAAGGCTGGCGGTTCAAACCCACCAGCCACTCCCTGGAAGGAAGATGGGGCAAACTACTTCTGTAGCAATACTTCCTCAGAAACCCATAGAGGGTCACTATGAGTCTGGTCCAACTCAACGGCACATAAAAACAACAACAACAATTCATACACATTTTGTTTCGTAACATGGATTGCAATCCCCATATCGTAACAGCGCTCTTCCCACTTCCTCCCTTTAGTTACCTTGTCCCTGTGTCCTTCTTTCCAATGCATTCCTACCCTCTGAGCTATCTCCTTGTGCAAACACTACCTTTCTTATCTTCCATAATTGATTGTTCAAAGGAGTGTACCTACCTGGTGTAAATGTTCACCTTTATGCCTGTCTATTGTTTGGCTGGAAGCCACAAGAGTGAGTTCAATTCCAGGCCTGAAGGATGACTAGGGGCCACAGTCTGAGGGGTTTCAGCAGTCTCTATCAGACCTATGTTAATTATTTTCAAGAAAAAAATATTTAGACTGAATTTGTATTCTATTGCATAATTTAAAATAGAAAAAAATATTATACCATACAATTTTGAATTTCATAGTCAATATGATATATGTGTCATATTTAAAAGTTAAGAAAAAAGAATATTCTAGAATAGCATTTATAAATACATCTTCTCAATGACATTAATCCTAAGAATACTTTTACCCACTCCAGTATTTAGAATCACTAAATGGATCATGCTGACTACAATATAAAAGAAAATCTTATCAGCATGGTGACCAAGGTCCTTCTGAATACTTTGCCTTATCTCTAGATTCTTCACTAGAAGAATTGAATAATTTGCAATTCCCCAAACCCCATGACATTGAATATGCCATTCTTTATTCTTATAGTGCCTTTCCAATTTTCCTTTATTTTATATCTACATTTCGGTTCATTCTTTAATCTCCAGCATAACAATCATCTCTCTCTGAGATGTGTCCTGAAAGATTTCTGCCTTTGTGTAACCTTTCTATTTCACATATTGGGCACTATTACCCATTCTGGACTGTAAGTTTCTATGACACCCTAACTCCAATACCAAAAATAGTATGGGCAATAAATATTTCCTGAATTATAGAGGTAAAAATTTTCAAAATACAACATATATTTTTATCCAATTTTAAATTATTGGTCTCTAAAGAAATTTTCTTTTGTAAATTTAAAATATGTTATACAGATTTCATATATTACTACTGACTCCATAATAGTATAGAACAATCTGGTGTAATAATAATGTGACAACCCAACATTTTATTTTTCAAAAATCTCTTAATGGGTGGCATGATTATATTGCCTTAAAATAATATAGTTCTTCTTATACGTTCAGGTATATTTGTGAAGGATACTATCAGCTGTCCAACAAAATACTTTTTCCTCCTCTTGTGTAACAATGAAGTATGGCTAGGTCATTGATGCTCTAATAAGGCATTGCATTTCCCAGCTACCCTCAAGACACTTATGGCCACATGATTAATATTTTATTATCAGTGGAAGCAGAAGTAAGCTATGTCTGCTCGTCTCCAGAAGTTATGATTTAAAATGACAGAGTTTCTGAATATATGAAGCAGAACAGCTAGCAGACCTGGATTATCTACCTGAACTGTTACCCAAGAAAAAAATAAACTAATGTTAGTTGAGCCATTTTATTTTAAGATCTCTTTATTATTATACTGTAGTTCTTTACTCTAACAGAAATTGTATCAGGTATTAGGTACATATCTTTGATATATTCCTGTACACATTATCTTTGTATTCAACTTTAATAAATCCTTCAAGTAGACATTTTATAACTAGCAAATATGAATATTTATAATGAGAAACCCATCTTCTGAACTATAAAAGCCTTTGGATACCAAACTTTTATAAAACCTAATATAAAAAGTAAACCTTTGTATGTACATTTATAAGTCATTTGTTAACAAGGATAAAACAAATTTCTGCAGAATGGACATAATAAAATTTCCTGTTATGTGGCCCTATAGAAAAAGGAATATAAAAATACTAAAAAGAACCATCTGGTACAAATCTCATCAGGTTGATCTTTTCCATAAATCATTGGGTTACACTAAAATTTTTTGAAGTTTGAGTTTAACTTCTAAATCACTAAACATAACTAAGAAGAGTGCCAGGTTCTTTTGTTACATATGGAATATTTAATTATTAAAGGGATTCCAGCAACTTGGAAGAAAGACAGAACTGTGAGGATAAATACAAAGTAGAATTATTATTTAAAATCTAGTTTCTGCTAATTTTCAAGTTGACTTCATTCATTTTAGAAAGTTCTGGTTTGTCTCATACATATAACTCAATGTAGAAATGGACATTGTTTAAGTATATTTTCTCTTCTATTTTTATTGTCAATGGGGTACTCATTTAAAAAAGTAGATTTATGAAGAAAACTTGATTTTCATTATGAAAACACACAGAGAGGGAGATCTTTATTATTACAAATAAACAGGAAAAGAGATTACTTTCTGAATAATTTTATAAACATTTTCAAATTTTGTTAATTAAATGAAAAATTATTATTGGCAGCTCTATAGCATCATCTCTGGTATTATTTTCATAGGTCTAAAATCTAGCCTTTTCTTTAAAAAAAAAAAAAAAAAAAGACTTTTGCCTCTTTGGGGGTGATAATCAATACCACAATGCTGAATCTTCACTAATATGTTTCCTGACCACTTAATAGGTTTACATTAAACAGCTAAACAATGAAATCTTATTGTTTCTTAAGTAACCACCAAAGAACAAAACCAAGGCTGGCTCTGATACAATCACATTTTACTTCAAAGTACCTAGGCATACAATGCATACTATTTGAAGAACACTTATTTATATCATTTTCTTTTTATTTCAGAGAAAGTAATAGTCATCAGACAGGAAGCTCCCTCAATTTCTTGCCACCACAATTACAAAATGGCTGTATATGCACCTATCCTTTCTCCTTCTATCCTGTTACAACTCAGTAGTGCCCCACCACTTTTTGAAGACTCACACCTCACTATGCCCTGTATCCTACCCCATAAGTTGTCTTCATGTTGAAGTTGAAGACAATTAAAACAAGTCCATAAGAGCCAAAATATGATTGAGTATATCCCTCCTGGATTTAGAGACTGTCTAAGGAATATATTTGATACATTGAACACCAATGACTGAAAACCAGAAGAATTGTGAGATGACATCAAGAACATCATCTATGAACAGGTAAGGCAAGAAGTGGCACCCATGGCAGAGAGCCAGAACAGGTAAGGGGAGAGCCCCCAGGCAGGAAGAAGCAGCCAGCGTGGATGGCTAGAAGAGTTAGGGAGAAGGCCAGGAAGAGAGCAGAGTGGTTTGGAACAGCTAAGAGAGATGAACTTGTCTGTCAGTTTATTGTGTTTTGGTGGCTTACGTGTTGCTGTGAGGGTGGAGATTGTGCCACTAGTGTTTCAAATGCCAGCAGGGCTGCCGATGGTCAATGGGTTTCAGCAGAGCTTCTGAACTGAGGCAGACTCAGAAGAAGGAAGAGGCCATCTACTTCTCAAAGAATTGGGCAGTGAAAACCTTATGGATAGCAGTGAAGCGCTGTCTGATATATTACTGGAAAACTTTATGAATAGCCCTGAAACATTGTCTGATACAGTGCCAGAAGATGAGCCCCTCAGGTCAGAAGGCACTCAAAATATGACTGGGAAAGAGTTGCCTCATCAGAGTAGAGCTGACCTTAATGATATGGATAAAGTAGAGCTTTCAGGACCTCCATTTGCTGATGTGGCATGACTCAAAATGAGAAGAAACAACAGCAAACATCCATTAATAATCAGAACATGGAATGTATAAATCTAGGAAAATTGGTAGTTGTCAAAAATGAAATGCAACACATAAAGATTGATAGCCTAGGCATTAGTGAGCTGAAATGGACTGGTTTTGGCCATTTTGAATCAGACAACCATATGACCTACTATGCCAGGAATGACAAATTGAAGAGGAACAGTGCAACATTCATCATCACAAAGAATGTTTCAAGATCTATCCCAAAGTACAATGCTGTCAGTGATAGGATAATATACATATGCCTAAAAGGAAGACCAGTTGATACTACTGTTGTTCAAATTTACACAGCAACCACCAAAGCCAAAGCTGAGGAAATTGAAGATTTTTACCAACTTCTGCAGTCTGAAATTGACTGAACATGCAATCACAATGTGCTGATTGTCACTGGTGATTGGAATGCAAAAGTTGGAAACAAAGAAGAATCACTGGTAGTTGGAAAATTTGTCCTTGGTGATAGAAATAATGCTGGAGATCATATGATAGAATTTTGCAAGACCAATGACTTATTCATTGCAGATACCTTTTTTCAACAACACAAATGGCTGCTATACACATGGACTTCACCTGATGGAGTACACAGGAATCAGATTGACTACATTTATGACAAGAGGCAATGGAAAAGCTCAGTATCTTCAGCCAAAACAAGGCCAGGAGCTGATTGTGGAACAGACCATCAACTGCTCATATTAAATTTCAAGCTGAAGCTGAAGACAATTAAAACAAGTCCACGAGAGCCAAAATATGATCACGAATCTATCTCTCCTGAATTTAGAGACCATCTAATGAATATATTTGATGCACTGAACAACAATGACCAAAAAACAGATGAACTGTGTGTGATAGTTGGAGCTGTGTGTCAACTTGGCTGGACCCCAGTTCTGTGTGGTTGTTCCCATGATGGGATCAGATGACTGTGTTCTGAGTGGCCAATCTGCCCAAGGGGAGTTTCCCTAGGGGTGTGGCCTGCTTCCATGATATCTAGGGACATCCTGGGAAAAGAGACATTCTTTGAGGGATTATAACCCTGGTGTGCTGACTATAAACTTCTGTGAGTGAGCAGCCCACCGCTTGGCCTGGAGATCTTGGATTCATCTTTCGTTGGAATCAACAACCAGTGTACTACCTGCCAGCCTTGAATTTCTCGGCCCCCTGCGCTTGCAGAAGCTAAGGCTGCTGTCAGCCCGTTTCCTCCAGGGACTTTGGACTCACTGGCTTCTATACGTTTGTGAGCCATTTTCCTAAGATAAATTTCTCTCTCTCTCTCTCTCTCTCTCTCTCTATATATATATATATACATATGCTTTGCTGGTTTTTGTGTTTCTCTAGAGAACCCAATCTAACACACTGTGGGATGACATCAAGAACATAATCCATGAAGAAAGCAAAAGGTCATTATAATGATAGGAAAGGACACTTCTGGTAAGATGGCGGAATAGGCAGACAAGCTACACGGACCTTCTTTAACAAAGAAAAGAGAAACCAATTGACAGAGATACAGAAGATAATCCTGGAATCCCGAGCTTTGAAAGGAACTATACAGAAGTGAATTAGGCACCAACTAGTGGAAAAACCTGTATGAAAACAGTGAGTACAGAGAAGGTTGGAGCAGCAGACTGTCAGCTACTCTGATGGGACCAACAGCCTAAATATTTCTAAGTGGTGTTGAGACTGACAATTGACCTAAAGATCAGCCCTGGTTCCCGAGGGTTGCAGAGACAATTGCACTGGTGACCTATAACTAGGAAGAGAAACAGCAAGGAGGGAGACAACCTGTGTTGTGGACTTTCAGCTGTCCAGAAGATGCAGCCATTTTGATTGTTTACATATCCATTTTGGATATTTAAAGTGACCACGGGTGCAGTCACTTTGGATATTTACAAGTGGTGACCATTTTGAATATTCAAATTGACTGAGGGTTGCAGCCATTTGGAATGTTTACAAGTGGCAGCCATTTGGGATATTTAAAATGACCAGGGAGCAGCCATTTCAAATATTTACAAGCAGTGGCTATTTTAGATATTTAAAGTGACCAAGGCACAGCCATTTTGAATGTTTACAAGAAGCTGCCATATTGGATTTTAAAGTGACAGCAATCTCATTTGGATTCCAGGGACCTAAGAATAGGGTTTATTTGGCAAGGGCAGCAGGGACATACGGGAGGCTGACAATGGGAAAGGAGACAGGTGGTGAGTGTGTAAGTGCTGCCAACTAGTGAACAGAGGAGCACAGTACCCTGCTTATGTAGATAACATCCAAAGAAAATGAAAATTGTGGGCAAGTCATTCCAACATACAATCACCAATTAAACATAAAGACAAAAATGTCACAATGCCTCAGAGACAACAGAGGATCACAGTCCACACAAAGAAGCAAGATAAAACAGGAGAAACAAGGGACCAGGATATAGACCCAAAACACACCCCTGAGGAAGAAGCAGCATTGGAACTTCCTTGTAAGGAATTAAAAAGAATTATATTTAGGTACCTTCAATGGATTAAGAAACAGATCAAGGAAAACACTGACAAAACTGAGGAAAACTCAGAGAAAACCCTAGAACAATTTCAAAAGGTAATACAAGATCAAAATGACAAAATAAATGAAAAATTAGAAATGACACAAAATCTACAGATAGGAATTCAGAAGATTAATACTAAATTTTCAGAAACAGATAACACATTGAATAGGCAAAGGAGTAATACTGAATCAGTGGAAGTCAGAATTAGAGAGATTGAAGACAAATACCTCAATACTTCTTTGGAAAAGGATCAATCAGAAAAAAGATCAAGACAAAATGAAGAAAATCTAGGGTTCATGTGGGATACCATCACAAAGAATAACTTATGTGTAATTAGAATTCCAGAACAGGAAGAGACCACAGAGAAAATTGTTGAAGATTTGTTGGAAGAGAATTTCCTTGGTATGATGAAAGATGAGAATATATCCAAAGTAAATAGCCTACATGATTGTAAACAGGGAACCAGAGACATCAATTGACAAATGAGGACAACTACAAACCAAGAGGAGGGGAAAAAATGTGTTCTTACAAAACTTCAAAATGGTTGGGAAGTCAAGACAATTGCAAGATAGAACAGACTGTTCTAAACTTGGGAAAACCAAAAAAAAAAAAAAAAACTTAGTGCCATCGAGTATGATCTGACTCACTGTGACCCCTCCTTGGGTTTCTGAGGCAGTGTTAATATGCAAGTAGATTGCCCAATCTTCCTTCTGAGGAGTGGCTGGTGGATTTGAACTGCCAGCCTTCTGGTTAGCAGTCAAATGTCTTAGGCACTACACCACCGGAGCTATGAATCACAGGGTAACTTCAAAGAAAAATTATAAACCTTCACATCAAAACAAAAAAGAGGAGCAGCAAAAAATATTTAGCAAATATGAAAACAATAGCAATGAAGGAAATGATAACATGATTCATAAACAAAAGGAGCTCAACACAGAAAAATATATGGAACAAAGAAATCAGCAACTCCACAAAAAAGCACATAACAAAATGACAACAACAAATTCATATTTGTCAATAATTAGATATCTGACAAGGGACTTATCTCTAGAATTTATAGTAAATTCCAACACCTCAACAACAAAAAGACAAACAATCCAATTAAAAAATTGGTAGAAGACATGAATAGACACTTTAACAAAGAGGATATTCAGGCGGCCAGCAAATACATGAAGAAATGCTCACGATCCTTAGCCATCAGAGAGAGGCAAATCAAAACAATGAGATACCATCTCACCCCAGCACTAATGGCAAAGTTCAACAAAACAGAAAATAACAAATGCTGGCTAGTTGTGGAGAGATTTGGAACTCTCATACACTCCTGGTGGGACTGTAAAATGAAACAAGCACTCGGGAGAGCAGTATGGTGATTCCTTAAAAACCTGGAATTAGAAATACCACTTGACCCAGCAATCTCATTACTAGGTATATATCCTAAAGAAGTGAGAGCCAGGACAAGAATAGATTTTTGCACACCTATGTTCATCGCAGCACTATTTACAATGGCAAAAAGATGGAAACAACCTATGTGCCCATCAACAAAAGAACAGATAACCAAACTATGGTACATACACACAATGGAATACTATGCAATGCTAAAGAATAATGTAGAATTGGCAAAATGCCACATAACAAAGATGAATTTGGAGGACACTATGCTGAGTGAAATAAGTCAATCACAGAAGGACAAATACAGTGTCAGCTCACTACTGTAA
>NW_006921595.1:22404664-22431617 GCF_000298275.1 Orycteropus afer afer | reverse complement strand
AGTAGCTAAAGCAAATGGAAGAAATGACAAGATAAAAGAGCTGGACAGAAGATTTCAAAAAGCAGCTCAAGAAGACAATGTCAATTATGATAATGAAATATGTGAAGACATGGAGTTGGCAAGCCAAAAGGGAAGAACACACTTGGCATTTCTCAAGCTGAAAGAACTGAAGAAAAAAATGAAAGCCTCAAGTTGCAATTTGAGAGATTCTATGGGCAATATATTGAATGATGCAGGAAACATTAAAAGAAGATGGAAGGAATACAAAGTCACTGTACCTAAAAGAACTGGTTGATGTTCATCCATTCCAGGAGGTGGCATATGATAAAGAACTAATGGTACTGAAGTAAGAAGTTGAGGCTGCACCAAAGGAAGTGGTGAAAAACAAGATTCCAGGAATAGACAGAATACTCATTGAGAAGTTTCAACAAACAGAAGCTGCACTGGAGGCATTCACTCAGCTATGCCAAGAGATTTGGAAGACAGCTATTGGGACAACTGACTGGAAGAGATCTATATTTGTACCCATTCCAAATAAAGCTGATCCCACAGAGTGTGGAAATTATCAAACAATATCATTAATACCACATGCAAATAAAATCTTACTGAAGATAATTCAAAAAAGGGTGCAGCAGTATATTGACAGAGAACTTCCAGAAATGCAAGCTGGATTCAGAAAAAGACATGGACCAAGGGATGTCATAGCAAATATAAGATGGATCTTGGGTGAAAGCAAAGAATACCAGAAAGATGTTTACTTGTGTTTTATTGCCTATACAAAAGTATTCAATTGTGTGGATCATAACACATATGGATAGCATTGAGAAGAATGGGAATTCCCAAACACTTGATTGTGCTTATGAGGAACCTGTACATAGAACAGGAGGAGGATGCCATTTGAACAGAACAAGGGAACACTGAATGCTTTAAAATCAGGAAGGGAGTGCATCAGGGTTGTATCCTTCCACCATACTTATTCAATCTGTAGGCTGAGCAAATAATCCAAGAAGCTGGACTATATGAAGAAGAATGTGGCATTAGGATTGGAGGAAGACTTATTAACAACCTGTAATATGCAGACGACACAACTTTGCTTGCTGAACGTGAGGATGACTTGAAGCACTTACTGGAGAAGATTAAAGACTACAGTCTGCAGTATGGATTACATCACAACATAAAGGAAACAAAAGTCCTCTCAACTGCACCAATAAGCAGCATCATGATAAATAGAGAAAAGACTGAAGTTATCTAAGATTTCATATTACTTGGTTCTACAATCAACACCAATGGAAGCAACAGTCAAGATATTAGAGGACGTATAGCATTGGGCAAATCTGCTGCAAAAGTGTGAAGTGTGAAGTGCTGAAGAGCAAAGATATCTCCTTGAAGACTAAGGTGTAACTGACACAAGTCATGGAACTTTCAACTGCCTCATATGCATGTGAAAGCTGGACAATGAATAAGGAAGACCGAGTAAGAGTCGATGGTTTTAAATTGTGGTGTTGGCAAAGAATACCAAAAATGTTAAAAACTAAAAATCTGTTCTGGAAGAAATGAAGCGGGAACATTCCTTGGAAGAGACTTCATCTCACCTTCTTGGGTCATGTTGCAAAAAGGGATCATTCCTTGGGAAAAGATATCATTCTTGGTAAAGTGGAGGGTCAACAAGAAAGGGGAAGACCCTCAACATGATGGATTAACACAGTGGCTACAGTGATGGTCTCAGGTATAGCAATGATCATGGAGTTGGCACAGGACCAGGCAGTGTTTCATTCTATTGTATATAAGGTTGTTATGAGTCAGAGATGACTTGGCAGCACCTAACAACAACAAAAATTATCATTCTTAACTAAATTAAGATGTATAATGTTTCTCTATCCATCTCTTCTAAAATTCTCCCACCCAGAAAAATCCAACCATTCTGGGTAATTTTAATTAATAAAGCCTTTAAGTTTTTATATGATTAAATATGGAAAACTAGAAACACTGAGAAATTAAATTCTCTCTTTAGGGCACGCAAATGAACTAACGATAGTACTAGCAGCACAACATACTTAAATTTGTCATATATACTAAACTTGAATAATTAACATCTGTGGAAAAGCAGTCACATTTCTAAAACACATTCAGGCACATCAGTTCTAAGGACCAGATCAATGTCATAAACATGTTTTTGCTGTCAAAGAACAACATTAGGACCATACAGGCTGTAGCAGCAATCTACATATGGGACCACCACACAAAAGGAAAAGTCACCAATTAACTTCCTTATTTTTGTTTTGTCAGATGGAACCCACATGAAACTACAAAGTCAAAAACAACCATTCATTAGAATGCTTATGAGGTTGTGAAAATGCCATAATTGCTCTTTCCACCTCTCTCCTTTCTCTCCCATGCACTCCCCTCCCACCATTAGACACAAAACCCAATCAGTGCCCAAACATCATAGGAAAGTACAGTTCCTGTTGGTAAACCTCATCAAGTACACTTCCTTAGAGCCCCTGCCAGGTTCACTTGCAGAGTCATTAACATCTTCAGGTTGAACTAGACAAATTTAGCTATTTTATCCTCAGCCTTCCTTCATTTAAATAGCGCCTAAGGCACTGGGCTGCTAACCAGAAGGCTGGCGGTTCAAACCCACCAGCCACTCCTCAGAAGGAAGGTTGGGCAATCCTACTTCTGTAGTGATACTGCCTCAGAAACCCAAGGAGGGGTCGCTATGAGTCAGGGCCGACTCGATGGCAAATAACAACAACAACAACAAAAGCTAGAGTAAATTGACCTTAACTGAAACAAAGAACAGAATTCCCCTGATCTTCCTGTTTAAATGTGAACATGTTATGGCTCCTCTTCATTCACTGGCTTTTAAATGTTAATATCATCTTTGTTTGTATAAAAGTTAAACCTGTGTTTCTTTTCATCAGGCTTCATTATACCAGTCTTGCCTATCTTCATCTGTAGAGTCTTGGAGGAAAGGAGAAGTTAACTGATAAGTATTTCTCTACTTAAATCTGTTTTTTATAGCGTTAGGAACATATAGAGCTGCATCATGGTCTCTAAGGCTGTTGCTGGGACTATGTGTCAGGATTGTATCCTTTCACCATACCGGTTCAATCTGAATGCTGAGCAAATAATACATGACATGGGACTATATGAAGAGGAATGTGGCAGTGGCATCAGGACTGGAGGAAGACTTACTAACAACCTGTGATATGCAGATGACACAACCTTGCTTGCCGAAAGTGAAGAAGTCTTGAAGCACTTCCTGATGAAGATCAAAACTACAGCCTTCAATGTGGATTACATCTCAACATAAAGAAAACAAAAATGCTCACAACTAGACCAATAAACAACATCATAATAAATGGAGAAAAGATTGAAGCTGTCAAGGATTTCATTTACTTGGATCTACAAGCAATGTCCATGGAATCAGCTGTCAAGAAATCAAATGACAAATCTGCTGCAAAAGACCTCTTTAACATATTAAAGAGCAAAGATGTCACTTTGAAGTCTAAGGTGTGCCTGACCCAAGCTATGGTATTTTCAATAGCCTCATATGCATGTGAAAGCTGGGCAATGAATAAGGAAGACTGAAGAATTGAAACATTGGAATTGTGGTGTTGGTGAAGAATATCAAATGTACCATGGACTGCTAGAAGAAATCTGCCTTGAGGTAAGTACAGCTGGAATGCACTTAGAAGTGAGATGGCAAGACTTTGCCTTTCATACTTTGGACATATTATCATGAGGGACCACTCTCTGAAGAAGGACAAGATGCTTGGTAAAGTAGAGGGTCAGCATAAAAGAGGAAGACCCTCAATGAGATGGAATGACATGCTACCAGGACAGCAACAGTAATGAGGATGGTGCAGGAATGGGCAGTGTTCATTCTGTTGTATATGAGGTAGTTATATGTTGAAACCTAGTCAATGGTATCAAACAACAACAACAAAATACTTTTAACCATAAAGACATCAAAAGGAGAGTAGAGTCTACAATTGCCATTGGTCATCAATTGGTTCAAAATACATTGGCCTATTATATGCACATTCATGTTCATCACAGTACTATTAATAATAGAAAAGAGATGGAAACAACATAAGTGTTCATCAACAGGTGAAAGGATAAGCAAACTATGGTACATACACACAATGGAATATTAACAACACTAAAGAATAATGGAGAATCCACAAAACACCTCATAACATGGATGAACCTCAAGGCATTATGCTGAGTGAAATAACGCAATCACAGATGTACAAATATTATATGAGTCCACTGTTGTAAAGCATCAAGGAAAGGTTTACATAATGAAGGAAACTTTGCTGGTTACCAGGGATGGGAGAGGAGGAGAGGAAAAATTGCTAGATAGGTAAGAGACAAGTACTGATTTGGGTGAAGGGAAAGAAAAAAAAAAGTACATTGGCCTACTCAAGAACCTCCAATGTCTCCTTACTATCCACTGGGCCAAGTTTAAAATTTTTCTGCTAATATTCAGGACTCAGAGAATGGCTTTGCTGGGTACCACTGTTATTCAATGGAAACCCTGGCCCCATTCTTCTCCGGGGGCCATTACTCTCCACCTCCTCACCTGTGCCAATGCTCTTTGCTGGTTTACAACATAATAATACAAGTCTAAGCTTTAGTCTAATCTCTTCAAGAAAGCTTTCCCCATTTTTTCTAACCAACTGTTATCACCAACTTCTCCAAATTTGTAGAAAATATGTTAGAGCATAACACAAACTACCATTTAAAACTGGCATTCATTTACATATATTTCCTAGCTGATTCCACTGAGTCAATACAATCTTGTCACCTAATTTTATAAGCTCCAAAAGGACAAGAAATATACTTTTTACTTTCTTTGGTAATTTCCTAATGAATGCTGCCTACACAAAAAGGTGAGAACCACCACTGAACCACTACTGCTGATTTAATTCATAGCCAATGCACCCCATGCACAGACATCACCTGTCAGTGGAGGTATACATATTGCCATGATGCTGAACAGCTTTTTGCAGCACTTCCAGATGAAGAAGGACTAGTCTACTCCTGAAATTCAGCCACTGAACACCTTATCACAATGCTCTGATTTGCAACCAATTTAGGTTATTGCACGAGACTAGGTAGCATTTCATTCCATCGTGTGTGGGGTTGCTATGAACTGGGGGCTAACTCCATGGCAGCTAAGAACAATACCACAAAAAATGGGATTAATATATTCAAGTATATTAACAAAGTCAAGTGTCTGGTTTTCCATGAAGGGCTAGCCAGTCTGATATAAAGGCACATGTCTGAGTTACCAGGATCATTACTTACCAATCTTTTTGCATCACCAACATCACTGTGGTACATTAGAAAAAGAATGGGCTTGGAAATATCCCAGCTTTCTATTTTCTAGCTGTTTTACCTTAGGCAAGCAAGTCAATTCTGTACCACTAATATGTTTGAATAAAATCCAGCATAAAAATACTTACATTTCGCTGACTACTTTAATTTCTTTGAATTATGTATATCCTGCCTCAGGGCCTAGGTACATGCACATTGTGCTGGTTGAAAATGTCTTCCTCTTCCAATTATCTAGTAAACTCCTCTTTATACTTCAATACCACAGTCTTAAGGAAGCTTTTCTTACTCTTTTCCCATCCCACTTTTTATTACTTATTCAATGTCCATCTTCTCTGGTAGAATGTAATATACTAAGAAGCATGGCCACCACTCGTTTATCAAATTGTCATACTATGGTGGCTTGTGTGTTGCTATGGGGCTGGAAGCTATGCCACTGGTATTTAAAATACCAGGAGGGTCATGCATGGGGCTCAAGTTTTAGTGGAGTGTCCAGACTAGACAGACTGGAAAGAAGGATGGAACCATCCACTTCTCAGAGAATTGGCCAGTGAAAACCTAATGAATAGCAGTGAAACACTGTCTGATATAGTGCCAGAAGATCAGCCCCTCAGGTCAGAAGGCACTCAAAAAATTACTGGGGAAGGGTTGCCTACTCAAAGTACAGTAGATCTTAAAGATTTGGATTGATTAAAGATTTCAGGACCTCCATTTGTTGATGGGGCATGACTCAAAATGGGAAGAAACAGCTGCAAATATCTATTGATAATCAGAACATGGAATGTAAGAAGTATGAATGTAGGAAAATTGGACATTGTCAAAAATGAATGGAACACATAAAGGTTGAATCCTAGGCATCAGTGAGCTGATATGGACTGGTTTTGGCCATTTTGAATCAGACAACCTTAAGATGTACTATGCCGAGAATGACAAATTGAAGAGGGGTAGCGTTGCACTCTTTACCAAAAAAAATATTTCAAGATCTCTCCTGAAGTATGATGCTGTCAGTGAGAGGAATAACATCTATATGCCTACAAGGAAGACCAATTAATACTACTGTTATTCAAATTTATGCACCAACCACTAAAGCCAAAGATGAGGAAAGTGAAGATTTTTACCAACTTCTGCAGTCTGAAATTGACAAAATATGCAATCAAGTGGTATTGATTATTACTAGTGATTGGAATGTGAAAGCTGAAACAAAGAATCATTGATAGTTGGAAAATATGACCTTGATGTTGTTGTTGTTGCTATGTGCCATTGAGTCAGACCTGACTCATACTGACCCCTCCTTGGGTTTTCCTAGGCAGTATCACTACAGAAGTAGATGGCCCCATCTTCCTTCTGAGGAGTGGCTGGTGGGTATGAACTGCCAATCTTCTGGTTAGCAGTCAAGTGCCTTAGGCACTATGCTACCAGAGGTTGATGTTAGAAATCATCAAACAGAGACCACATGAGAGATTTTGCAATACCAATGACTTATTCATTGCAAATATCTTTTTTCAACAATAGAAACAGTGGCTATATATGCGGACCTTGCCAGATGGAATACATGGAAATCACATACACTACATCTGTGGAAAGAGGCAATGGAGAAGCTCAGTATCTTCAGTCAAAGCAAGGTCAGGAGATGACTGTGGAACAGACCATCAATTGCTCATATGCAAGTGCAAGTTGAAGCTGAAGACAATTAAAACGAGTCCATGAAAGCCAAAATATAACCTTGATTATATCCCAGCTGAATTTAGAGATCATCCAAAAAAGAGATTTGACACATTGAACACCCAGGACCGAAAACCAGATGAGTCATGTGATGACATCAAGAATATCATACTGAAGAAAGTAAAAGGTTATTAAAATCCAGGAAAGAATGAAAAGACCAAAATGGATGTCAGAAGAGACTCTGAAACGTTCTCTTGAGTGGAGAATAGCTAAAGCAAATGGAAGAAATGACAAGATAAAAGAACTGAACAGAAAATTTCAAAGAAAAGTTCAAGAAGACAAAGTCAGTTATTATAATTAAATGTCAAAGACCTGGAGTTAGGAAACCAAAAGGGAAGAACATGCTCAGCATTTCTCAAGCTGAAAGAACTGAAGAAAAAAGTCAAGCCTCAAGTTGTAATACTGCAACATTCCATGGATAAAATATTAAACGATGCAGGAAGCATCAAAAGAAGATGGGATGAATAGACAGAGTCACTGTAAAAAAAATGGTCAATGATCAACTATTTCAGGAGGTGGCATATGACCAAGAACCAATGGTATTAAAGGAAGAAATCAAAGCTGCACTGATGGAATCTGTGGAAAACAAGTCTCCAAGAACTAATAGTCTACCCACTGAGATTTTTCAACAAATTTATGCTACACTAGAGGCACTTACTCACCTATGCCAAGTAATTTAGAAGACAGCTACCTGGCCAATTGACTGGAAAAGATCCATATTTGTACCCATTCCAAAGAAAGTTGATCCAACAGAATATGGAAATAATCAAACAATGCCATTGATATTAATATCACATGCAAGAAATACCTTGAAGATAATTCAAAAACAGTTACAGCAGTATATTGATAGCAAACCTCCAGATGTGCTAGCTGGATTCAGAAGAGGATGTGGAACAAGGGATATCATTGCTGATGTCAGATCGATCTTGGCTGAAAGCAAAGAATACTAGAAAGATGTTTACTTGTGCTTTATTGACTATGCAAAAGCATATGACTATGTAAATCATAATTATAGACAATATTGAGATGAATGGGAATTCCAGAATATGAAATTGTGCTCATGAGGAGCCTGTACATAGACCAGGAGGCTGTTGATCAAACAGAACAAGGGGATATTGCATGGCATGAAATCAGGAATGATGTGCACATACGGGTTGTATCCTTTCACCATACTTATTCAGTCTGTATGTTAAGCAAATAATTCGAGATGCAGGACTATATGAAGAACACAGCATCAAGATTAGAGAAAGACTCATTAACAACCGATAATATGTCAACAATACAACCTTGCTTGCTGAAAGTGAAAATGACTTGGAGCACTTACTGATGAAGATTAAGATTATAGTCTGCAGTATGGATTACACCTCAACATAAAGAAAATGAAAATCCTCACAACTGGACCAATAAGCAGCATCCTAATAAATGGAAGTTCTGGTAGCATAGTGGCTAAGACACTTGCCTGCTAACCAGATGGCTGGTGGTTCAAACCCACCAGCCACTCCTCGGAAGGAAGGTTGGGCAATCCTACTTCCTTAGTGATACTGCCTCGGAAACCCAAGGAGGGGTCGCTATGAGTCAGGTTTGACTCGACGGCACATAACAACAACAACAATAAATGGAAAAAAGATTGAAGTTATCAAAGATTTCATATTACTTGGATCTACAATTAACACCCATGGAAGCAGCAGTCAAGAAATCAGACATCGTATTGTACTGGGCAAATCTGCTGCAAAAGACCTCTTTAAAGTGTTGAAAAGCAAAAATGTCACTTTGAAGACAGGTGTGCTTAACTCAAGCCATGGTATTTTCAATTACTGCATATGCATGTCAAAGATTGACAATGAACAAGGAAGACTGAAGAAGAGTTGACACTTTTGAGTTGTGGTATTGGCAAAGAATACTGAGTACCATGGACTTCCACAAGAAAGTACAAATCTGTCCCAGAAGAAGTGCAGCCAGAATGCTCCTTGGAAGTGAGAATGGCCAGACTTCATGTCACAAATTTAGTCATGTTTTCAGAAGGGACCATTCCCTGAAGAAAGACATCATGCTTGGTAAAGTAGAGGGAGGGTCAGCAAAAAAGGTGAGGAACCTCAGTGAGATGGTTTGACACAGTGGTTGCAAAGATGGGCTCAAGTATAGCAAGGATTGTGAGGATGGTGGAGGACCAGGCCGTGCTTCGTTTTGTTGTACATAGGGTCACTATGAGCTGGAGCCAATGTCACAGCACATAACAAAAACAGCTACAGGAAAAATGGATCACATTCTATTATTCCAAATTGCATACCCAGTGCACTGTCTCTCAAATAGTAGAACACCATATTTATAGTTTTATAAACAAATGAAAATTTTTTATTGAATATTTGTTTCCCTTTATCTTCTTGATATGCTTTATTTATTTAGTAAAATCCTCTTAGTGGGTTTTTTTGTTTTGTTTTGTTTTGTTAATCCTTAATGTGTTTATCCATATTAGATTATATGCATCATGAAATAGTTTTATGTTGAAAAATACAAAACATATATACTACTTCAATTAGGAAAGTAACAAGAAGAGCAAGTAAATAATACAAACATGGGCTCATATGCTCTTTATGTGATCTGGCTAGATAGAAGATTCCTGGTAACTGCCAAGTTAGTTGCTCACTTTGATACCAATAGATACTGATCTGGGTCAGCATGGACAACATGGTTCCTTTCTTACCACTTAATGTGAAACTTTTTAAAGTTTGGTGAATAAAGAGAAACACTACATGATGAAATATGAGAAGATAAATCTGGAAATCAATTTTTGTACACAACATATTACCAGCTTGTACTACATGGGAATAGATTTTAATGACAGAGAATATTAGATTGATAGATGTTAATATCTTTATAACTAGCATGAGTGTTTTCAGTCTCATTAAACATGCATGGCATAGTGCCTAAGGTACTTGACTGCTAACCAGAAGTTTGGCGGTTCAAATCCATCAGCCACTCCTCGGAAGGAAGATTGGACAATCTACTTCCATAGTGATACTGCCTCGGAAACCCAAGGAGGGGTCGCTATGAGTGGGATCCGACTCAACGGCAGTGCGTTTTAAGAATGAAGTAAATTAAAAAAATAAATATGTGACATAGCAAATGAGAAATTTCCATTATAAAACCTAATATACTAGTTACTGAAAGAGGATAGGTCTAACTCCATTTAGTCAGAAATATTAGAGTGTTTTGTGTATAACTCTGAAAAACTAAAAAGCTGTACAAATAAATTCTCTTGTTCAATTTTCTTCAGACTGAGAGGTAAGGTTAACCAGTACACTCTAAAGGGGGGTGGGGTGGTAAAAAAAATGTGTACTCTGCAGCTTTATTTACACAAATGTTAATGAAAGTAAAGTTTCTCAACAAAAGAGGTAATGACAGTTACTCAAGCAGTTACAATCAGATTTGGCTGATATTACTTGGCAAAGCAATGGTCCCTGAGGGAGTTTTCAAAAAAAAATTACAATGCAGCAACAGTAAAAGAAGTGTAGTCAATGCCAATCTATAAGGCAAATTTTGTTAGGATAGTTTCAGGCATGTAGGATTTAAGAAACTGAATTCCAACTCCCAGAAATAAGACTTTCTGTCTTCCTTAGCTGGAAGAATTGCACCATTATGTTTGTTCTATACAAATAAAAAAGTCTATCTAAATTATGTCTTATTTCCCCTCTAAAACCTGGCTTATATCTTCCCTGACTTATAAACACAAGATATCTTTCAAATGGAGGAAAATACTATAGGGACTATTAAAAAGTACATGCATTGCATTAGTAAAAAGAGAATTGAATAAAGATAGGAAATCTTACAAGGTAGAAAAAAATTGAATTCATTCTTATTTGAAGAAATAAGAGTATTTATGGGAAGATAAAAGTAGCATCAGTTATATACTTGTCTAGCAGTACATTTTGTCTATTTTCATAATTAAACATTGCTATTCATCATCTAGGGAGCTCTGGTAGCGTAGTGGCTAAGGCACTTGACTGCTAACCAAGAGGCTGGCGGTTCAAACCCGCCAGCCACTCCTCGGAAGGAAGGATGGGCAATCTACTTCCGTAGTGATACTGCCTCAGAAACCCAAGGAGGGGTCGCTATGAGTCGGGTCCGACTCGATGGCACATAACAACAGCAACAACAACAGCATTCATCATCTAAAGCCAAGTGCCAAAACCAAAACCAAAACCAAAACCAAACTCACTGCCATCAAGTTGACTCTGAATCATAGCAACCCCCACTGGGTTTCCAAGGCCATAACCTTAACAGAAGCAGACAGCCTCTTCTTTCTTCCATGGAGTGGTTGGTGGATTCAAACCACTGACCTTTTGGTTAGCAGTTGAAAGGCTAACCCTCCAGAGTGCTTATGAAGGTGAATTATACCTAGATTGAAGTTTTCTCATGAACTGGTAAAATGCTCACTTTTTTTTTTCATCATTTTACAATGTATGAATCAAGCACTCATAGGGGGCACTCCATACCGAGAGAACTAGTATGTAGGTAGCTATCAGGATGACATACTAAGGTTTTAAAATGCAGGGAAGAAAATGAGTTTAAAGAGACAATGTCCAGTTAATGCACAGTGTGACTCATTTGCCTAATCTATGTCATACCATCTTTTCACCAATGCCTCCTGCTAGGATTGTGTCCAGAAAAAAACCTAGAAGGTCATATATGCAGGTTATGATTGTCTTTTTGTCTATTTAGACAATGGTAAAGAAGGTCTTATTCCAGAAAAATGAACAACACTGTCTTGAGGAAAAAGGAATGCAAACACAAATGTTAATATTAAACTAAATTATAAGCAATAATTTAGACTTGCCTATAGATATTATTATATACTGGTTTTAGGAAGCTCTAAATTTCTCTGTGACCAGCAGCTAGTATTTCTAGTCTATATATTAAAGGGGATTTTTAGGCCCTAAATAAATTAAAATAGGCTATTATAAACAAATAAAATATACAAGTATAAATGTCAGGTAATCCATAAAGTAGGATATGATTGCCTCTGTTAATATATGAAATTTATTCCTTGTTTTATCTCCTTGAAAGTGCTATTTGTCTCATATTCTCCTGTTCACTTTGCAAGGTCAGAAAGCAAACAAAACAGTACAGAATCATTTGGCCAACAATTACAAAACTGGCTGGAAGAGAGGAAATTTTGGAACTCAATTTTTATATATTTAGAATATAATTTTAACTGAAAGATATTATTTTAAATCTTTCACTAATGTGTATCAAGAGGCACCTGTCAATCCTCAGCAAACATTTAAAATGTGACTTGTACCTTTTATGTAATTCGTCATTCGCCATGTTGCCTTTTATGACTTAAAAAAAAACTAATTTACATTAAAATTTGCACAATGAAATATAAATTTTTTCATATCTTTTTGTAGTACCTTTTTATATTTTGCATAAGTCTTTATTAAAGTAAATTTTGTTGATTTTTAACCTTACAAGTACTCAGTAATTTAGTCTAATCTAAATGCTTTCCAAGGAAGTTGTTTAGAACAAAAGATACATTTTTCCCATAGAAATCATGCTTTTATCAGTGGTTCTACATATTTTTTCAAAGTTAAGACACATAGGGGATATTTCACATTTTTCTCAGTTGGATTTGTTCATTGGCATGTCCCTCATCCCAATCCTTTTGATAATCACGGTATAAATGTTTTCTACTTAAAACATCTAGCTTAACTAAACACACCACACAATAAAGGTGAGGTAAGATATTAATGGAGCCCATGAGTCGCTCAAACTGTTAATGAGCTCAGGTACTACTAACTGAAAGGTTGGCGGTCGAAGTCCATTGAGGAGTCTTGGAAGAAAGGCCTAGTGATCTACTTCCAAAAAAAAAAAATATATATATATATATATGAGTGACTGAAAACCCTATGGAAAACATCTCTACTCTGACACATATCAGGTCACCATGAGTTGGAATCGGCTCTATGACAACTGTTTTGTTTTTGTTCATTTGTTTTAGAGATACTGATAGTACTGTAGCTTTCTTCCTTTCCTATTGAAAATGTTATTGCAGTCCTAAATGGCTCACCTCAGTTTATGAAAATTGCTTTCTTTACCTCCCTCCCCAAACTGCAGAGTGTAGCAACTCTTCCACCTTGAATACACTCTTAGTTTGGTAATTAGAAGAGACTTCTCAAATCTTCTCTCATAGCTAAGGAAGTAGAGACACTGGGGAACCTTCCCTCAGTGACCATACGAGGAGGAGGGGGCAGAGTTAACATTCTCATTCCTCCAGAATTATATCTGCTGCTAGAAGGGCAAGTGTTGTTGTCAGGGAGCTACTGAGGTGGCTCCATCCTCAGAGTGGGGACAGTCAGGAGCAGTGTGGCATGTGACAGGAAAAGGTAAAGAGCAGACCCCACATATCCTGAATTATAGGTTGTCTGAAGGAAATCTCTTGAAGTTATAGCACCATCATCCAAGAGAACATGAGCTTTTAAAAGATGGCATTTGATACTTAGATCATATCTAAATCAGTCTTTTTTCTCTCCCAACAGGGAGTTGCTAATATTTCATTAGAGAGTAAACACATATTCTGATAATGTGTACAAATAAAGACTATTCAGGAGCTTTTCATTTTACGAGCTATGTACATACAATTATAAATACTTTGAACTGTGAAGCTGGTAGGTATCTTGTGTGACTTTTATATAGTTCTGAAATAGTGTGGCAGATGATATATAAAAGGTATTTCATATGTCAAACTTAATCCTAATTCATTTTAGGAACACATACATAGTACAGGAGGGGTCCTGGGGTAGGAAGAAGATCTTCTAAGAGGAATCAATTTAATAAGTATCAAGAGACAATTAGTCCACTCAGCAAACAATGAACCATACCAAGCCCACTGCCAAGTGAGGCAATTCTGACTCACAGCAACCCTGTAGAACAGAGTAGAACTCCCCTGTATGGTTTTCAAGGCTATAAATCTCACAGAAGCAGACTGCCCCACCTTTCACTCACAGAGCAACCAGTGGGTTTGAACTGCCAACCTTTTGGTTAGCAGCCAGTGCCAGTGAGCCAGTAGGGCTTCTAGAGCCTGGTAACTGAGGTAGAAATATTTTCTACAGCAAGTATGCAAAATCAGACGAAGTGAATATACAGCCCAGAACATAGTAACAGCTCTGGCAAAGGTTTAAATTCTTAAGACCAGGACCAAAATACATTCAACATATGCTTTCAGTGCAAATACATGGCTGCCTGATAGCATTATCCTGATGTAACTCAGAAAACTTAATCATATTAGTTCAAGTGTAGGAAGGAAATACAAGGCTCAAGACTGGCTACCTTCATCTTAAGAAGCAAACCTTCTTTGTAAAGGGGCAAATAGAAAATGTTTTAGGCTTTGCAGGCCATATGGTCTCTGTCAAAACTACTCAACTGTGCCCTTGTAGCATGAAAACAACTGTGGACAACAAACAGAGTAATGAGTATAGCAGCATCCCATAAAATATTAGTCACAAAAACAGGCTATGGGCAGATTTGTCCTGCAGGCAGTAGTTTGCTGACCCTGGTTAAAGTATCCACTCTCAATCAAAAGTCAGTTAAGAAATCAGAAGTTATCAGTCTTTTGTGGATAGTCACAGTGAAAAAATTTAAATGAGATCTTCTTGGTAACTACATAGTTAACCCTTAGAAGCAGTTTAATAAAACAAAACAAAACAAAAAAAAAAACCAACTATTTTATGTCACATTTGATTGTACCAATGACAATCTAGAACTTGGACAAAATCTTAGATTTCATCTATTGAATGCAAACTTCTCATTCTGAAAATTAGAAACAGTGACTCAAAAAGTTACAGAATTAAAGGAAGATAAATGGTTAGAACTATTTTTTAATACAAAATACTCAAACCTAAAATTGTTAAATGAAATAATTTTTATTTTAGAAATGTACAATATGGAGATTTGTATGGAATTCTTTAAAGAAAAGTCAATAGATTTCAAATGATTTAGAAGAATTATATCTTGCAGGTAATATACTCCAAACAGGATCACAAAGGAATTTTTACATTATTCAGCAAAAAGCACAAGGTCAGAACACAATAGTCCATAACGTCTTGGAGTCTAAAGCAACTGAACTGTTAAATATTTCTACACATTTTTTTTAACCAATTAGAAGATACATCTCAGGTCTCCAACTGAGAAAACGGGAGGTAATTTTTGTTGTTGTTTTTCAGGCAACATCTGGAAATTCTTCATAGTTACATGCTCATATGGCTCAGTGGAAATGTATTGCATTTTTAGGCTGTCTGTGGAAACCAGTGAAAATAGTTCTCAGAGGCATAGGCTCAACATGAAAGTTAATGAATTAAATTTGTGTGTATACTTAAAGGAAAGTTTGAAAACCAGAAAAGATTGAAAGCTTGCAATTTGGATGTCTTAAATTGATCAGCTTTAAACATAATATAAACCCAAATCATAGTATTCTCTAAAGTATTTTAATTTAAAGTTAGCAAAACATCAATAGTTGATTAAAAAGTCACCATTAACCAATACATTGTTCCAATTTAAAGTGTTACCACTTTTAATTGTCATGTTGTCATGCATGTTATTTGTTTCTAAAAAGTATAAAATTCCAAAGGAATATCATCTACTCCAAATACAGGAGTACATTGTTTTATTGTGTTTTGCAGATATTATGTATATATATATATATATTTTATAAATCAAAAGTTTGTGGCAACTCAGCTTGGAGCAAATCTAATGGTGCCAGTTTTCTAAGAAAGACTTTCTTAACATTTTCCATTATTTTAATTACTGAAAATATAAACTCACCAATTTGGGGGAAGTATATTTATTCTCCTAAATGTAAATTATGATTTTTAAAAATGTCATAGATTGACTTTAGTTAATGGCTGTATCATCAAGTAATAGTTTTACAACATATGTAAATCTTATATTGATATTTCTCATCATGACTTTTTTCAGAGTTATCCAAATCTCAGCAATAAGAATTCCAAGTTTATAATCTTCCAGTACTATAAATTCATGCAAAAAGACCCTAGGAGCTGAGGGTTTAGGAGAAATCACAGACAGGATAGAGCAGGGATCTCCTAACTCTGTGCATGAAGTTATAGCCTCATCTCTGAATTGTACACATTTGAAATTGACAAAAATCAGTGTTTCCAACTAAACTGATTTGAGAACTAAACTATGATGTGGACCACTGCTCAGACCCAGACAGGTCCCCAGTAGCACACACATGGGAAAACTCAAATAACCACTGCAAAGGCTTGAGAAACTAAACTGACATTAAAACCACAGCCCATAGGAGGCAGGGCAGGATTTATAATCTGTTGAAACAAAACAATACTCATGATAGAATTTCAACAGGATTCAGAATTCTGTATACTATTTAAAATGTTTAAGATACAATAAAAAGTTATTCAGCATAAAAGAAACAGGAAAAATCTCATCTCAAGGAAAAGACAATCAATAGACACTAACCTTGAGATGACCCACTCATCAAAGACCTTTATTCAGATATAATAATCTTGCCTCATGAAAAAAAATAAAAACTTTATTTTATTGAAATTAATGGTAAACATTATCAACAGAAGAAATACAAAATAAAAATTTTTAAATAGGGTATTTTTAGAACTTAAAAGTTCAATAACTGAAATTGGATATTTGAAACAATTGGCAATAAAAAAATAGGCACAAGGAAAAATGGAACTGAATAGGAATCCAAAAATATCTAAACAAACATGGCCAGCTGATTTTTGACCAAAACCAAAACAAACAAATAAACAAACAAACTCACTGCCATCAAGTCGGATCCGACTAAGAGTGACTAAGAGTGACCCCTCCTTGGATTTCCAAGGTAATGTCACTATAGAGGTAGATTGCTCAACCTTCTTTCTGGTTAGTAGTCAAATGCCATAGGCACTACACCACCAGAGCTCCCATTTTTGATTAAGGTGCAAAGCAATTTAGTTTTGAAAGATAGTGTTTTCAACAAATAATGCTACATAATTTGACATTCATATGCAAAGAAAAAAACAAGTACAACAACCTGCAACTCACACATAAAATAAAAAATTTACACAAAACAAATCATAGAATTAAATGTAAAACCTAAAATTATATAATCTTTAAAAAAATATGGAAGAAAATTTTTATGACCTTTTTATGACCAAAGAGTTCTTATATATGACATCAAAAGTACAATTTTTCACAGAAAGAAAATGGATACATTTGGCTGGTTTGCTCAGTGAAAGCCATGGCTATAAAAATGAAAGAAAAAGTTATAGAATGCTACAAAAATATTTACAAATCACATATCCAACAAAGGACTCAGATGACAAATATATAAAGAACTCTTAAAATTCAACAAAAAATAAGCCAATAAAAATTGACAAAAGATTTGAACAGGAAATTCACCAAAGAAACTATATGGATGGCAAATATGGACATGAAAAGATACACAATATCATTTGTCATTGTTGTTGTTATGTGCCGTCGAGTCAGACCTGACTCTTAGCGATTCCTCCTTGGGTTTCCAAGGCAGTTTCACTACGGAAGTAGATTGCTCCATCTTCCTACCAAGGAGTGGCTGGTGGGTTTGAACCTCCAGCCTTCTGGTTAGCAGTCAAGTGCCTTAGGTACTATGCTACCAGAGCTCCTCATTAGCCATTAGGGAAATACAAATTAAAACCTTATGAGATACCATAAGGTACTATGCACCTGTAAGATTACAATAACAATAAAACTGACAATACCAAGTGCTAGTGTGGATGTACAACAACTGGAAAATATGCATTTCCAGTGAAATACAAAAATGGCAGAGATAGAGGCATACCTTATCTTTTGCACTTCCCTTTCTTGCACTTTGCAGATACTTTGTTGTTTACAAATTGAAGGTGTGTGGCAACCCTGTATTTACCAAGTCTATTGGCATGATTTTTCCAACAGGAAGTGTTCACTTTGTATCTGTGCCACATTTTGGTAATTCTGACAAAATTTCAAACTTTTTCCTAATGCTATTGCACCCTTAATAGATTACAATATCGTGTGAACATTACTTTTATATGCGCTGGGAGACCAAAAAATTCATGAGGCTTGCTTTACTGCTTTATTGCTATATATATATATATATATATATTAGCTCTATTGAGGTAGTCTGGAATTGAACTAGCAATATCTCTCAGATATGCCTGTACTCTGGAAAACAGACTAGGCATTTTCTTATAAAGTCAAATATACATTTTCAAGATGGCCTAGCAATCATACCCCCAATTATTTAAGAAAAATGAAAACCGTGATCACATAAAAACCTGTCAGTTGAATGCTTAATAGCAGTATTATAATTATCAAAAACTTGAAACAACCCAATATTCTTCTACATTTCGTGGTATAAACAAAGATGCTACATCCATAAGAAGAGAATACTATTCAGTAATAAAAAGGAACTATTTGTGGGTAAACACAGCACATGGATTAGTCTCAACTACATTATGCTAAGTGAAAGAAGTGAAACTCAAAAGGTTGCATACCATTGGATTCCATTTATATGATATTCTTCACAAGCCAAAACTGGAGGGAAAGATAAGAAGTCAATTGTTGTCAGGTGTGGGAGTGCCGACACAGTATGATCACAAAGGGGCAGATTGAGGGAATTTTTTTTTTGAACTGAGTGAACTGTTCTGTATCTTGATTTTGGTGGTGGATACTCTATATTTGTTAAAACTAACAGAATTCTATATGACAGAGAAATGATTGATAGTTATAAATGGATATTACTATATGTAAATTTTAAATTAAAAATAAATAAGCAAAATAAATAAGATATATAATATGCTGTATTTGTGACAAGTTTATTAATAAAGTTTTGTTTTAAAAACAGTGGAGATGGAGTACCTTTCATTATTAAGCCTCTGTGAAGCATACAGAATCTTAATTCTGTGCAGCAGTTGAATTTAAAGGTGTGGTGATCAGATGATCACATAGAATAGAGGTATTCGCTTGGGAGTCATCTGATGTGGACTAAGAGAATAAATGCATTAATTTAGACAGAAAAAAGAGGATATGTGCATAAATTTCTACCAAATACTACTCTACTTTAAAAGTTTGAAGGCAAATGTTTAAAAATCTAGAGCACTGAACTATGAAACGACAGTCTCTAAAAACAAAACAAAACAATTGTTTTCTTCACACAATCTAAACTCTTTCCTTTCAAATAGAAGAATGTCAGGAGCTACATAGTAATAATAAATATAATTTTATAAAACTACACATCTTTCTACATGAACATCAAATGGAGGCCTATGTTGCCTCTGGATTTTTTACTACTTCGGTAGTGATAGTGTCTTGGAATCCCAAGGAGGGGTTGCTATGAGTCCGAGATGACTTGACTGCACATAACAACAACAACAACAACGTGTGTGCAAATCCCCAAAACCTGTAAATGTGTTACTTTACATGGTAAAGGGGACTTTGCAGATGTGATTAAGCTAAGCATTTCAAAAGAGGAAGAATATCCTGCATTAACTTTATCCAGTAGGCTCAATGTAATCACAAGGCTCTTTAAAATAAGGAAGTAAATAGAGTTGGAGAGAGATGTGACAAGAAGCAGAGCTTGGAGTGATACTATATGCAGACAGAAGTAGCCAAAGTCAAGAAATGTAGGTGGCCTAGAAAATTTGAAAGACAATGAAATGGATCCTTCCCTAGAACCTCAAGAAGAAACAAGGCTCCATCAACACCTTGAATTTATGTTGATTACTATCTGAATAGGAGCTCTGGTGGTGCTGTGGCTAAGTATTGGGCTAACCAAATGGTTGGTGGTTGATCCCACCAGATGCTTTGTGGGAGAAAGATGAGGCAGCCTGCTTCTGTAAAGATATATAGCCTTGGAAACCCTACAGGACAGTTCTACTCTGTCCTATAGGGTTGCTATGAGTTGGAAATGACTTGATAACTGGGTTTGGTTTACTGTCTGAATATGTGTTGGATAGGCTCAATAGAATAAATAGAACAGAAGAGTCAGTGACTGTCAAGGTAGACCAACAACATAAATATATTAAATCCATTCAAGGATGTGATATCTGGTATTGTACAACCTGTGTGCAATTATTTTCTTCCTCATATATAGCAGCACTTAAGGTTATACTAATAGAAACATTTAGAAATCATAGAAATACTAAATATTTAATGGACAAGTTCCAAACAACTTAAAAAAAACACTACTTCTATTGTTCAAAAATATAAATTGCTTTATAAATCAAACTTTCCTATTGTTTACAGTAAATACCTTAAAGGTATTTTTATACAATTCATATGTATATATATGTAAGCAATGTAATTAATCTATAATGAGTAACAGAGCTAGTATACGGTAATTACCATCAATATTTATTTCTGAATCTATAAGTCTAATCTTCAATTGCTGTAAGGGTGAGCAACATTTACCACTGAACAAAAAATAAAAACATATATAATCTATTCATTGTCTCATAAAATCTCTCTTGGCATCTGCCTGACATGCAGTATTTCAGATTCTTCTATAATTGGCCAACTAATTGCTGTTAGGCAATATTAACAGCATTAACAGAAAATGTTTTGTTCTGGAGAAATTACACCAACTGTTATGTACTTGAAATAATTTTAATTAGTAAAGTTTATTAAATAAAAAAGTCTTATTAGTAATAGTTTCAAGGGTCAGGGGTTGTTGGTAAATAAACAACAATGAAATTTCTTCTTTAAACAGAAACATTACCTAAATATTTTTTAGGAATGTAGATTGTCACTACAGTTCGTAAACACTAATTCAATAACATGCCAGTAAATTAGTCTATTGAGAACAAATCCTTCTGAAATAAAACGCTAAATAATTTCATCAATTATCCAAAGCAAAACTCCAGTATTAACGTGACTAAAGTAATTTTAGAACCTTGGGTGTTTGAAGGAATTTTAGGGAGCATCTATCCAATCCTCTCATTTTAAGAATAGGAATCTGATGCCAAGTGAATTATATTGATTTTTTTTTCACAGACAAGTTAATTTTTAAGGAAGCATGAGTCCTGGCTTCCTGATTCTCACGTAAGGAACCTTACTCAATGGTAGCAATTTTTAATCCATCAATTAGAATCCACCCAAGGTTTAGTGATAACTTGTGCCAACTTTGTCTTGTAGCTACCCTTTGGACTTCTTCCACCTATACTTTATGTCCCTCCATTTTCAACACACTGCCCTAGTTCAAGAAAAAGTAATCAAAACAAAGAAAGGCCTAATGACCCATCTTTTTCCTTGTTGTATACAAACTTTTTACTGAGCAAGAAGGAAATTTGTTGGTTTACATAACAAAAATTAGTCGAGGATGATTAATCTTACAGCTTGACTATGTAGCCAAGATCCAATATTCTCTCTCTTTCTGCTTTGCCATCCTTAATACTGGCTCCATGGACAGGATGGTATCAAGATACTTGTAATGGTTTTAGAAATCAAAGCTTTGGAATACTATGCAACACTAAAGAATAATGTAGAATCTGCAAAACACCACATAACGTGGATGAACTTGGAGGACATTATGCTGAGTGAAATAAGTCAATCACAAAAGGACAAATATTGTATTAGTCCATTATTGTAAAAGTTAAGGAAAGGTTTATCTGTAGAAGGAAATTTTCTTCTTAATCACAATTAAAAAAAAAAATCACAGCTTGACACAAGCGTGTATAAGGCAAAAAAGGACAATTCTGTTCTCTTTTTTTTTTTCTTACAATCAAGGAAAACTTTTCCATAAATCTCCAGCAGAATTCCCTTCATGTCTCATTGGCTGGAATTAGGTTACCTGGGGTGGGAGGGAAGGGGAGGGAAGGCTATTAGATAGATAGAGATAAGTATTGATTTGGGTGAAGAGAAGGGCAATGTACCAAATGTGAGTGACCAATATGGCATCATTGAGGATGAGAAAGACATAGAGAGGTACATGGGAAGTAAAGACAACAAATACAAACCCTTTTTCACATATAGTACTGTGTTGTCAGTGAAGGCAAACATGGGTATATGGATAGATAGATGGGTGGACAGGCTAAATGATTAGGTATTTCTATGAAATGGGGAGTGTATCCAAGAACATATATAGGGTTGGCAGACAATGGTCCTATAAATGTGAATGATCAGAATTCCCAGGCGTATAGTACAGCTGACAAGGGGCAAGGTCGTGGTCACTGCTTGGTCACAGCCAGCTACCCAGAGGAACCAAGTAGTTGAAACTGCAGGCTTGGGACCATAGTCGCAGGGGACATCAAGCTCAATTGGCATAACATACTATACAAAACACTGTTCCATCTCCTACTTTGGCGAGTAGCGACTGGGATCTTAAAAGCTAGCAAGCTGCCATCTAGATGCAACAATGGGTCTCTCCTAGTCCAAAGCAAAGAAGAATGAAGAAAAACAAAATTCATGGAAACAATTAGTCCTAGTGAATGGTACACCATCCAATCTGCAGCCTATACAACTATGAGACCAGAAGAACTAGATGGTGCCCGGCTACCACTGTCATCCACTTGGAAGGGGATCTATGTAGGAGATCCTTGATAGAGAGGGAGAACAATGTGGAACAAAACTCAAAATCATTTGGAGGGGAAAAAAGGGGGGGGGGAGGACCAGGTTTGCTGGTCCAATAGAGCCTGGTGGAACCACTGAGACTATGGCCCCTAGATGCCCTTCAGATCTGGAATTGAACCCACACCTGTGGTTTCCAGCCAAACAAAATATAGGCATATGAGTTGAACATTTACCTCAAGTAGATTCATTCTTTGGAGAGAACAATCATGGGAGAAAGAATGGCTGTTTATGCACAGGGAGACAGCTCAGGGGGCAGGAGTGTATGGAGGGATTGACACTGGGAAGAGGTAACTATGGGGAGGAAGTGAGAGGGGAGCTGTTGCACTGTGGTAAACTGTGGTCAATGACATGAGACAAAATATATGTGAACTGCTGTATGGAAAGTGAATTTGCTCTGTAAATCTTCACCCAAATCACAATTAAAAAAAAAAAAAATGAAAAAAAAAATCACAGCTTGACACAAGCGTGTATAAGGCAAAAAAGGACAATTCTGTTCTCTTTTTTTTTCTTACAATCAAGGAAAACTTTTCCATAAATCTTCAGCAGAATTCCCTTCATGTCTCATTGGCTGGAATTAGGTTAGATGTCTATCCTGAACTAATTACCTGTATGGAAAACAAGATTTCCATGATTATATTAGATGAATGATTTAGGATGGAATGGATGTGGAGAGACAACCACCATGATCACAATAAGATGTTTCACTCACTAGTCAAGTAAATTTAGACCTAATTTGGGGACATTTGGCGAGCACTGTTTTGTAGCAAAGACAATTTTAAATGAGTCCTTAATCTGCTACTGGATTATATATCCATTTACTTCCTACAGTCTTTTAAGCGATTTCCAGTAGTAGAGCTTATCTACAAAATAAACAGTATATGCTTCTGTTCTGGTTACCTAAAGCCACTCTGACAAGAATGTACCACAAATGGGATGGCTTTAACAAACAGGAGTTTATTCTTACAGTTTGGAGGCTTTAAGTCCAAGCTCAAAGTGCCAAACTCTAAGGGCTGGGTAAAAGCCCTTTAGCCTTGGGTTGCAGCTCTGCCTCCTGTTCCCAGCCCAGTGAAGCTAGCAGCATCTCTTCACTCAAGCAGCTGCTGGCTGCTGAGGCTAAGAAACCCAAGATTGATAAGTAAAAAAGTATAGTCCCAATGTTGCCACACCAGAGCAGGCCATTAATTCAACTCTCTTGAAAGTCCCAAGGTGGGCAGAGCATGGCAGGCTGCTGAACAACACGGCTACATGCAGGGTTCAAGAGTACCATAGGCTAGAGACCATTCCCAAAGCTGTTTCTTATATATGGGAAGCAGACCACATCCCTAAAGCAGCTATTTAGCTGCTTGTGGTAGGTCCCATCATGGAGTCTCATTATGGAGAATAACTACCACCAGCTGCCCAGCCACTCAACCAGTCCCAGCCAAGATGACACACAAACTTAACCACCACAACTTCCATTATGGCCTTCTCACCACAATCCTCGGAGTATCCCTAAGAAGTGTAATTACACGTGTTATCTCTAATTGTTTATTACCATCTCTTAAGACTAGATATTTGTTCTGCTATCATACAAAATGCATGGTAGATTCCAAGTTTACATGGAACTTGGCAACCAAAAGCCTTTAGTGTAAATTCTAGTACTTACAGTTACATATTTTTTGTCTATGACAAGCTGCCTAAACTTCATTCTTTTCTTGTCAGAGATACATATACTAACTCATTAGAGCACTATTGAGAGTTTCTAATAAAATAATGTGTAAAACATCTGCATAGTGCCTTGGACAGAGTAGAAATAAAACATTTTTATTTTTATTTTTATTTTTCATTTCCTGAGCAAAATTCCTTCTCATGAATTTCGTAATTTCAAATTCATTCCCTTCACCTAGCAACATTACTCAAATAGTTTAGGTTTTTCAGTAATGTAGTTGTCTGATCACCAGGGTGGGTCCCTATGATTATGAAACTATTTTAACACCCATTGTTAATATTACAATAAGCATATTATTGAAAGTACCTTCTTTATCAAAATAATACTATTATATATGTCCAATATATTTTTAAGTGTGCACAATTGTTTAACAATGGAGAAAAAAAAAAAGGCTAAAAAACCCACATAGGGTAAAGTTCCCAGTCTATGTAGTAAAATACTATAAACACTGCAGTATTATGCAATTACTTGTATACAAACTTACATTACTGAATTTTTAATTAATGTCAACTCCTGATTATTAAAGCAAATGAGGCAAGAAAGAGAAAACAAAATAAACTCAATAGGGTCTGCATTACACTTAAAATGACTTTCATCCCATTACCAAACTATTTATTTTCTAGGGAGTTCTGGTGGTGCAGTGTTTAAGGCATATAACTGCTAGCCAGAAGATTGGTGGTATAAAATCACCAGCCACTCTGTGGAAAGAAGATGGGCAATCTACTTCCATAAAGATTTACTACCTCAGAAACCAATGGGGGTCACTGTAAGTCAGAATCAACTTGATGACAGTGAGTTTTGCTTTGTTTTTGTTTTTTGGTTTATCTGTTTTCTAGTAACATGTTATAAATAGATAGCATAAACAACATATAAAGCTCCAAGTTAGCAGGTAAAGGGTAAAATCAATATGCTTGTACTATTTTATCCCATATTAATTTCAGATTTATTTTGAAAAACTATTTCATTTTTTCTTTTACATTTTCTTTGTGTTCCAACTAGCCAAAAAGTATCATATCTGGCAAAAAAAGCAAGCACCCTCGTTATAAACTAATACGTAAGATAAATACAGCCACCATTATTATTCTAATCAAAAAGCAAAAGACACTCTGGGGGAAAAATATATATGCTGCTTCTTGATGGCAGAAGTACCTTGGGTGATATAGTTCAATTACACATATTTAGCTGTTATTGGTTTTATTATTATAAAAGTAAAACAAATATAATAATTAAAAAAAAAAAAAACAGAAAAGACAAAACTTCTCAGAGTCTATCTCATCATTTACTATAGTCGCAGTTGGTAATTTTATTTTGTTTTTTTGCTTTTTTTCCCCCCCAATCCTTACTTGGGTTAAGATATCACAGCCATTATCATACCTATTCATGCAGTGTTTTTTATTTAGTGTAACAGAGAGTCCCCATGTTTCCCATATTTGCCATTAGCAATACATATAAATCCATAATCTACCAATGATGTATATCAGTTTATTTGACCTTACCTATAGAGTCTTATAAGTGAGTTCCAATGTCTTCATATGTGGATCTCGCTTGATCCTACCACTTTGGAAATGTAAAACTTAGATTCTGGATTGCCATTTATTTAGTTATCTCTAAAGGGCAACCGAGCTCTGGTAGCATAGTGGCTAAGACACTTGCCTGCTAACCAGATGGCTGGCGGTTCAAACCCACCAGCCACTCCTCGGAAGGAAGGTTGGGCAATCCTACTTCCGTAGTGATACTGCCTCGGAAACCCAAGGAGGGGTCGCTATGAGTCGGGGCCGACTCGATGGCACATAACAACAACAACAACAAAGGGCAACTGATGATTCGATGAGTAACACTAATTTCAATACAAGAAATACTTGAAATAAATCTCTTAAGTTTCATGGGGAATGAAAACTCAGGGGAAAATAAATCCTCCCATTGTTAAGTTCTATCTGTTAAGAAATACCATTTATGGCTAGTGGCATGGCCAGAAAGAATTGCAGAGAGGTGACAGAAACAATAATGAGATAACTTGGTAGCAATGAACAAGGAAGCAATTATAAGAGAATGTACAAATTATTTCACCTAGAAATTCAACGTATGTGTTTCTATTATACAGAAATAAATCCACATGAGCATAATGCATGCACACACATATATATACCTTAATGTTAACTGCAGTATGAATATATTATGAAATAGTTTGCAGCAGTTAAAAATATGATAAGCTTAAATATAATGGTATGGAAAGACTTCTAGGATGTAAAAATTTGTATGTATACATACATATATAAACATAGACAAATAGATTTGAAAGTTCATTGAAAAATATCTAGGCAGGTACTCACTAAAATGTTAGGAATCATTTTCTTTGAAGGTGAAGGAGTTTATTGGTTGACACATTTATAATTTTCTAACAAAAATAAATGTAAAAAAAAATAATAACCTACTGTCTGTGGAAGGAAGATAGGCCAATCTACTTCCATGAAGATTTATTGTCTGGAAAACCCAATGGGGGTTGTGATGAGTCAGAATCGACTTGATGGCAGTGAGTTTTTGAGGCTGACTAAAAGGAGTCAAGCAAGA
>NW_006921595.1:22379878-22402852 GCF_000298275.1 Orycteropus afer afer | reverse complement strand
GTGGCTGCGATGATGGGCTCAAGTATAGCAGGGATTGTGGGGCTGGCGTGGGATTGGGCAGTGTTTCGTTCTGCTGTGCATGGGGTCGCTATGAGTCGAAAACGCCTCGACAGCACTTAACAACAACAGCAAAAGG
The DNA here is from genome assembly GCF_000298275.1 of Orycteropus afer afer. Classification (NCBI taxonomy): domain Eukaryota; kingdom Metazoa; phylum Chordata; class Mammalia; order Tubulidentata; family Orycteropodidae; genus Orycteropus; species Orycteropus afer. The sequence continues at coordinate 22,402,716 of NW_006921595.1, read as the reverse complement.
AGTCCTCGTCGTACAATGGTTAAGCACTCAGCTGCTAACTAAGAGGTTGGTGGTTCAAAACCACACAGGGCTCCTTGGGAGAAAGACCTGGAGACTTGCTCCCATAGAATTTACAACCTAGAGCAGTATAAGGCAGTTCTACTCTGTCATAATGGCATTACTATGAGTCATCTACTTGATGGACCTAACAACAACAACAACAGGTAGACTAATATAGAGTATCAAAGAAATCTTAGCCACAGGATACAGTATTACACAATTCATATTTAGCAAACATTTTGAGTCCTGGTTTTCTTAGAAATACTAAGGGCAAGTACAAAATATGCTCCTGAGGTTCCCCTCTATACTTGGAGGACAACTTTGGAAAGTGTGTATTAAGATTTACAGAATTCTGGGAAGAGAAACATTAAGGAGAGGACCTGTTATAATCCCCAGAATATTAAAAAATACTACTTAACTTTTATGGAAAGTTTGCTGAAAGTATCAATAAGTTAAGATCTATGATGGATTTTTAATATTCTAATTTTAGCATATAATATATAATTTTATTAGAAACTTTCATGTATAAAAAGATGAAAACAAATTATTTACATGAAAGAAGGCTCATCATCTTTGAGATTTTTGCTAATTCTCACCTTTCAGAAAAAAACCTTTAATCAATTGGAGAGGATACCGTAACCACTCAAAAAAAAAGGAACTTTTCCCTCTTCAAATTCACAATGACAGCAAACTTAAAAACAAAATATCAAATTATTTTCAATTTTTATCATTAAATATTTTGGCATAGTGCCTAAGGCATCTGACTGCTAACCAGAGAGCTGGTGTTGGTTCAAACCCACCAACCACTCCTCTGAAGCAAGGTTGGGCAATCTACTTCCATAGAGATACCGCCTCAGAAATCCAAGGAGGGGTCGCTAAGAGTTGGATCCAACTCAACAGCAATGAGTTTGGTTTGTTTTCCTTTTTTGGACATTATTTACCTAGGTAGTAAAGATAAAGTTTTCTTTCCTCAAATATTACTCTCATATGACTTATAAGTCATAAAGTATGTAGGTCCATTAAACTTATGTACCATGCAGTTTCCTTTCTGCTCTACTTGAATGTATTTAATTAGTCATGGTACAGTGAAAACACATACTCAGTCTCTGGACAAATTTCTAGGGGAATCTCTGATCCTAGAACTTGGATCTTGTCATAATATTACTGGATTATGGCCAAATAGGCACATTAACAGTTGCTGATGTTGTTTATTTTGGACAGAAAGATATTTTACTAGCATTTCAATAATCCATGCTAGCATAAGTATTGTAATAATATTGTAATAGAGAAAACAGGAAATGAGGCATTTTTCCAAGCCACTACACAGCCTAACTTCTTATCAAAGTTTTTTTTAAACATTCCATTTCTTTTTTTTCCACCATAATAATATCCAAAGCTACTCTTTCATGAACAGCAAACTATGACAACGTGTTAAGTACAATTATAGATGCCAAGAAGGAAATATAGATTCAGAAAACATAAGAAAAACACCCAAGGCTCTATAGGAAGGGAAATAGGACTGTGACTGGATTATTGTTGTTGGTAGGGCTGTCGAGTTGGCTCCAACTCATATTGAACCTATGTACAACAGAAAAAAATACTGCCCAAGTCTGCCCCATCTTCACAATCTTCACTATTGAGCCTAGGTCAAGCCTATGCTTGAGGCCATCATTGCAATCGCTGCATCTATCTATCTCAGTAAGGGTCTTCCTCTTTTTCTCTGACCCTCTACTTTACCAAGCATGGTAACCTTCTCCAAGGCATGGTCCCTTCTGACAACATAAGCAAAGTATGTGAGAAAAAGTCTGGCCATCCTTGCTTCTAAGGAACCTTCTGGCTGTATTTCTTGCACAATAGATTTGTTCATTATTCTGGCAGTCCATGGTATTTTCAGTATTCTTCAACAACACCACAATTCAAAGGCACCAACTCTTCTTCAGTTTCCCTTATTAATTGTCCACTTTTCACATGCATATGAGCTGAATGAAAATACCAAAGCTTTGAAGACTAAGTGCACCTTAGCCTTCAAAGTCACATCTTTGCTCCTTAACACCTTAAAGAGGTACGTTGCAGCAGATTTTCCCTGTGCAATATAATGTCTGATTTCTTGACTGCTGTTTCCACTGGTGTTGATTTGCATCCAACTAAAATGAAATCTTCTCTTTTCATTCTTTTTTGACAACTTCTCTTTTCTCCATTTATCGTGATGTTGCTTATTGGTCCAGTTGCAAGGATTTTTATTTTCTTTATGTTGGGGTGTAATCCTATTGAAGACTGTAGTCTTTAGTCTTCTTTAGTAAGTGCTTCAAGTCATCTTCACAAGGATGTGTTATCTGTATATCACGGATTATTAATGAGTCTTCCTCCAATCCTGATGCTACATTCCTCTTCATATAGTCCAGGTTCTCAGATTATTTGCTCAGCATGCAGATTTAATAAGTATGATAAAGGATGCAACTATGATGCACATGCTTCCTGATTTTAAACCATTCAGTATTCCCTTGTTCTGTTTGAATGACAGCTTCTTGATCTATGTACAGGCTCCTCATGACCACAACTAAGTTTTCTGGAATCCCTATTCTTCACAATGTTATCTATAATTTATTATGATCAACAGAGTATAATGTCTTTGCATAGTCAATGAAATACAGATAGAGTTGGTACACACACACAGTTCAGTAGCTGCTGGGTATATGGGAAAGCTGGGAATTAAATAATTTCTGCAGAACTGAGGAGTTGAGGTAAGTAGTGAGGGTGATATGGTGAAAGAACAAGGAGAAGAATCTTCTTGATAAAAGTAAAAGCAAGAATAATGTCAGGGAGAGCCAGAAGATTTGCTTGGCTGAAACAGATAGTGATATGGAGAATGAAATATCCTTAAAGGCTGAGAAGTGCTAATATGAAAGAGTAATAGTCCAGACTTCAACATGATCTAGTTTGAGGTTGTCAGTAAATGAGGAACAGAATCAGTGCCAGGACAAGAAGTACACATTTGGCCAAAATCATTGTTTCAATCTATAAGTAATCTTCTTAGTTGTGTGCTATTTTATAGCCAGGACAACCAGAATAAATGTGTGATGTGAGGTAAAGAAGTACTGTTAAATAGATTAGCATCAAAGTGCATAGCTCTGTGATAAATATAACATTATGGTTTTAAAAGCATATTTACTGATACAAACAGTCATACACACACACGCAAACACATACATGCTATGTTTCACACAGTATTCTGTTGTTGTTATGTGCCATCAAGTTGGACCTGACTCATAGGGTTCCATCTTGGGTTTCTAAGGCGATATCACTACGGAAGTAGATTGCCCAACCTTCCTTCCGAGGAGTGGCTGGTGGGTTTGGACCACCAGCCTTCTGGTTACCAGTCAAGTGCCTTAGGCACTATGCTACCAGAGCTCCTACACAGTATTCTAGTTGTTAATATTACAGACTTGGAGTTGTCATCTACATCTGCCTCTGCTAATTGTGCGAACTTGGGCAAGTTACAGCAACACTCTGAGTCTCAGTTTTGTCATGTGTAAAATAACAATAATTCCTGACTGGGTCATTGAATGCATAATATTAGACAATGAGCCCAGAGATGTAAGTTCAGTGTTAGAACATATTGTCATTAAACAATAATAATATTCATAATTGTGATCATCATCTGTCCATATTTTCAAAAATGTGATGTTGTTGTTGATAGGTTCATCAAGTCAGTTTGAACTCACAGTCACCTTACACACAACAGAATGAAACACTGCCTTATCGTGCACCATCCTCACAATCATCGCGATGTTTGAACACATTGTTGTGTCCACTGTGTCAATCCATCTCGTTGAATGAGTTCTTTTTCATTTACCATCTAACTTACCAAGCATGGTGTCCTTCTTCAGGAATTTGGTCCTCCTGATAACATGTCAAAATACGTGAAATGAAGTCTCACCATCCTCACTTCTAAGGAACATTCTCACTTCTAAGGAACATTCTCGCATACTTCTTCCAAGACTGATTTGGTTGTTCTTTTGGAAGTTCATGGTATATTTGATATCTTTCCCAACACCATAATTCAAATGTATCAATTCTCCTTTGGTCTTCCTTATTCATTGTCCAGCTTTCACATGCATAGGAAGCTATTGAAAATAACATGGCTTGAGCCAAGCTCATCTTAGTCCTCAAAGAGAGATCTTTACTTTTTAACACTTTAAAGAGGTCTTTTGCAGCAGATTTTTCCAATACAATATGTCATTTGATTTCTTGACTGCAGCTTCCATGAGTGTTGATTGTGAATCCAAAGAATTCAAGAAATCCTTCACAACTTCAATAACTCCTCCATTTATCATAATGTTGCTTGTTGTTGCAGTTGCGAGGATTTTTGTTATCTTTATGTTGAGGTGTAATCTGTACTGAAGGCTGTAATCTTTTTCATGGGGCAATTTTTTCAGAAGTAGATCACCAGGTCCTTCTTCTTAATCTTTCTAAGTCTGGAAGCTCCACAGAAACTTGTCCACCAAGAGTTACCTTGTTAATGTTTGAAATACCCGTGGCATAGCTTCCATCGTCACAACAACATGCAAGCCACCACAGAACAACAAACTGCTAGATGAGTGGTGGAAAATGGCATGATCTATATTCAATTTGGGAGCTCTGGTGGCATAGTGCCTAAGACATTTGACTGCTAACCAGAGACTGGTGGTTCAAACCCACCAACCATTCCTTGGAAGGAACATTGGGCAATCTGCTTCCATAGAGACACCACCTCGGAAACTCAAGGAGGGGTCTCTATGAGTCACGTTGACTCCATGGCAGTGAGTGTTTTTATTTATATTCAAATTACTTTTAATGAAGTAAATTGCATTTACTTTTATGTACAGTTATTTCAAAAGAGATCCATTATTTTATAAAAATAATTTGGAGACCATTCCATGGAGAAGGATAGCATGTTTGGTAAAGTAGTGGGTCAGTTAAAAAGGGGAAGACCCTCGATGAGATGGAATGACACAAAGGCTGCAATGACGGGCTTGAGCGGAGCAGAGATTGTTAGGATGGCAAAGGACTTGGCAGTGTTTCGTTCTATTGCACTGTGACTTGACAGCACATAACAAAAACAACATTATTGTAATTGCACCATTTTCTTAAGATAATGTACTTGAAAATAACTAATTGATTAATATAATCAGGTTTTTTAGCTCCTTGACAAGTTGTTTAACAAGTTCAAGACTATAATGGACCATTATTTTTCCTCTTCTGGCTATAATAATCAAAATTTCAACAACAGCAACAAAAAAAAAATAGAAAGTTTAGTTGCAGGTTACATGACTGACTTCCCTGCAAGAAAACAGCATTCTGCAGCATCTCCAGAAGCCCTGGTACATCTTATATACATTTCAACATTTCCAATATCTCGTCTTTGGCTGATACAAGGCAATGGAACTAAACTAAATCTCAGCAAAAGTGTGGCTGAGTCTATCTCACTAATCTCACTAGCAACTAATATGTTAATGAAGGAAGATAATCCCTAATGATAAGTGAAGCTATCACAAATGTAGAAATCCAAGGGCTCCCAGAATTGAGTTAGGCACCCCCCACAAAAAAAAACCAGACTCACTGCTGTGGAGTCAGACCCCGACTCATAGCGCCCTCTTCTTGTATTTCCAAGGCAATATCACTATGGAAGTAGATTGCTCAATCTTTCTTCCAAGGAGTGGCTGGTGGGTTTGAACCTTGAGTCTTCTGGTTAGCAGTCAAATGCCTTAGGCACTATGCCACCGGAGCCCCTGAGTGTCATTTTGCTGTGATTTGATCTCATTTACCAGTCTCTGAGATAAAAATCTATAAGGATAATTCAGAATGGACATTAATTTCTACCTAGACTATAATATTTTCTTCATATTTACTATTTGGCAAATGGGAAGCATTAGCAAAAAAGCATCTAGATGTTTGGGTAACAGCTAGCATCTATCCACATACATGGAAAATCTGAATCAGCAACAAACCCAAAGGTAGAAGTCCTGCCAAAGAATGAATATTCATAATGTTGCCAGTACCACACAGGGAGAATCAAACACAAATGCAAACAACTGGTACAATTTCATATTGATATTCTGCCTGACTGCAACATCAAAGATCAAAATATATTATGTTGTAAGTGAATCCATTAAGAGTATGCATTTAGTGTGAAGAAATAAGTCAGATTAGTAATCATCAAAGATATATAGCTCTCCTGAGTGGGAAAAAAATACCATACAGGAGTACAATACAGAACAAAATTTAGAAACACATGTGAAGGTATTCAAGGTAAATAGAAAACTCTGAAAATCCTTTACAAAAAGATAATTGGTTTAGTCTGTGAAATCTGAAAGTGTTGATTTCCACCTTATTTCTCTTAACAAATGTTTATATCTCCATTCTAAAGCCACTCAGTATTAAATGTCAGCAGAGAGATATTACTGATGTTAAATATATATTTCTAAATCTCTCATATAATGATTCCTTGGTTCACCATAGTATATACAGGCCAAATTAAAAAGCAAGTAAGTTAGAATTCTAAAGGCTAGAGTTTTAAAACATGAGGCTAAAATAAAGGTCCATTGAAACATGTAAATGTCAAACCAATTTGCAGATACATAAGCCAATATGAGCATACACTCTCACAAGCATCTATTTTACTTGTTGCCAATATTTCATATCAAGGTATCCAAGCAGGGCTAAGTTAGAAGGCTATTTTTAATTGTTGACTTTCATAGAAGATACCTTTCCCTTGGAAATACTGCCTTAAGTAATGTATACTGCAGAAACATTGGGATTTGAAGCAGTTTTAGACAATAGGAACACAGGAATTAAATAAAATGCAGCTTGGATCACTGTGTTACAAAATGAATCAAGCAACTATAATTAAACAATAAGCATTCCTCAATAGACTCATTCCATTTGGCTTCTGCTGAATAACTGGTAATGAAAAAACAGGTCTGATCATGTTATTCCCCTACTTTAAAACTTTTAAAGGCTTCTTCTTGTCTTCAGAAATAGCAAATTTTTAATGTGGTTCTTAGAGCCAACTCCAGTCTCATAATCTCACAGTATTGAGCAAGAGGTTTTTTAAACATTTTCAAGAACCAAGATCATTTTCAACTCAGAATTGTTCAGAGACTATACCACCTAGCATGCTTATAGATGAACTTTATTTATCAGTTGAATAATATATGGTGAAAATTATGAAGTTATTTTTTTTCAATTATTTTTATCTTATCAAGTACAATATCCATATGTGCTTGTTGTTGTTGGGTACCAAAATGGTGGTTCCAACTCATTAGTGACCCTATGTACAACAGAACGAAACAATGCCCAGACCTGCACCTTCCTCACAATTGCTGCTGTTGAGTTGAGCCCATTGTTGCAGCCACTGTGTCAGTCTGTCTTTCTGAGGATTGTCTTCTTTTTTACTTACCTTTAAGAAGCATGATGTTCTTCTCCAGGGTCTGGTCCCTCCTGATTACATATCCAAAGTATGTGAAACAAAGGCTCATCATTCTTACTTCTAAGGAGCATTCTAGCTGTACTTTCTCCAAGACAGATTTGTTTGTTCTTCTGGCATATTTAATATTCTTCACCAACAATATAATCCAAGGTATCAGTTCTTCTTTCTTCTTTATTCATTATGCAGCTTTCACATACATTATGAGGAAATTGAAAATACCATGGCTTGGGTCAGACACATCTTAATCTTTAAAGTGACATCTTTGCCCAATACTATATATATTTGTTGTTGTTGTTGTTGTTGTTTGCCGTAGAGTTGGCCCTGACTCATAGCGACCCCTCCTTGGGTTTCTGAGGCAGTAACACTACAGAAGTAGATTGCCCAACCTTCCTTCCGAGGAGTAGCTGGTGGGTTTGAACCACCAGCCTTCTGGTTAGCAGTCAAGTGCCTTAGGCACTATGCTACCAGAGCTCATATGTATATATATATATATATATATATATATATATATAAACTCATTGTCTTGGAGTCAATTTCACTCCTAGTCACCCCTCCTTGGGTGTCCATGGCAGTATCACTATGGAAGTACATTGCCCTGTCTTTCTTCTGAGGAGCGGCTGGTGGATTTGAACTCTACCAGAGCTCCCATAATATATGTATGTATGTGTGTGTGTGTATAGGAGCTCTGGTGGTGTAGTGTCTAAGGCATTTGACTGATAACCAGAAGGCTGGCGGTTCAAACCCACGAGCCACTCCTTGGAAGGAAGGTTGGGCAATCTACTTCCATAGTGATACTGCCTTGGAAACCCAAGGAGGGGTTGCTATGAGTCACATCTGACTCCACGAAAGTGTTTGGTTTTGGTTTTGCATATACACATACATACACATAATTGTTGCCTACAGAAAACTCTGAGAGCAAAATATGAAGACCTTGTAATGGCCTTCTGCCTCATGTTTAGGAACCACTCCTGTGCAGTTGGCTTCTGGAAGAGTCCCTCAGTCGCGCTTTCTCCTCCTGCCTAGTGAGAGAGGCCTCTGTGGATGCTTACATGCCACAACCCTCAAGCCTTCCACAAAGGGTCTCCTGGAAGCCACTTTTAACTTTCAGACTTCTAGAACCAACTGCAAAGAACTAAACAAAGGGAAGATCAGATTGTTCATGGAGGAACAAAGGCCTCCGAAGTGCCTAAGCTCAATGTTCCCTAATGACGGTATACAACATTTTGACACCAATTACATTAATTGGTTATGGTGCTGTGGTGCCTAAGGCATTTTATTGCTAACCCGAAGGGTGGCAGTCCAAACCCACCACTTGTTCTGTAGAAGAAAGATGCGGCAATCTACTTCTGTAAAGATCCACCATGTTGGAAATCCAAAGGGGGTTGCTGTGAGTCAGAATCGACCAGATGGCAGTGAGTTGCTATGGTGAAAAGAGCAAAGAATTAGGAATTTCCTGTTTTTCCCTTTTGTATCCCTCTTGCCCAGCACTGTGCTTGACAGAAAAGGTGTGTTCAACACTAAATGAAAAAAATGAAGAACTAATTAAGACCTAGGTTCTAGTCCTCGTCATCAGGCCTTGGAGCTCTGCGCTGTTTGCATCCTCCAGTGGACTGTGATCTTCTCCTCGACAAAGTATCCACCGGCTCCTTCCCTCAGCTCCTCAAAGCCTCTGCTTAAATCCCACCTTATCAATGAGACAACCCCTCTACCTGGGATGCTCTACTCCCTCTTGTTATTCCACTTCATTTTTTTCCCTTCATTTTCTCATCACTATCATTTTCTAACTTGCTATATGATTTTCCTTGTCATTATTTTTACCATGAGTCTCCCACCTTCTAGAATGAAGCTGTACAAGTGTGGAGGTTTTGTGTAATTTGTTCATCAGTGTGTTCTGAGCTTCTAAAGCATTGCCTGGCACAGAAAATGCTTTTCAAACTATAAAATCTTTAACAAATCATACCATCTTGGTGGTTCTGATTCTTCATCTGAAAAAGAGAGAAGAAATCTCCTACTTAACTCTACAGAGTGGTTTGAGGATCAAGTGGTTGTCCTATTAGTAAAAGGAATTTAATCATTGTTATGAAATTTGTGTAATTATCTTTGTAACTTCTGATCACGGGTGATGCAGGTAAAGAAGGTGAGAGAAGGGAGACTTCCCCTCTCTATTAAAGGCCATCCTCAGCAATGTGCAGTTCATTTTATAAAACTGATCTTATCACTCATTTCACTGACATAACCAATAGTTGTGATATTAAAGACTGCCTACACGCTTAAATTACAAACAATAAGCCACCCTGCTCCAACTGGGAAAGTTTTCTTTGCCAAACATATCTTTGGTTTCCCAACTGAGTTCTGCAAGATTTCTCACAATCTTAGGATTTTGATCCACCAGTTTTGCAAATAATGCTCATGAGATGACATCTTAGAAAGGTAAAGGAAACATGTATAAAGAATATGATAAATTATGCCTTTAAATAAACTAATTTTTTTTATTAAATAGTAATTCATGTACTATTAATTGCACTGATTTTAAATATTCAGTTTGATGAATTTTGGCAAATATGTACAACTGTATATAACATTGACATCACCCCTGAAAGTCTCTTCTTACTGTTTTGTACTGTTCTGATTTGTATTACCTTGAAACCTGGTTTTACTACACCTGTTCCATTACCATAGTACTTTTAAAACTTCTTATGAAATGAATTTTAATGTCTGTACTCTATTGTAAATGACTATTCTTGAGATAATGCTGTCAAGATACATCTTTGTTGACGTCTGTATTTGTATATTTGTTTCTTTTTATTACTGTGTAGTATTCCATTGGGGAGCTCTGTAGTGCCTAAGGCATTTGATTGCTAACCAGAAGGCTGGAGGTTCAAACCCACCAGCTGCTCCTGGAAAGGAAGATTGGGCAATCTACTTCTGTAGAGATACAGCCTCTGAAACCCAAGGAGGGGTCACTATAAGTCAGATCTGACTTGACAGCAATGAGTTAGTATTCCACTGTATAAATGTTCTACAATTTGCATGTTTACTTAAAAAAAGAAAAAAAAAAAACAAGTAGTTTTATAAGTGATTGTCCTTTTTTATCTCTCACAGGCAATTAAAGTTCTAATTGCTCCCCATAGTATATACCATTTGGTATTTATTGTTAGGCATTCTAGCAGGTGACTACTGTTCTACTATAGTACAATGTAGAAGTTCCTTGATTTCTAAATTTGTTTTAATAAAAAACTGTACATTTATAATTTGTGATATATTAACGCTGACAACCACAATCTCCTGTTGTTGTTGTTGTTATATGCCGTCGAGTCGGCCCCAACTCATAGCGACCCCTCCTTGGGTTTCCGAGGCAGTATCACTACAGAAGTAGGATTGCCCAACCTTCCTTCCGAGGAGTGGCTGGTGGGTTTGAACCGCCAGCCTTCTGGTTAGCAGTCAAGTGCTTTAGCCACTATGCTACCAGAGCTCCCCCACAATCTCCTATATATTTTAAAAACAACCACATCAAGATACTAATTCCACTAAATATTTTTTAAATTTTTATTGTAATTTGGGTAAAAGTTTACAGAGCAAATTCATTTTCCATACAGCAACTCACATACATTTTGTCTCATGACATTGACTGTAATTTCCCATGATGCAATAGCTCTCTTCCCACTTCCTCCCCATAGTTACCTCTTCCCTGTATCCTTCCCTCCCATGCACTTCTGCTTTCAAACTGTCTACTGTGCATAAACAGCCCTTCTATTCTGCCATGATGGATCTCTCCAAGGAGTGTATCTACCTAATGTAAATATTCAGCTTATATGCCTGTCTTTTGTTTGTCTGGAAGCCACAGGAGTGGGTTCAATTCCAGACCTGAAGGGGAGCTAGGGGCCATAGTCTCAAGGGATTTGCCAGGCTCCATCAGACCAGTAAACTTGGTCCTTTTTTTTTTTTTAATGATTGTGAGTTTTTTCCATATTGTTCTCCCACTCTATCCAAGATCTCCTACAAAGATCCCCATCTGAGGGGTTGATGGTGGTAGCCAGGCACCATCTAGTTCTCATAGTCATATATGCTGAGGATGGCATGGTGTACTAGTCGCTTGGACTAACTGTTTTGATGAGTCTTTGGTTTTCTTCATTCTTCTTTGCTCTAGAGGAGGAGAGACCCAAAGTTGCACCTAGATGGCTACTTGCAAGCTTTTAAGATCTCGGTCACTACTTGCCAAAGTAGGATGTGGAACAATGTTTTTCGTAGCATGTTATGTGAATTGAGCTTGATGTCCCCTGCGACCATGGTCCCAAGTCCACAGATCCAACTACTTGCTCCCTCTGGGCAGTTGGCTGTAATTCCACTATATTTTGAGTTGCTGCTCATTTAAGCTAGAAATAAATTGAGTATACACTCAAGCATAAATGCTGTAAGTATAAAAGGGGTTAAGTATCTGTTTTTTGAACAAACATCTTCATAAATCTCGTGAAACAGCACTGCTCTGCAGAGGGAAGACAGAGACTCCCAGGCGCATTTCTGCAGCTTGGCCGCTTCCGTGTGGATAGCTGCATCATTCAGCATTGTTTTCCTCACGTAAGCACAATTATTCCTCCCCATTCTTCAGGAATTCAGAAGTTCCCAGACTTTTTCATCACCAAGACTTCTTCCTTCTCTTCCTTCAACCAAATAGCAATGAATCTGATTTCTTACTATATTGTGACTGATTGGGTGATCTCACTAAAACTGAAAAATTGTACTGTAAAATTTTTCCATAATCAGGCATTTGAAGCTTTAATGGTGGAACTTCACACCTTTACACCCACAACAAAAAATTTATTAGCAAGTAGACAAGGAGGTAGAGAGGCCCTTAAATCATATTAGGATTCCTCTACTAGCCTGGAGTAAACCTAGTTTAAGCCATGTATGGGTAAAGGGTAGTGGAATTCTCACTCTTTACTCTCCAGATACATCACTATTGTCCTAGGGAGACTTAAGGGCCCTCTAAAAGTAGGTGAGACAGGGCACTTTTATCTCTGGCTCCTTCTAAGATAAGATGCCCAAGTGATAAGGACTTATTTTTTCCATATTTCTCCTAGTGCTCCCTCAAAGAAACTGCACACACACATACACACAAATTCATATATCATATATGTGGGTGCCTGTCATTGACATTTTTTTTTTTTGTATTTATTTTACAAGGCTCAAGCTTCCTTATCCAATGTCTACCCATATCATTTGTCTCTTTACCTTTCTCTAACTTTGGTTACAAAGCTTCTTACAAAGTAGCATGTCAAGGAGCTACAATCTCTCTGTCAACATAAAGATTTTCTAAATTTGTATCAAAGAAGAAAAATACCCATGGAAAATACCTCTCTATCCAGAGAAATCTGGGTAACAAAGAAAACTAATTTTGAATTTATTTTTGGTATAATGTTACTTTGCTGGCTTGTTTTCATGACTAAGTTATAAATTTAAAAATATCAATTTAGTAGTTACATTACTATAAGGGATAGTTTCAGTTAAGGGTCAAGATAAAGAAAGTACCTAAAATGAAGAAGTCATATTTTTCAAGGGTGTTGGTGGACAGGTGGCGTCTTAGAATCAGTGTGATGAGAAACTGCAGTGGAGACCTGTGCAGTTTAACACTACTCTCCATGTCATTCTGATGCGTTCCTACATCATCACCATTATTACCTCACTCCCACTTAGAATTATGGGAGGTTTTTAATTTTTTTTTTTTTTTTTTTAAGGTATGAAAAACATTGTTTACAAAGTTCTTTATAATATACAATTAGGAACTCAACCCAAAACAAAATAAGCTACAAAATGATCCCTGGAAGCAAAGATAATTAGGATAAGCAGATAATTAAGGTGAGCAGTATGAGAGAAATAGTATTATGGCTTCCTAGAACCGTCTGGAATGCATCCTATCAAGGTAAATCTGAAAGGGAAACAGAGCTAGTGGCTAAAAACTCCTGAAATCAAGTGTTTTCATGGAGATTTTGCTTTTTCAATCAGATTAACTCTTAAACTGACTTAAATATCTACTTCTCTGCAAGGAGAGTCTGTGTCTTCCCAACCACACCTGTAGCTGATCAAGGTAGCCCAGGCTAGGAAACAATCTTCTTGTGTCTTGATGATGCCACAGCCAGGGCCAGTTCTAACAACACCCAGATGGACATTTCCCAGTACAGCATAGAAGGGTCTCACCTTCCCACCCCTACAGTCATGTTGACAGCTCCTATGAAGGGGTCAGTTTCACTCTAGCCAGAAGATAAGAGTCTGAAGAAGTACACTGGTATTTGAACTTATTAAGCAACCTTAATACCATACTTCCTACCTATGGAGCCAGGTCATGGATGACCCACTATAAAAAGCCTCTTTCCTTTGATATGATTTTTCTCGGGGATTCTCTTCAGGTTCTGCCCTCCAAGCCCCCTCTACCACCGAATCCTCACCCCTGAACATCCATTCTTGAAACTACATGGGCTCAGAGTCTTTGCCTCACCTCCATTTTCTTGCTCTTTGCTCATCCACAAGAACTAATGATAAAGACTGTTTCACAGTTTTCAAGTGCACCCATGCCCCAATGTGTTTTGTTCCTTTCTGTTCCACATCTCGTTAACAAAGAAAGGTCCTGCCAACTCCCATGCTCAGTAATACTCCATCTCCAACTAGCCAAGGAGATAAGATTAAATGACAAAATAATCTGTCAGTCAGAAAACTGAATGAAAATAATGGTAATAATTTTTATGCTTGGAAGAACTTTCAACAAATAATATGGTAGTGTCATGAATGAACAAGAAAAAAAAATCTTAAAAAGTCACTTAGTCTCCAACAAACGTTTTCCCTCTTATTTACTTTTTTTCCTTGACTTCTAGATAGAACAAAAACTAAATCTTTATCCCACCTGGGGTTACGACCAGCTTGGTTTTTACTAACAGTCTTTGAAAAGATGTCTAATACTTTTAGGAATAAGAAGCTTTGTGGGCATAAAAGGGAAATAAGCAATGGACAGGTGCTGTTAATCAAAATACTATATTGGAGAAACACAAGGAAAAAAACTAAGAAAAGAACATATTTAGGATTTAGGTATTCTGAGCATGTTAATATGAAAATGTGAGTTATTTTTCATGATTAAGAAGGGTCTGAGACTTTATTCTTCTTGCAAGCTGACAGGTTAGCCTGTTTCAGTTGCATGGATGCTGGAAGAAGATACAAGTCTCCTGGGTTAGAGACAAAAGACTGTATTACTTACATCACAGAATGCAGCTTGAGCTTCATATTCTTATCCTTGCTCCCCAGATTTCATGAGGACAATAATGAAGCTGGCCCAGATGAGTACTCTACACACAATGGGTTTACATTACACCTGAAGAACTTCAAGTTTAGGCAACCTAAATCTTTCAAAAGGAACCTTACCCAATCTATGCCCTGAAGGAAGACATTTCTTTACTACCCTAGCCAGCAAATCAATCTACCCCTTATCCAGAGAGAGACACTGTATTTTCCATGGCTCTTCACTAAACAAATATCCATGAAATCATGGTCTAAAACAAAGGCAGTAAATCTTTCTGCTTATAAGAAGTGCATAGTCAGGAGTGAGCTTTGAGGAATAGTCTTCAAACAATAGCCTATCAATTCTATATAAGTGAATCCATTTTACATTTATTTACATGATTATCTCATTTGCTTTGATAATATTTGTAGTTGTTATTATATTTAATTTAAGGCTGCTATTATGCATTTCAAGGAGCCTTGGTGGTACAGTGGTTAAGTGCTTGACTGCTAACTGAAAGGTTGGTGGCTCAGACCCACCAGCACTCCATGGGAGAAAGATGTGGCATTCTGCTCACCATGAGTCAGCATTTGACTTGATGGCAATGGATTTTTGGCTTTTATTATGCATTTCTAGACCATATTACAAGAAGTAGAGTCCACCATATGCCAAGTTCTGTTAAATGAAAAGGAATACAAACTAGTTTGATTTTTAGGATAAATCAGTTCTTCAAAGTGAAAATTCACTAAACATAACATGATTTTCATATTAGTTTGCACGTATGTGTATAATGTATATGAAAAATATTTATCTTAATTTAAGAATCTCTTCTTTCACAGTCTCACTGAGCATGTCAGAAAAGTGGTACATTTGAGGTCCAAATGCACTTCAGCCATTTATTAGCTTATGATACAGAAAGTTATATAAACTCTGGTCCTGGATTCCTCACAGTGTATGGGGGACATGCTAATAATACCCAATATCCACTTACAGACTTGTCCTGAAGTTTCAATGAGAGTACATATGAAAGTGCTAGCTACACAAAGGCCTAAAACATGTTAGCCTTCTCCTTTCCACACTGTGAATTGATGATTTTAACAAATGCTCCTCACTTGATTAGGTTTGTACAGAAGAAAATAAGATAAAGGATCAGAGTTAGTATATCCACACTACAGATATTGAGGAAGTAATGCTGTACATAGTTAAATATATAAGTTCATGGCAATAGCTGTGGGGTTTTCTATACAATTTGGCTGTCTGAACTTCTGATATGAATTCAGAATTCAAGAACTCAGCCATAGCTGAAAACCACAGAATCATCTTCAGTGTTTAGGTGAGAAGGTCTGTTTCTATGACATCAAACTTTTTGGTCACATAAAAGGAACAAGCACTCTCCATTTCATTTCCATTTCCCTGAACAGCAAGGGGTATGACATCATTTGCATTACATTTGAAAGTTCTGCTGCTACTTCCACAGCAATGTGTTTTCTTATAACTTGATGTACATAAATTTAAAATATGAAATAAGTAAACCTTGTTGATTATTCAAATGCTGACAATCATGCTTTAGTGAAGTACAATGGGCACTTTTTTCTTCTGACAACGTAATTGGAAAAACTCTTTATAAAAAAGTTAAAACCTACCCAACTCCAGGTCAAACTGATTAAGGTAAACATGACAAATGTGACAAACCTACATCATGAATACACTATTGTGAATTTCAAGAGAGCTGGAGGGCACAGAGAGAAAAACCTGGTTATGAAACCAAATAATATACCTAAAAATAATAGAGGCTACTATTGGGAATGGAGGTAGGGACTAGGCAGATGAAGTCATGATAGAAAAAGGATTTCCATCATATATTTTTGCATATATTTTAATTTAAAAATCCTTGTGAATACACTTTCTCTCAAAAACTTCAATAAAAAAGGGTAACATACATTTGTATCCCTTAGCTGATGATCTCATACAGGAAAAAAAAAAAAAATACTGAAGTTACAATTCAGGAGAACTCTTCTCCCTCATCACTTTAAATGTTAAATTATCTACTTTCTATTGGAAAATTAGCATTTTCTTTATAATTATACTCTAATATACAGCAGTGTTTTGATATGTGTAGAAGCTTTGTCTAAAGACCTCAATTTTTAAGATTAAAAATATTATTATAATATGAAAATTTCCCAATAAAATGAAAAAGAAAAAAGAAATGAAGTATTTAACTGATGCTCTGGGGTCTTGTAATATTATACATACAAACTAAAATCACTTTTATTACCATTAGAATAAGATTCTTTTGACTAGCTTTCTATGTGATTTCCATATGATTGCATGTTTCCTATACATAAAGTCAAATAGCTTCTTTTTTAAATTTCAGTAAAGATGTTTCTCTCACTTGTCAATGCAGTTTTCATTGTTTACAGAATCCACTATGGGAGATTCATTAATGAAGAATCTGGTTCCAGAATTCCATGAATTTCATTAATCCAAGCCACTGACCAATCTGACACTCTATTTTAATTTTTTCTAAAATTATCACTTTAAGATCTACAAACTTCCAAATAACAGTAATAGCAACTGCTTTCCTTTTATGGCCATTATATCTTTTCTACAAAGAAATGAATTTCTACCACCATGCAAATTCACTAACCAACTAATTCCCCATTAATATATTGATTCAAATTCGTGGGTCAGCATAACTATAAATCGTTAAGTATTTTCAAGCCTGAAAAGCATTATCAGCATAGTGCCTAAGGCACTTGACCACTAACCAGAAGGCTTGCGTTCAAATCCACCAGCCATTCCTCAGAAGGAAGGTTGGGCAATCTACTTCCGTAGTGATACTGCCTCGGAAACCCAAGAGAGGTCACTATGAGTCGGGCCGACTTGACCACACATAACAACAACAACAATGTGAAAAATTGGAAATGTTAAACCTGAAAATTTCAAAACTACAGAGTACTTCAAAAAATGTTTTTTACATCAAGAACTGTGTTTGTAATAGCTACAGTTAATAACAAACATCTAGAAATATCATTGCAGTACAGTGAATTACTTAATATGGCTCTTCTAGCCATGGTCTTTGTGCCTCCCACCAGATGACTAGGTGGAATTATGTAAATGTAAGAGGCTTGTGGCCTACCAAGAGGATTGGATAAATAAGGTACATGGTACCCTTGTGGGGATGGGACTACGGAAATAAGGTGTATGGAACCTTAATGTGAGGACTGATCAGTTTCGCCATCTCACTAGGCTTAAAGTGAACCATTCCAGAGTCAGAAAAGGGGGCTCTCATTAACCTCAAGACAGAGAAGAACTGGGAATGTAGCCCATCCTTTGCCTAAGATCTCTGATGGTGGAGAGACAGCAGAGAGATGGTGACAAGAGACAGCAGAATCAACAGAATCAAGAGAACGGCTGAAGGCAGTGGGTGGGGGGCTTGCCTTTGGGCAGGAGGCTTGCTGGCAGAGTGGGATATACCTACTGGCACAGTTAAAAGAGTTTTGTAACACTTGCTTGAACAGGGCCACGGTCAGGCCCAGAGGCCAAGGGTCAAAGATAGGCATGACTATAGGCATGGCTGAAAGGAGGCTGTCCTGATAGAAAAATTGTTTCCTAAGTGTTCCTGAACCTGAATTGTAGCCTTTTACTTCCCTAATAAACCCCAGAATCCTAAGTATTTTCTGTGAGTTCTGTGTGGCCAATGCAATGAATTATTAAACCCAGCAGAGTAGTAGAGTGTGCCATGGGAGGGCCGATTGGTGTCAGAATCGGTAAAAAGTTTGGAGGGTGGTGGATATCTGACTTGAGCCTCATAGGAATCAGTCTTGGGGTGCTGATGTGGATCTTGATCCTTTCCCCCATGTGAAGTTAGAAGAGGTCAGAAGACACCGCCTCCATGATCTTTTGTGCACATATTTATGATAAATATTTACTACAGAGCATCCAGGATTCTAGAAATTCTAAAACTTTCAACAGTTTTAGAGGATTCTAAATATAGAATTTCAATTAAAAATGCAAATTCCTGGCTAATTTAATATCTAGGCACCATAAAAATAATCAAGTTGCAGCTACATTACAATGTTTAAAGATTTAAATTTAAATTTTTTTTCAATAAACTCAAAATAGGAGCTCTGGTAGCATAGTGGCTAAGGCACTTGACTGCTCACCAAAAGGCTGGTGGTTCAAACCCACCAGCCATTCCTCAGAAGGAAGGTTGGGCAATCCTACTTCTGTAGTGATACTGCCTCGGAAACCCAAGGAGGGGTCACTATGAGTTGGGTCCGACTCGACAGCACATAACAACAACAACAACAACAACAAACTCAAAATAAAATCATTTTTTTTTATTTTTCCAAAATGTAAGTGGTATGCACATTTAAGTGTCTAGTGTTTCGAAAGATTAATACATTGGCATATAATCAATTCTCTTAGCAACAATAGAAACCTAACATAGACAATAAATGTTCACATGAGAAAGCATGCAGAAACCTGAAACCTAACCATCCAGTACATAGAGATCAAAAACTCTTACTGCTTAACAATTTACCGAGACCAATTAGTGTTGAACCCTTCCAACTAAAAGGAGTCTTCTTGTTTGTTCATTTCTCCTTTTGCTTTTTTCTAAACATTTTTGTCTCCCTATTTTTTAACTATGTGTAAGAATGCAGGTAGGTAACTTGAACACACACATAAATAATAAATCAAGTTCATTGTACAGTAAAGAATTGAAATAAAAAATTTATATCCTATAAGTTTTTTGTTGACTGTTTTTGTCAGGTTTTAACTTCAAGTTACAATTAAAGATGTAAAATAATATCTTGACTGAGAAAAGAGATCAAAGAAACCCCCCAAACTCATCATTTAACGTGATAAAAAAGTTCTTACTTTATAGAATAAGTCCAAATAAATAAAGAAAAAATTAATGCTAATATCAAAGGGCATAAGATAATTTTACTTGCAAATAAAATAGTTAAATTTTAGTTTATATCAATGGACTCAAAACATAAGTGAGCAAAAACAGAGTTTCTTGAACTGTCTTTCAAAAATCAATAAAGAAAATTAGATGTCATTCTTGGTCATATTGTTCCTAGGAAACCATAACAATAAGAATTATCTGAATTATTAAAAAGTGAATAGAGATCTTTAGATACACTTAATAGCTTAACAAAACAGCTTCAGGATGAAAGGAAAGGCCCTCACCCAATAATTTGGACATTAAAGGAGTACGAGACAACAGAATTTTAAACTAATTGAATCAGCAAATATTCAAAAAGCACTGGATAAACAGGGTAAGAAGAAAGAGAGCTCTAGAACACTTAATTGTGCTCAGGAGGAACATGTACATAGATCAGGAGGCTGTCGTTCGAACAGAACCAAGAGATACTGCATGGTTTAAAATTAGGAAAGGTGTGTGTCAGGATTGTAGCCATTCACCATACTTAATCTGTATGCTGAGCAAATAATCTGAGAAGCTGGACTGTATGAAGAAGAATGAAGGATCAGGATTAGGGGAAGACCCATTAACAACCTGCGATATGCATGGCACAACCTTGCTTGCTGAAAGGGAAGATGACTCAAAGCACTTACTGATGAAGATTAAAGATTACAACCTGCAGTATGGATTACACCTCAACATAAAGAAAATGAAAATTTTCACAACTGAACCAATAAGCAGCATCACGATAAATGGAGAAAAGATTAAAGTTGTCAAAAATTCCATATTACTTTGGTTCCACAATTGACATCAATGGAAGCAGCAGTCAAGAAATCAGACGACATACTGCACTGGGCAAATCTGCTGCAAAAGACCTCTTTAAAGTGCTGAAGCACAAAGATGTCTCTTTGAAGATCAAGGTGCACCTAACCCAAGACATGGTATTTTCAGTAGCCTCATATGCATGTGAAAGCTGGACAATGAATAAGGAAAACCGAAGAAGAGTTGATGCTTTTGAGTTGTGGTATTGGCAAAGAATACTGAAAGTACCATGGACTGCCAGAAGAACTAACAGAAGTGCAGCTGGAATGCTGCACTTGGAAGCTAGAATGAATAGCCAGACTTAGTCTTTCCTACTTTGGTCATGTTGTCAGAAGGGACTATTTCCTGGAGAAGGACTTCATGCTTGGTAAAGTGGAGGGTCAGTGAAAAAGGGGAAGACCCTCAGTGAGATGGATTGACAGTGGATGCAAGGATGGGCTCAGGTATAACAAGGTTGTGAGGCTGCCACAGGACTGGGCAGTGTTTTGTTCTGTTGTACACAGGGTCACTATGAGTCAGAGACAACTGGACTAACAACAACAAACATGGTGAGAGGCCATGCAAAATGCTTTCTTCCTCTTATAGTTTAATATTACTAAAAAAAAAAAAAAAAAAATTGACTATCATCGAGTTGATTCAACTCATAGCTACCCCTTCTTGGGTTTCCAAGGTGGTATCACTACGGAAGTAGATTGCCCAATCTTCCTTCTGAGGAGTGGCTAGTGGGTTTGAACCTCCAGCATTCTGGTTAGCAGTCAAATGCCTTAGGCACTATGACACCAGAGCTCCTAGTTTAAAATTATAGAAAGGTATTTAAAAATAAAAACAGAAAAATAAGCAATAGCATCTGAAACTCAAAATAATAGAAAGGTCTGCAATGCTAAAGCTATTCCTGATCTTTAAAATTATATAAGGGTAAAAAGAGAGTGTAATCTTATCACCTATTAACACATATATTAAAGCCTCAATACCTAAACCATATTTCAATGATGCAAGAAAAATATATTTCAATGATGTAAGAATGCATATATATGTACACCAACAGAAAAAGTTAATGAATAAAAGTTCACAAAAATGAAAAAGTATTTGAAGATATTCACTATATGACAAAAAGTTCACCATGAATTAATGTGGAAATATTGTATTATTTGCAAAAGAGCAACTGGGATAGTTGGTTAGCCACCTGGAAAGAAAAGCTGATGTTTGTACTGGATCAAAACATAAATGTAAAAAGTGATACTTTAAATGGCTAGAATAAAATCATAGAATGATTCTTTTATAATCTTGAAGAGAGAAGGGGCTTTCAAATGATGAAAAAAAAGTTCAAAGGTATAAAAAGAAAGCTTAATAAGTTTGAATTTATAAATATTAAAATACTTTACCTGGTAAAAACCACTATAAAGAAAGTGTAGGGAAAAAAATTAATCTATATTGAAGATAAATGACTAATTCCTTAACATATATATAGGTGATGAATTCCTATAAACTGTTATGAGAACAATCAATTATCTATTAGAAAAAGATAAAGAAAGCCAACAATTGTTCATAGAAAATGAAATGCAAATGGCCATTAAATATATGAAAAATTGTTCAACTTAACATATTATAATCAAATTAAAATGACATCGACACTATTTTTCCCTGTCAGTTAGGCAAATGACTGATAGTTTGAGAACACATTATGTGGGGACAAGAGAGGAAATAGGCACTCTTACATACTGCAGGAGTGTAAAAGTGTAATTTCTATGAAGGGCAATTTGGCACATATCCTTTCACTGAGCAATTCCATCTCATTTATCCTTCAAATATATTCCAACAAATGTGAAAAGATGCATATAAAGGTTCCTTATTCCAACAATGCTTATAAAAGCAAAACACTGAAAATGCTCAACATCACCCATCCTAAACTACTATTTAAATATAATATTGTTCCATGCATTAAATAGAGTACTATGCTATAATAAAAAAATGAAGAACCTTTTATGTACTAATACTAAAAATCCACAATATACTCTAATATTTCCAAAAAATACATGATGCAAAGTATATATAGTATGCTATCATTAAAAAAAAGAGTGTAGAAATAGGGTAATTGTGCACATCACTATATACACGCTTAAGTATGCAAAAATTAAACATATATCTGGTGGTATAGTGGATAAGGGACTTGACTGCTAACCAGAAGGTCAACAATTCAAACCTACCAGCTGTTCCATGGAAGAGAGACTGGGCGATCTACTTCCACAAAGATTTACACCCTCGGAAAACCAACTGGGGTCACTATGAGCCAGAAACAACTCAGTGACAGTGAGTTT
>NW_006921595.1:22378080-22378632 GCF_000298275.1 Orycteropus afer afer | reverse complement strand
ATATACATAGTTTTTGAAAAATATATAAACCAAAAATATTGGATCCTATGGAAGATGTTTTCTTGTGAATTTCTTTATAATATTTGCATTTTTAATTCTGTGAGGTTTATATTCAAAACTTAAATAATACAAGAACCTCATAATAATCTGGGAGTCAAAGGACCTGATCATCTTCAACCAACAAAAAACATAAATATCAACATTTAAACAATTGACATACTCCACCCAACAAAGTGGAAATAAGAATATAAGTTACCATAACTATTTTTTATGTTATTTTGGAAGCATTTATCTACTTGCTGAAGTAGAATAAACAAAGTTCATTATATGATAAGGAAGGAGACAAAAGATCATTATTACAGCATGTATAAAACAATGCTATCACTTTTCTGTGGGACAATATGACCATACATCAAGGAAATTTATAGAAAAATAAGCATACACTGTCGTTATTGTTGTTACGTGCCATCCAGTCGGACCCGACTCATAGCGACACCTCCTTGGGTTTCCAAGTCAGTATCACTACGGAAGTAGATTGCCCCATCTTCCTTC
>NW_006921595.1:22340248-22377648 GCF_000298275.1 Orycteropus afer afer | reverse complement strand
CTAAGGAAATATGCAAAAGATTGTTGTTGTTGATGTTATGTGCCGTCGAGTCGGACCCGACTCATAGCGACCCCTCCTTGTGTTTCCGAGGCAGTATCACTACAGAAGTAGATTGCCCCATTTTCCTTCGGAGGAGTGGCTGGTGGGTTTGAACCGCCAGCCTTCTGGTTAGCAGTCAAGTGCCTTAGCCACTATGCTACCAGAGCTCCCAGGAAGTAGTTTAGTGGCTATTAAAAATAATGATTCCAGGAAGACTCAATAAAATGAAAAACTGCTTGTCATACATCTAATTGAAAAAAGTGAGCCTTATGATATGTCAAAGTGATATGAAGAACAATATAATGAACAGCACTGTTCCCATCACCCAGGATAAGAGATCATCACCTTTCAACTTTCTCACAAGAGAACACTACTATTCTGGATTTGACATTCATCAATATCATTGAATTATTTAAATATTTACTACATATGAATTTGTCCTTAATCAACATAAAATATTACTTTTGTATTTATTGCTCTGTTACGTTATACTAATGATATCAATTGATGTTAACTTAAGCTTTTCTCATTTTTCTTGCTTCATAACAGTCCATTGTGAAATATATTTATTTCCATATACTTTTATTTAGATTTAGATTATTTATAAATTTTTACTATTGCAAAAAATTAAAATTATGACTATTGTTGCACATGTTCCCTGGATTCCCAGGAACAAATTTCTGTAGAATTCATAATTAAGAGGCAAATTGCTGAGTTTTAGAGAATGTACCTCTTTACTGTTGTTGTTATTTGCCATCCAGTCGGACCTGACTCATACCAACCCCTCCTTGGGCTTCCGAGGCAGTATCACTACAGAAGTAGACTGCTCAACCTTCCTTCCGAGGAGTGGCTGGTGGGTTTGTACTGCCAGCCTTCTGGTTAGCAGTCAAGTGCCTTAAGCACTACACTACCAGAGCTCCCTCTTTATTAAGTATCATCAAATCGATCTTCAAAGTTCTCCAGCACACACAACAGTACGTTGATTTTTCCTATTGTCACTACCTTTCCCCCCTAATATGATGATTAGAAACACTACATTAAAGTCATTTTATTTTGCTTTTCCCTGATCAATAGCGAGACTGAAGAACATTTCCTAGTTTATTGGGAATATTTTTTCCTCATTTTTGAAATGCCTACTCATGTATTTTGCTCATTTTTTACTTGAATTATTTTCCTATAATTTATTTAAATATTAAATATTTTAAAATATTATGGATTGGAACCCTTTATTAGAATATGGGTAGAGAGAGAATAGTGACAGATTTTTCATTTCCACACCAATATTTATATTGGTGACTTATCACTTATTAAGGTCTTCTTTAACATCCTTCAATTAAGTTGTAATTTTTTTCTATTAAGGTTAAACATACTGTCATTAGACATACTGACAGATATCTTGACATTGTCATTGGTAATTGTGGTGGTTATGTTTGTGTGTCAACTTGGCTAGGCCTGGTTGAGTGGCTGGGCAGGTAGATGTAGCATTCCCCATGATGAAACTGGTAATCAACTCCACGGTGGAATTTACTGTGAGTAACTGAGTAGCTGCCTTTGGGATGTGGTTTGCTTCCCGTATATAAGTAGCAGCTTTGGGAACAGTCTCTAGCTTATAGCATGCTTGGACCCTGCATGTAGCCATGTCGTTGTTCAGCTGCCTACCGTGCTCTGCCGACCTTGGGACTTACAATGGACTTGAATTAATGGCCTGCCATGTGGTTTGGTAACATCAGGACTGTGCCATTTTATTTGTTGACCTTGGGCTTATCAGCCTCAGCAGTCAGTGCCTGCCTGAGTGAAGAGAAGCCTCTAGTTTCAGTGGACCAGGAGCAAAAAGCAGAGCTGAAGCCCAAGGTCGTGGGGCTTTCACACAGCCTCTAGAGCCTGGCACTTGGAACTTGGACTTCTAGCTTCCCAAACTGTAAGAGAATAAACTCATGTTTGTTCAAGCCATCCCATTTGGGGTATATTCTTGTCAGAGCAACACTAGTAACCAAAACGGGAATATAATTTATGAAATATAATATTCAAAATTCCTAAGAATATATTTGATATTGAAATAAACAAATACTAACATATTGATTCTACATGCAAAACTTTTATAAATTCTTACCTTTAAAAATTTGACTGTAGATTCTCTGATGGTCTACATAGATAATCATAGTATTTGCAAATATTCATAGGTTTGTTTCTTACTTTTCAGTCCTTTTTATCTTTTATTTTTCTCTTTTGTCTGACTCTGCTAGTTAGGACATTCAATACAAACAGAAATGGTGCTGTGACCATTCTTTATTGTTCTTCATTTTACAGGCAATGTTCTTAATACACATTAAGTTTGATGGCAGTTTTATGTTTTTTGGTATATATTCTTTTACCAGGTTTTTTAAATTACTTATTTCTCCATTTTGTAAGAGTTTATCATGACTAGGTGTTTACTTTCACCACATGCTTTTCTCCAAGATATGTTCATTAATAATATTGGCCTGCAATTCAGAGTTGAATAGTATCTTCACCTCTAAATAAATTCAATCAATAACAACATAAATATAGAATCTAACCATCATTCCCTTAATGTTTACACAGTTTCAGGAGTACAAAGGTGTAGCACAAACAGAAACCATCAGAGAAGTATAGCACTTTAAACAACATAATATATTCAATTGAATTATGCTCTGAGAATACTTGAAAATTTTTTCTTCATTTTTGGACATTAATTTTCAATCATCAACAAATAGCTATTGAGCATCTACTATATGCATTGGAAAAATCTGCTGCAAATGACCTCTTTAAATGTTAAAAACATAGATGTCACCTTGAGGACTAAGGTGTATCTGACTCAAGCCATGGCATTTTCAATCATCTCATATGCAAGTGAAAGTTGGACAATGAATAAGGAAGACCAACGAAGAACTGATGCCTTTGAATTATGGTGTTGTTGAAGAATACTGAATATACCATGGACTGCCAGAGAACAAACAAATGTCTCTTGGAAGAAGTAGTCAGAATGCTCGATGAAAGTGAAAATGGTAAGACTTCATCTCATGTACTTTGGCTGTGTTATAAGGAAGGACCAGTCCCTGGAGAAGGAAACCATGATTGGTAAAGTAGAGGGTCAGCAAAAAGAGGAAGACCCTCAATGAGATGGATTTGCACAGTGGCTGCGACAATGAGCTCCAACACAGCAACCATTATGAAGACGGTGCAGGACCAGAGTTCTATCCTATTGTACACAGAGTTTTTTCCTATTGTACACAGGGTTTTGTCCTATTGTACACAGGGTTACTGTGAGTCAGAACCAATTCTGGCACCTAGCAACAACTCAGTGTGGTGGTCAACACTCCAGGTGCTAGAAATATAGGAGTTAACCAGACAAAACACTCTGCCTTCCTCGGGTTTATATCCTAGTTGAGAAAGACATAAGATCAATAAAGAAAACAGAGTACACAGGTTTGTTGCTATGGGAAAAAATGTGAAGGGTGATGGAGAGTACTTGTGTAGTGGAAAGGTAGGGCCAACACACATTTATACAAATGGAAACATATCTGGAAGGAAATCAATATGATAAACAAACCAAAGCAAGGCATTATGATAAACAGTTATATGAATATATAAAAGCTCTAAATAGGTTTTTATTTTTTCTAGGAAAAAGAAAATTTGTCCAGACTGATAGATAAGATAGATTAGTAGCTCTCAGCCCATTTTCTTTCAGTGAAACAATAAGGAAGTTTGTTCATGATGTGACCAAAGCATTCCTTTTATTCTGTATTTAAAAATGAGGATGAAACAAATGGTTATTACTATTATAGTTGTGATTTTTAATATAAAAATTAAAGTAAATCTTCCCCAAACATTGGAATTATTTTTAGCAATATATAGCTTACAGTATGTTTCACAAGCTGTCAATAATATTCTTGTTAGCAATATTTCAAGAAGAGTCTATCTAGTTGCACCATAAGGTCACCTGAAAATTCAATATTCTATAAATCCATAGTTGATTAGTGAGCAAGTACTCAACTTTTACATTATGTAGATACAAATGTTTAGTAGCCATGCACAAAGATGAAAAAATGCTCCCCAAAAAGCAGCAGTTAAACATATGTTGTTTGGGTCTAACTAGCATCTGTTCTCCATCCTGTGAAGAATCATACAGCAATTTTCTCTTGGAAGCACACCCAATACTTATTCTCAGTCCATGTAGTTTGGGTGGGGTTGGACTGAATCTAGGAATGGGCATGTTAACCAGGTCTGGTTAACAGAATGAACATTCTACTGGGCAATAAATGACTTAGGAAAAATAGGACTTTTTTTCCAAACAGGCTTAATGACAGTTAAAACTAGGACTTTTGGTGAAAATATTAGAATAGAGGCACGCTCTTTCCAATGAATTTGCTTACCTGACACAGTATAAACCTGCAGAAGCTGGAGATTGACACTTTTTAGAAATAAAGATTAAAAGAATCAAGAGAATGGGAGAAGGTAAGGCAGGGAAAAGAGAGAGAAAAGACAGAGAAAGTAAAGTTTGAGCTTTTGGGTCCAATAAAACATAAAGCCATAACTTTGGATTGTTGAATTACATTGTTAAATCAATTTGTATTCAATGTCTGGCATCTACAATTAAAAACCCTGATCCGTAAACCAAACAGTCATCAATTTAATTCTACTGGCTTAAACATCCATTCTTCCTTGACCTTCCTTAAGTAAATTTAGCTGAAGCAGACATAAAATCTGCCAAATTATTTTTAGATGTTTACAAATAATTATAAGATTTTGTTTAGATGACATAATTCTGAAATCTATGCATTAATATAAAGCTATATATTGATAGGAACTCTGATGGCATAGTGCCTAGGGCATTTGACTGCTAACCAGAAGGTTGGCAGTTCAAACCCACCAGCCACTCCATGAAAGGAAGATTGGAAAATCTACTTCCGTAAAGATTTACTGCCTTGGAAACCCAAAGTGGGGCACTATGATTCAGAAGTGACTCCATGGCAGTTATTTTGGTTTTGGTTTGGTATATATTGATACATATGTATTTATTAATAAATAATATGTGACAGTGACAAAAATCACTACATTCAAAATTTCAAGATAAGTGGTCAAAGATTTAGAGATGAAATTAAATCCACACATTTATGTTCTTTACCAAACTGTTGCAAGCTTTGTTTAGTTCCTAGCTCTTAAGGTATCTGTCTATTTATCTCAGGTACAATTTGGTAATTTGCAAACTTAATATTTTCCTTTCCAAATATAAACAGTTAATAAATTTCATATTTTGGACAATTTTTTTTTACATATTCCCCATCAAAAATGTCACAAACATCAAAAAATATGACATCTGAATTGAAGCAAATGTGAATCTGATTCAAATTAAATCCAAATATTATAAACCAATTAAAATTGAGAAGGCAAGGAGTTAGTAGTCATTTAGCCATCATCTGTAAGATAAACAATGGACACATGATGAAGTAATTACAGGATTCTAAAGTTTCCAATTAAATTTGGCACTTAACGTAAGGTAAAAGGTCACAGAGAAAATAAATGCCTCTTCTTCCATAAGCTCTAAAAAGGCTTCCTTCAATAAGTCTTGCTAAAGAGTTTAAAAGTAGGAGCTAATTTAGTAATTTCTGTGACTTTCCTAAGAACTTTTTTAAAAAGTCATAACTTGGTAAGCTCTTTGGATTTTTACCAATTATTTTTCTTTATTGTACATTTTAGATATTGAGGAAATTCAGGATTCACAAAATCCTAGAAAAGATAGCTCTAAGCTGTTTCGTCTTAGCACATATACCTTCATATTAAGTAAAATTCCAAAGGTATACTAACTAGAGAAATCTGTAACCTCAAGAGCAATATATAAGGTTTTAGTAGGTAAAAACTTCCACAGAATCAGCTATGTTGGCAGACGATGCAAAAAGAATTTCCCATTGCCTATTTTCAAGAATTCACCACAAGGGTCACATGTGCTATTTCTTAGCTAACCTCTGGGAAACACATACCTGTAGAAATAACTAAACTCTTAATAACAAAAGTTATGCATTTTTAGCACCCAATTAACTTGATGCAGTTCTTTCTGTGAAACCTCACCCTCAGGGTAGGTGAAAAGTCTCAGTCATCATTTGACTTCCTCAAGACGCCTTGCACGGGGCATTGCACATAATTAAAAAAACAAACTGAAAAACAATAAAACTTTGTCTTTGTTTCCAAAAGCTTAAACAGAAAAAAAAAAAAAGATTGAGGAAAGGTGGGAAGTATTCACTTGTGATTTACATGACATGAAAGAGTATTTTTGGAGAAAATGCATGTTCTCTAGATTGCTGACCAAGCTGCATAGCCTCTATTCTTAGTTTATAAGAAGAGGAACCACGATATAATAAGTTCAATTTTACAAAATATTAATAAAACTTTTTGAAATTATATTGGGCAAGTTATTGGTGAAAATCATTACCTCTACTTAAGTTCCATTTATATAATTGTTTAAACCAGTAATTTCTAGGCTAAATGCAAATCTGTGTTGTTGGTGATGCTGTTGTTAGGTGCCATTGAGTTGGCTCCGACTCATAGCAAGTCTATGTACAACAGAATGAAACACTGAATGAAACATCCTCCACCAGCTTCACAAACCTTGCTATACCTGAGCCAATCCTTGCAGCCACTGTGTCAATCCATTCTCATTGGGAGTCTTCCCCTTTTTCGTTGGCCCTCCACTTTACCAAGTATGATATTCTTCTTCAGGGAATGGTGCCTTCTGACAGGATGACCAAAGTTATGTGAGAGGAAGTCTAGCCATTCTCACTTCCAAAGAGCATTCTAGCTGTACTTCTTCCAGGACAGATTCGTTGATTGTTCTGGCAGTCCATGGTATTTCAGTATTATTCTTCACCAACACCACAACTCAAAACCATCAACTCTTCTTCAGTATTCTTTATTCATCACTGCCTGGCTTTCACATACGTATGAGGAGACTGAAAATACTATTGGTTGTGTTAGGTGCACTTTAGTCTTCAAAGGGAAATCTTCACTGTTCAGCACTTGAAAGAGGTCTTTTTCTGCAGATTTGCCCAGTGCAATACATTGTCTGATGTCTTGACTGCTGCATCCATTAGTGTTAATTGTGGAACCAAGCAATATGAAATCTTTGACAACTTCAATCTTTTCTCCATTTATTTGTGATGCTGCTTATTGGTCCAGTGTGATTTTCATTTTATTTATGTTGAGATGTCATCCATACTGCAGACTATGGTCTTTAATCTTCATCGGTAAGTGCTTCAAGTCATCCTCACTTTCGGCAAGAAAAGTTGTATAGTCTGCATATTGCAGGTTGCTAATGAGTCTTCCTCCAGTCCTGATGCGTAGTGCCTAAGGCACCTGGCTGCTCACCAGAAGGCTGATGCTTCAAACCCACCACCCACTCCTCGTAAAGAAGGCTGGTCAATAAAGTTCTGTAGAGATACTGCATTGGAAACTCAAGAAGGGGTTGCTAAGAGTTGCGATCAATTCCACAGCAGTGAGTTTGGTGTTTTTGCTTCTGTCAATATACTGCTGCAATTGTTTTGAATTACCTTCAGCAAAATTTTACTCACGTATATTAATGGTACTGTTTGATAATTTCTGCATTCTCTGGGATTACTTTTCTTTGGAATGGGTACAAATATGGATCTCTTCTAGTCAGTTGGCCAGCTAGCTATCTTCCACATTTTCTTGGCATAGAGAAGTAAGTGTCTCAAGGGTAGCATCCATTTGTTGAAACAACCCATTGGGTATTCCTGGAGCCTGTTTTTGGCCAATTCCTTCAGTGCAGTTTCAACTTCTTCCTTCAATACTGTTGGTTCTTGATCATATGCCACCTCTTGAAATGGATGAACATCAATTAATTCTTTCTGGTACATTGACTCTGTGTACTCCTTCCATCTTCTTTTGTTGTTTCCTGCATCATTCAATATTTTGCCCATAGAAAATTTCAATATTGCAACTCGAGGCTTGAATTTTTCGTCAGTTCTTTCAGGTTTAGAAATGCTGAGCATATTCTTCCCTTTTGGTTTTCTAACTCTAGGTCTTTGCACATTTCATTGTAATAACTGACTTTGTTTTCTAGAGTCATTCTTTGAAATCTTCTCTTCAGCTCTTTGGTCATTTCTTCCATTTGCTTTAGCTACTCTCTGTTCAACAGCAAGTTTCAGAGTCTCTTCTGACATCCATTTTTGTCTTTTCTTTCTTTCCTGGGTTTTTAATGACCTTTCGCTTTCTTCATGTATGATATTCTTGATGTCATCCCACAATTCCTCTGGTTTTTGGTCACTGGTGTTCAATACACTGTCTCATATGTTACAGATGGTCTTTAAATTCAGGAGAGATATAACCAAGGTCATATTTTGGCTCTCAGGGACTTATTTCAATTGTCTTCAGCTTCAACTTGAAATTGCATATGAGCAACTGATGGTCTGTTCCACAGTCAGCTCCTGGCCTTGTTCTGGCTAAAGATATTGAGCTTCTCCATTGTCTCTTTCCACAGATGTAGTCGATTTGATCCTTGTGTATTCTAGCTGGTGAGGTCCACATGTACAGCTACCATTTATGTTGTCAAAAAATGGTATTTGTGATGAATAAGTTATTGGTCTTGCAAAATTCTATCATGCAATCTCTGGCATCATTTCTATCACACAGGCTATATTTTCCAACTACTACTGAGTCTTCTTTGTTTCCAACTGTTGCATTCCAATCACCAGTAATAATCAACACACCTATCTTAATTTCACATTTGGTAAATTTCAGACTGCATAAGTTGGTAAAAATCTTCAATTTCCTCATCCTTGGCTTTGGCAGTTGGTGTCTAAATTTGAATAACAGTAGTATTAACTGGTCTTCCTTGCTCTGACGGTGTAAGGTATTTGACTGCTAAGGCGTTTGACTGCTAACCAGAAGCCTGGCAGTTCAAACTCACCAGCCACTCCTCGGAAGGAAGACTGGGAAATCTACTTCGGTAGAGATACCGCTGTATAAACCCAAGGAGGGGTTGCTAGAGTAAAAATCAACTCGACAGCAGTGAGTTTTCCTTGCAGGCATATGGATATTATCTTATCACTGACAGCACTGTACTTCAGGATAGATCTTGATAGCCAAAACCAGTCCATTTCAGCTCATTGATGCCTAGTCCACCACTCATATGTCAGTTTGTTGTACTGTTGTGGCTTGCATGTTACTGTGAGGCTGGAGGCTATGTCACTAGCATTTCAAATACCAGCAGGGTCATCAACATTGGACAGGTTTCATTGGGGCTTCCAGACTAAGACAGATTCAGAAAATGAAAGAGGCCATCCACTTTTCAAAGTATTGCCCAGTGAAAACCTTATGAATAGCAGTGAAACACTGTCTCATATGTTACTGGAAAACTATATGAATAGCCCTGAAACACTGTCTGATATAGTACTAGAAGATGAGTCTCCCAGGGCAGCAGGCACTCAAAATATGACTGGGCAAGAGCAACCTCCTCGAGTAGAGTCTATCTTAATGATGTGGATGGAGTAAAGCTTTCTGGAGCTCCACTTGCTGATGTGGTATTATTCAAAATGGGAAGAAACACCTGCAAATGTCTATCGATAATTAGAACATGCAATGTACAAAATACAAATCTAGGAAAATTGGAAATTGTTAAAAATGAGATGGAATGCATAAAGGTTGATATGGTAGGCATTAATGAGCTGAAATAGACTGGTTTTGACCATTTTGAATCAGACCACCATACGAATGTAATGCTGTCATTATTGAAATGAAAATCAAGCTTCAGAGAGATTTGTTATTGAAGGTTTTTAATCTTTGCTTTATAATCATCATATTTTGGAAAATTATGTAACAATTCATCTAAAAATTAGATTTAGGAATCATGCCTATTCCTCACTCCGTGAAATAGGACTGATAATTCTGTAACTAGATTTGTAGCAATTTCTTAGTTAGGGCCTTAGTTTCTTTTTATGAGGGTCAGAAAAACACTAAGACGTTTGTGTTAATGCTGTGCTTTCTTTAAAAAAAAAAAAAAAGACCACCCTCCCTGAGGGGTCTAAATCTTTTAATTGCCTCAAAACATCTTAAATATGAAGTCAGAAATTTAATATAGGGATAAAAAGATTAAGACAGTGGAGAATATGGTACAATTAAATTTAAATCCTAGTATATTTAACAAAACATATGATCTCTACTTAAAATTCAAAACCAAATAGATCAAGTTAGAATATAACAAGATACTTCAAGAGATGACAAGATTTTTACTAGAAAGGAACTAGAAATACATAGCATAATGCAAACACAATATAAAACCATAGATGTATGCATTCATATGTAAAATAGCAAAATGTAGATGAGAATAATATAAAAAATTAGTTAAAATATGGTGAAACTCTGTGATACTATTTGAACACTATGTCCTTATATTCCTCCAGATATAGCATTACACACAGATACAGTGATTAGAAACATATAAAATATAAACAATGACAGAAACAAAGTAAGGATCATGAGTGGTCTTTTTGTAAGACATTTGTGTTTTGCTGTCCATGAAAACCCAATATTCTAAAAGGAGTTACTGTAGATATTTATTATTAAACCAATTCATTTCCTAATAGCATTAGTTTATAATTGCCATACCACACTCAATAGCAGGAAGTTTATGACTAATTAAAATATATTTCCTTACCAGTTGTCAAAGGTAAGTAATGAGATGGATGGAGAGCCAATAAACTTCAATGCTTTCTATACACATATACAGATGCCAAATATTACTCATATCTCCTGGATTCTTAGTGGAGAAGGTTCTTCTATATTTCAATTGTGCTAATAATCGGAAATGCTGCTAGAATTTTCATCAGAGATAATAAATACATGTTCTACGTTTACATTTCCTAATTTTACAGAACTCTTTACAAATTGTTATCTTTGCTTTATTGACAGTTTGAGGTAGAAAATAAGGAATTTACTTATCGCTAAATGTTAGTACTTTTTAAATCTCAAAGCAGGAAAATGGTCATTAAGACAAACACTCTCTGAGTCTTTCCCACTATCAACCACTTGGTGGGGGATCTATGTAGGAGATCCTGGAGAGAGGGAGAACAATGTGGAACAAAACTCAAAACCATAAAAAAAAAAAAAAAAAAAAAAATTTATTGGTCTAAAAGAGCCGGGGGAGACCATTGAGACTATGGCCCCTAGCTGCCCTTCAGGTCTGGAATTGAACCCACTCCTGTGGCTTCCAGCCAAACAAAAGACAGGCATATGAGCTGAACATTTACATTAGGTAGATACACTCCTTGGAGAGATCAATCATGGGAGAATGGAGGGCTGTATATGCACAGGGAGATAGCTTGGGGGACAGGAGTGCATGAGAGGGAAGGACACAGGGAAGCGTAACTACAGGGAGGAAGGAGGCGGGAAGCTGTTGCATTGTGGGAAACTGCAGTCAATGTCATGAGACAAAGTGTATGTGAGCTGCTGTATGGAAAGTAAATTTTTCCTGTAAACTTTCACCCAAATCACAATAACAATTAAAAAAAAAAAAAAAAAGACAAACAGTCCCTGAGTTTGAAAATCAGTTACCCTTGATCTAAATGACATGCAACATCTAATAATCAATAGGCCCCAAAGTTTTTCAGTGTGTTCACAATGATTCCCATTGACTCACAATTTCAGATTTTAGAGGGATTATTTAGACTTCATACTTCTTCTATCTAGTTTCACTTCCCACCCCACTTGATCCTTCCAAGTTCTCCAGCATGCACATAATGTTCTCTCTTGATTTAGTTAAACACTGCAATTTTAAAGTTCTTTGTACAGCTGCTTCTGCAGTTTAGATAATTAGTGTTCCATAAAATGAAAATAAACAGAGAACTACATCCCCTCCTTTGAATGTTATTTAAGGAAAGTCTATATAAAAGTGCTGTAAGCAGGATACATGCAGCACATTTTATTTCAAAGGGCTGAAATAATGCCATGTACATTAGCAAACCTCAATTAATTATTCAGTTTGCTCTTCTAGACAATTTCTCATGCCTATATTTTGACTATTTCATTACTCAAAATATCAGTAATTGGTCAAAAACAGAAATTAAATCGTATTTTTAAATTTCCGTTGACATTATCAATAGAGCAAGTATTTCGATGAGGAAAGAGTTTAAAGGAAATCAGATGATTTCCAATAAAGTGTCTCCTTATTGCATACAAGTCCACATAAATATCATTGTTAAATACCACCGATAAGATGCCAAATTTCAGAGTCATTTGCTTATTAGGTTTTGTCCTCTTAATTTCCTACAGCATATGGCTGTTAACAGCAATTGTGTTCTTGAAATGTTTCCTCAAACCTCTGAGACGCAATACCTTCTGGGTTATATGCCTTTGATGCAATGGATGTCAAATAGAACATCACCATTTTATAACAATTAATTTGTAATCCTGGCTTTAGTAATCTGAATTAATACAAGGAACCCTGGTAGTGCAGTGGTTAAGGCATTTGTCTGGTAACCAAAAAGGTCCGACTCCACCAGCTGCTCTTCACAGGAAAGATGGAGCAGTCTGCTTTCATAGAGATTTATAGCCTCAGAAACCCAATTGTTGTAAGACAGAATCGACTCAATGGCAGTGAGATTTCCCTAAAATATTCTACTTTTAATGGTGTGGTACAGTGAATTACTTAGTATGTCTCTGCTGGCCATAGTCTTTATGACTCCCACCAAATGACTAGGTGGCACTATGTAAATGTAATTTGCCTGTGGCCCAACAAGGAGACTGGATAACTTGTTAATAATTTAAATAAGGTACATGGTGCTCTTGAGGGGGTTGTAGTTGTTGTTGTTGTGTGCCATCAAGTCAGACCTGACTCTTAGTGACACCTCCTTGGGTTTCTGAGGAGGTATCACTATGGAAGTAGATTGCCCAACCTTCCTTCCGAGGAGTGGCTGGTGGGTTTGAACTGCCAGCTTTCTGGTTAGCAGTCAAGTGCCTTAGGCACTATGCTACCAGAGCTCCTCTTGGAGGGGGTAGAACCATGGAAATAAAGTGTATGGAATCCTAACATGGGATTGGTCAATCTTGCCATTCTGCTAGTCTTCAAATGAACCATCTCAGAGGCGGAAAGGAGGAGTTCACAGCAAGAAAGAGCAGCCAGGAGTGGAGCGTGTCCTTGGACTCAAGATGCCTGTGTGAGACAATCCCAGAAAGACAGCTGAGAAATGGTGAAAGTAGAGGCAGTAGAACCATGAAGGCATCATGAAACACAGTGGTAGGCTTGTCAGCCCACAGAGAGAGAAAGCTGAGTGCCTTTGGGCTGGAGGTTTGCTGGAAGAGTCCAGTGAACCTATTGGCAGAGCTAAAAGAGCTTTGCAATACTTGCTAGAGCAGGGTAGAGGCCAGGTCAAAGGCCGGGGGCCAGAGAGAGGCATGTCTATGGTCATGGCCAAGGGGAGGCTGTCCTGAGCAAATAATTATATCCTGAGCATTCTCAAACTTGGAATTGTAACCTATTATTTCCCTAATAAGTCCCATAATCATGAGTATTGTCTGTGAGTCCTATGTGGCCATTGCAAGGCATTATTGAACCCAGAAGAGATGGAGAGAGTGCTATGGGAGAGAGAATTGGTGTAAGAGTTGGTAAAAAGTTTGGAGGATGGAGGCATGTTTGACTTGCACCTCATAGGAACCAGACTTGAGCTGTTAGTGTTGTTCTTGATTCTGTCTCCCCCTTGTGGAGTTAAAGGAAGTCAGAAGACATTGCCTCAATGCCCTTTTTTTTTTTTTTTTTTTTTTTTTCCCAAATGGGAAACTAAAATAGTGTCAGAATAATTCTTTATGCTATAACATAGGGGTGGGATAGTGATGAAGTCTCACAAAAACAAAACAACAAAAATGCCCTATCTTAACATTTCACTCATGTCAAGGTATACATTTAGCTTTCAGTAATAAAATGTACGTGGATATCAACTCTTTCTACAGACATTGGAAAGAAAGGGTGACTTGGAAATGAAATAGTGATACAGAAAGCTATTGATAAAGTGTTTGCTAGACTTCTGTTCTGAAGACAAGATTAGAGAGGGATAATAAAACAGTCATGCAATGCTAACAGTAATTAGACATAATGTGTAATATTTACAACATATATTTCTTATTTTTGTGCTACTAATTAATTTAAAAATATATTGGCAGGTCTTTCTCTTGCAGAGCAGCTGTGAGGGTTTAAACTGCCAACCTTTTGGTTAGTAGCCAGGTCTTTAACCATGGATCCACCAGGGCTCCTTCATATAATACTGTATGTAGGTAGAGAAAACACATTTCATTTTTTCTATCTATAATAACCTTCTCCTAAAATCCTGTCTTTTCTCATAACTTCTTGAAAAAAATCTTCAGTATAATATTGCTATAAAGTAAAGTACTACAGATCTCCTTAGGGCCTCCCCCCATGACACAAAGAACCTGTCCTTCACCATGACAGGACTTGACAGGTGAGGTTAACATTAGTAATCCCTCCTCTAAACTCTTTTTATAGTTACTGCCTATCCACCCTCATCAAAGAAAGATATCTGCAGCTAATTAATCTTAAAAATTTGATAGAATAGGATACAGAATAAGTAAATATATTTCAGTGCTGGTAATCCTGGTATATCATTGTGGATGGTGTTATTAGTTGCCATCCAGTTGGCTCTTAGTCATGGCAACCTTATACATCACTACATATATATAACATAACAACATATATGTTGTTGTTGTTGTTGTTATGTGCCGTCAAGTCCAACCCGACTCATAGCGACCCCTCCTTGGGTTTCCGAGGCAGTATCACTATGGAAGTAGATTGCCCAACTTTCCTTCCGAGGAGAGCTGGTGGGGTTGAACAGCCCACCTTCTGGTTAGCAGTCAATTGCCTTAGGAATTACACTACCAGAGCTCTTATATATATATATATATACACACACACACACACACACATAAATACATATATCCTATATATGTTTTGTTGTTGTTGTTATGTGCCATTGAGTCAGCCCTGACTCATAGCGACCCCTCCTTGGGTTTCCGAGGCAGTATCACTACAGAAGTAGGATTGCCCAACCTTACTTATGTATATATCTCCTGGTCCTGCCTCCATGATCTTTAATGTTTCTGCCTATTGGTGTGGCTGTTCTGTCAATCTATCTCAGTGAATTTTCCTTCATTTTTCCTGACCCTCTACTTTACCAAACATGACACACTTTTCTAGAGACTGGTCTTTCCTGATGATATGCCCAAAGCAAGCAAGATGCAGTCTCACTATCCTCGCTTCTAAGGAGCATTCCAGCCATATTTCTTCTAAGGCAACTTCTTCAACATTTTGGCAGTTCACAGTATATTCAATATTCTTCATTGACACCACTATTCAGATGCATCAGTTCTTCTTCTACTTTCATTTTTATTGTCCATTATTTTCATGCATATGAAGCAACTGAAAGACCAAGGCTTGGGTCAGGCACACTGTTTTGGTTACCTCTGTGCTGCTCTAACAGAAAATATACCACAAATGGGATGGATTGAACAAAAAGGAATTTATTCTATTAGAGTTTGGAGGCTTAAAGTTCAAGTTCAAAGTGCTAGGCTCTAGGGCTGGGTGAGAGCACCTCAACCTTAGGCTTCAGCTCTGCCTCCTGCTCCTGGCCCACTGGAGCTAGAGGCTTTTCTTCACTCAGACAGGTGTTGGCTGCTGATACTGACAAGCCTAAGGTTGACGAGTAAAGAGACATAGTCTTGATGTTACCAAACCACATGCAGGCTATTAATTCAAGTCCCATTGAAAGTCCCAAGGTCAGCAGAGCATGGTAGGCTGCTGATCAACAACACTGCTACATTCAGGGTTCCAGTGTGCCATCAGCTAGAGACCATTCCCCAAGGTTTCCCCTTATATACAGGAAGCAGACCACAGCCCTAACACAGCTACTCAGCTGCTCACAGTAGATTCCACCATGGAGTTGATTAGGAGTCTCATCATGGGGAATACTACATCCAGCTGCCCAGCCACTCAGCCAGGCCCAGCCAAGTTGCCACACAAACCTTATCAAAGAGATCTCTTTGCTTTTTAGAACTTTACAGGGGTTTTTTTACATCAAATGTGCCCAATGGCAAATTTGTTGGATTTCTTGACTGCTCTTCCCATGGGCATTGATTGTTGACCTACATAGAATTAAATCCTTGACAACTTCAATTTTTTTCTCCATTTATCATGATGTTGTTTATTGGTTTTGTTGTGAGGATTTTCTTTTTGTTTATGTTCACCTGTAATCCATGCTATGTATGCCCAGTAACTTTAAAGTGTATCATCTACTACATTGCAAATTCCATAAGGGCTAAATCTCTTTTTGAAGTTTGTAGACTTCCTTGGTACTCAACAGAGTGTGCAGGACAGAATACATATTGACATTCAGAAACTAATCTGGATGAATAAATTTAGAATAAATAAAAATATCTGAAAGCAAATTTAAATTGCAAGATTTTAGATGGAACCTTATGATACTATGACACTACAGAATGAGGTAAGTCCTTTGAGAATGTATATGAAAATGCATAATTTAAACTTGAGATATTTAGAATTTTTATTAGATTCTTTCATTTAAACTTCATATCTAAAATGATGTAGACATTTTATTATTGAAAAGAAAAATGAAAATTTAAATGACTTGATGATGGCCACACAGTTACTGGAGATCAAGAACTAAAAGCTCTGACTGAAGATTGCTACTTCAGTATTCTACCCACGTTTTTTCCACTTGTACTCAACTTCCTTCCTCAATAAAATATAAAATTTGAAAATTAATACCAATTGTATTAATGTATTTGACATGAAAATGATGCAGATTAAGCTCTTTAAAAAAATTATGCAGATAATGTGAAAATGAGTTTCCTTTGATTTGTTTCTCCACCTCCCTGATATACTCTTTCCACCTGTTACCACCTCTACTCACATGCCAAGAAAATAAATATATGTATTTGTGTATGTATGTAAAATAGATATACATACAAAATACATTCTGTGTGCGTGCATATATTTTTCACATTTAAACTTGTATGGGCCTATTTAGGTTACAAGTCCCTCAATTAGAGTGGCATAGTAGCAAGAAATATAGTAGCCTCCAATTTCAGCTCTTTTGATACTACTGCAGCAGCATCTAAAACAGCTCCCCATGATCCTTGCTTCCCATCTCCAAACTCTTGTATAATCCCCTCCCTTGAGTTTAGGTTGGACTTGCTTCTAATGAACAGAATAGAGCAAAGGATGTTACTTGGCGACTACGTACCAAAGACTATGACTTTCTTCTTGCTGGCTCGCTCTCTCCTGCTGGCACTTTCTTGTTCTCTTGCTTGCTTTCTCTGATATTGCAAGATGCTCCATAAAGAGGCCCATATGGAAAGGATCAGAGGCAGGCATCTGGCCAACAGCTTGTGAAGAACTGAGGCCTCAGCCTATGAGGTACTGAATACTACCCTAAGTAAGGGGAGTAAGCTAAGAAGTAGATCATTTCAAGGCAAGCATTGTGATGATTGCAACTTTGTAACTTATGAAAATAGAGAACCCAACTAAGTTACACTGGTTTCCTGACCACAGAGACTGTGAAATAATAAATGTTGTCTTAAGTTTTGGAGACATTTGTTACATAGTAATAGCTAACTACTATATTGTTCAAAAAGAATTATTTCATTACAGATTTCCCATGGCAATGCCTTCTTAAGTTAGAGTATGCCTTTCCTCAATTCACACATGAAGTTGCTCTTTTTATTAAAAAAAAAAAAAAGGAGGAGGAGGAAGAGGAGAAGCTAAGTAATAGCAGAAGTACGTATCTAATATTCCATTTCATTTAGCTAGATCTAAGTACAACAAAAAACTGCTAGTTTCACAGTGGTTAAAGTGCTTGGCTGTCAACTGAAACATTGGTTCAAACCCACAAGCCACTCTAAGAAAGATGTGACCATCTATTTCCTTAAAGGTTTACAGCCTTGTAAACCCTATGGGGCAATTTTTCCCTGTCCTACAGGGCTACCATGAGTTGGAATCGACTCAACGGCAATGGGTTTTTTTTTTTGTTTGTTTGTTTGTTTTTTCACTTTTAAGTATAATGAGTGCCCCTGGGTGGTACAAGTGATTTGTGTTCAACTAGTAAATTAAGGTTAGCAGTTCAAACCCACTCAATGGTGCCATGGAATCAAGTCCTGGTGATCTATTTGGAGAGGGATCAAAATAGGAGATCCTTGATAGAGTGTAAGTGTGGAACAAAACTCAAAATTATTTAAAAAAAAAAAAAAAGAAAGCCACCCTTCACCTGGAGTTGAATTCACTCCCGTGGCTTCCAGCCAAACAGCAAACAGGCCTACAAGGTGAACAATTATATCAAGTAGGTATACTCCTCAGTACAATCAACCATGGAAGATCAGAAGGGCAGCATTTGCACAGGGAGATAGCTCCAAGGGCAGGAATGCATAGGAAAGAAGGACACAGGGTGAAAGCACCACAGGGAAAAGGTGGGAAGAGAGTTGTTACATTATGGAGATTTCAATTAATGTCATGAAGCAAAATGTGTGTGAACTGTTGAATGGAAAATGAATTTCTTCTGTAGACTTTTACCCAAATCACAATTAAAAAAAAAAAAAAAGTCCCGATGATCTGTTTCTGTAAAGACAAGAGTTAAGAGAACACTACGGAGTAGTCCTCCTCTGTAATACGTGGGGTCTCCATCAGTCGGAATTGACTCAACAGGTTTGATTTCGGTTTTTTTTTGGAAGTATAATGAGGTTATTTCCACATTCTAATGAGTCAACTAAGTTGGCAAACCAAATTCCATAAAAGTAATTTTATTTTTCAAACTTACACAATTTTGAAGAGACATTATCGTTTATGACCTTCATATTTTCCCACGGAATAAGTCTAAACAATAAAAACCAAAACAATATTGAAAGTGAGAAATATTTAGTCTCATAAACAGTTCCACATCAAAAAGCTTGATTACTCTGAACAGCGTATTATGGGTTTCTGTAAACAGAGTTGGTGTTGCATGTTTGGTGTGCATGCCATATGATTCAGTGCCATGGAAAGTATTGTGTGTTTAGTAAATAATGCCCAGTAAAGTTCCAAATAATTGCTCATTGTAGGAGAAGAGTTTCTAAGTCTAACCACCCCCAAGGTTTTTTTAAAAAAAAAAAAAAATAGTGCTTTGCTACTTGGTAGCATACGCCCATTTGTTCTCCAACTGATTAAGCACACTTGAGCAGTGAGGCATATGTCTAGAGTACACAGAGAAAATAAAGTGCATTGGAAATGGAAAAACTGATGCCAGTCTTACCCTACACATCAGGTCTTTTAGCACAAAGGTAATCTACAACAATTGTACTTGATCTTTTTTTTTTTTTTTTTTAAATGTTTCATTATGA
The DNA here is from genome assembly GCF_000298275.1 of Orycteropus afer afer. NCBI lineage: Eukaryota > Metazoa > Chordata > Mammalia > Tubulidentata > Orycteropodidae > Orycteropus > Orycteropus afer. The sequence goes on along the minus strand of NW_006921595.1, from coordinate 22,358,190 downwards.
GTTTACTTGAGGTAATTATAAGGTGATACACAGTCAAGAATGTTTGCTGGATGTCCTTTAAAGTACACACAAACCCTTAAAAATCCAGACGATAGAGAAGGACAATTTTATTGATCTCATCAAACAGAGATCTGGTTTATATTTTGTGATGTAAGACCAACTTATGCAGCTTTATCTAATTGAATGTTATTACCAAAAAAATAATTTTAAAAAAAATCACTTTTTCATTCCAAAAGCTATTTTGGATGACTATATGATGATTCTCATAAATCCTTTACAAATAATTCTTTTTAATTAAAAAAATCAAAATATTACAAAACTGCTTTAGTAATTTCTTCTTTCTTTATATGCTTTCCAGAGTTGTACCTGGAGGAACAGAAGAAAAAGTGGCATGCAAGAGAGGGTGATGGTACTCCATAATCTCCTCTGTTGTTGTTGTTAGGTGCCGCTGAGTTGGTTCTGACTTATAGTGACCCTATATACAACAGAACAAAAAGGTGCCCAGTCCTGCATCATCCTGACAATCATTGCTATGCTTGAGCCCATCGCTGCAGAGTGTCAATCCATGTCATTGAGAGTCTTCCTCTTTTTCGCTGACCCTCTACTTTACCAAGTATGATATCCTTCTCCAAGTACTGGCCCTTCCTGATAACATGGCCAAAGTGGTGAGATTAAACCCTGCCATCCTCACTTCTAAGGAGCATTCTAGTTGAAGTTCTTCCAATATAGATTTGGTCACACTCTGGCAGTCCATGGTATGTACAGTATTCTTTGCAACCCCATAATTCAATGGCATCAAATCTTCTTCAGTCTCTTTATTCACTAAGGAGCTCTGGTGGCATAGTGGAGAAGGCATTTGGCTGCTAGCCAGAAGGTCAGCAGTTCCAACCCACCACCAGATGCTCTGTGTGAGGAAAATGAGGGAAACTACTTCAATAAAGATTTACAGCCTTGGAAGCCCAATGGGAGTTGCTATGAGTCAGAATTGACTCAATGGCAGTGTTGTTGTTGTTAGGCGCTGTTGAGTCATTTCTGACTCATAGTGACCCCATGCATAGCAGAATGGAACACTGCCCAATCCCATGCCAGTAGATTTAGCAGTAGATTTGTATTTTTTTGGTCTCCAAATTCACTGTCAAGCATGCTTATAGGTGATAAAAAATATCATGGCTTAGGTCATTAGCACCATAGTCCTCAAAGCAACATTGTTGATTTTCAGCACTTTAAAGAGGTCTTCTGCAACAGATTTGCCCAGTGCAATATGTTATTTGATTTCTTGACCCATGATTTGCTTTCATGGGTGTTGACTGTGGACCCAAGTAAAATGAAATACTTGACAACTTCAGTATTTTCTCCGTTTATCATGATGTTGCTTATTGGTTCAGTTGTGAGGATTTTTTTTTTTTTTTATGTTAGGTGTAAGCCATGCTGAATGCTGTAGTCTTTGATCTTTATCAGTAAATGATTCAAGTCATCTTCGCTTTCAGCAAGCAAGGCTGTGTTGTCTTCATATTTCAGGTTGTTAATCAGTCTTCCTCCAATCCTGATATCACATTCTCATTCATACAGTCCAGCTTCTCTGATTATTTGCTCAGCATACAGATTGAATAAGTATGGTGAAAGAGTACAGCTCTGACACACACTGTTCCTGATTTTAAACTATGCAGTATTCCCTTGTTCTGTTTGAACAACTGCTTCTTGGTCTATGTACAGGTTCCTTATGAGCAAAATAAGTGTTCTGGAATTCTCATTCTTCACAATATTATCCAAAATTTGTTATGATCTACCATAGTTAAATGCCTTTTTCTGACATTATCTGAACATCATCTGATATCCTCTCTAGGGCTTGGTTTTTTCTGCTGTTGACTTTGTAGTCCTTTCTATTGAGTCCATCTTAAAATAGTAAGCCAAACTTTATGAGCCCTGGTGGTGCAGTGGTTAAGTGCTCATCTAGCTAATCAAAACATCAGCAGTTTGAACTCACCAGCCACTCTGTGGGAAAAAGATATGGCAATCTGTTTCTGTAAAGATTACAGCCTTGGAAACCCTATGAGACAGTTCTCTGTACAAGAGGGTCACCATGAATCAGAGTCTACTGGATATCAATGGGTTTAAGCCAAACTTTTATCTCCAAGGTCATATTCCCACTATATCAATGCCACTGAAAGAATGGTTCATGGAGAAGAAATAAGAGAACATTAATGGAACATGAAGAGAACACACCCCCTGCCATGTTGAGACAGGTACGATTCTCTTTGACTTTATTCTGATGGGTCCTAATTTCCCCTTTGTAGTCTTCTGGTGGTGCAGTACCTAAGACATTTGACTGTTAACCAGAAAGTTGGTGTTTCAAACCCACCAGCTGCTCCACAGAAGGAAGATGGAGCTATCTACTTCTGTAAAGATTTACCAGCTCAGAAACCCAATGGGTCACTATGAGTTGGGATCAACTCAATGGTAGTGAGTTTGGTTTTTTGGTTGAGTCTTCCACTAAGGTGTCTGAGAAAAGGACACTCTTTCTGAACTATAATACCATCTTGTTTTAAAATAATATTAGTAGTAAGCAAAATGTGTGGTCACACATGGAGAGGAAAGAAAAACAGCTCACTTCTGGAGTTTCTAGTGTCAAAGAGTGAGAGATGCTGGATGGTGTCATCAAATGTAGTATGCACCTTCTCTGTCTGTCTTCTCCCTCTTATACAGGCTGCAGTAGAAAGGTCTTGACATGTGTATTTTACAAATAGAGAATATGGTGTCTAAAAACTTTTACTACTTTTCCAAGATCATATAGCTAGTTCTTCAACTTGAAGGGATTAGCCATCAGTCAGTGGAAGAAACAAAGAATTTAATTTTTATGGGAAATGCATAAACCCTGAAACTGTGTGCATCAACTTAGAAAGCCCTTGACTATGTCAAATGCACAGAAAACTGCTTCAGCAGCTAAAGGTCACTTATAGAAAGGAGAAAAGATTTTCGTCTCATATCAGGACTCTAGGAGAAGATCCTTCTTCAGGCCTTTTTATCAATTCTCAGACCCTCTGAGTTTCCAGATATATTCACAAAAAATTAAACATTCTCTTCTTCCAATAATGAACAATTTGAAGGGACTTGATACAGCAGAAGGCAAACTTGCTTTTAATGGAAAAATGGTTTTGAATATTGAATAAGATATCTGATTAGGTCTGATATTTTAAATGAAATGAACATTTCCACCCCAGACTGCATGCATGCAAGAACATATAAAAATTCACCAAAAGTGTTTTGAATATCGCTTCCAGACATCTGCTGTTCTTCAGCTTTGCTATTTCTAATCATTCTCTGGTTTTGCATCTCTGATGCTTTTCTACCCTCTACTGATACTTCTAAATGTCTGAGGTTAGAGAGCTATATAACAATTTACCTTTAAAGATGTATGCCTTTGGGTTTTAAAATATTTTCATTCTCCTAGAGTTCCTTGTAAAATATCTAGAAAGGTAAAAACCTAAGTCTAAGATAATTTTTAATAAAGAAATAACTGAAAGGAGCTCACTTGCCAGTGCAGCGTTAAAGATGAATAAAGAAGGAACATTAAATTGAAAGTAGGAGGGAGCTGAAAAAATGTGTGTCATCTGAAAAATGCTGTTTTATATACTTTATAATTTTATTATCATAAAAGTTCATTATAAAAAAACATTTTAAGATGTATACTCGCAAACAGTTGTATTAAAAACAAAGTCACAACAAAAATGTTTCAGACTTCAACAAAATTAAGAGTGCAAACTCTATAAACTGTTGGTTTGAACCATTCATGTCAGATATGGAAGGATATTCATGTTTTCGTAAGTTCACTGCTATATCACTAGATACAGATTTTCAGATAATTAGAACATGCTCCCAAACATACGCTTTTATATTATGGCCTTAGCGATGACTTGCATGGCAAAGTAGGATTAACAATGGGGAATGGAGACCTATTTTTTATACATAAAAATATTTAAAATAGTTCTTAAAAAGGCATCAAAGTCCTATAGGTGTACTAACCATAAAACCTAGTTTTTATTGTTCCAGATCATGTCTGTATGGTTACTTTAGAAAGAGAGTTAGGACCTGATTTGAATTTATCCAACAAAGTGTGAAGACAAACGTTATTTGTACTGTACCTTAAGTCTTCTGTATATTTCAAATCTTTTCTATTTCACTTACAATGTGAGAAACTGAGCTTTGAGTAGTTGCAAAACCTCATATTATATATAAATGTCCAAGCTAGTAACGTGATCCAGGAGTCCAGTTTAAGCTGTCTCCAAAGAGATCATTTTAATACATATTTTTTTAATTTTTGCAGTACTTCCTCCCTTCCCCTCCAACCCTGGTAACCAACAAAGAATGTTTCCTTCCATATATAAACCTTTCCATCACTTTTTACAATGAACTAATATAATAGTTGTCCTTCTGTGATTGACTTATTTCACTCAGCACATAATGTCTCCCACCAAAGATATCATTTTAAATGATTAATTTTCTCTCTGAAAGCATTAGACTACTTTAAAATCAGTCTTGTCAAAAATAAAAAAAAAAAATAGTGCTCTCCCACATTATAGGGAAGGGCCAAGCATATTCAATCATTTGACTAGTGATATCTCTGTGCATACATATAGAGTACAATTGTAGTTCGGCAAACGATTTGGCACAGTCTGTTATATCAAGAAAATATGAAAATATTAAGAACCTAAACTGAAAGATAATGCAGTTAGATACATTTGTCACTGATTGAATTATCAAGGAATAAATAATTGATGATTAACAATATTATGGAACATTTATTAATAGTAGAGAAGAGACTCAGTCCTCAGTCATTCCAAACTCAGTTTTCACCTGCAGGTCCACACAACATACAGGCAGTATTTAATTTTTAAGGAATATCTAATTTATATGAAGCTTAAAATTAGGGCTAATATTTTCATGTTATATTCTGGATCCAAAAAAAAGATAATAAAGACTCTACCAGTAGAATAAAACTAGTAAGTTTAAATTCACCAAGCACATTATCAATCTCTGCATATGTCTAAATTAACTCTATACAAATATAAATATATTAACAGCATAATGTATTAAATGTTTTTAAAAAGAAAGCCTTAAGTAATTCTATTTAATTATAAACTTATATGAGTCATCACTATGAAAGTGCAGCCAAAATATAAATCAAAACTATCTACCTTAATAGAATGTCATATTCAAATCAAGCCTTTTTAAGCCAGAATGACTACACATATAGCACATATACTGAAGTCAGTTCAATATATGGTCTCTAAGGGGGGTCTATAAACAAACTAGAAAATCTATCCAGAAAAGAAATATTTGATGGCATGTCATATGAAGAACAGTTAATAATAATAATAATAGAAAGGCTTTACTGATTAGAGACTTTAAATCATACTCAATAATGAAAACAAACTAATGGCTATCATAGGGAAGAAGGATTAAAAGAAACAAAGTCCAATGAATGAATGCTACAAAATGTTTCATCATGCAGCATTATGGAAAACATAAGCCAACATTCTTCAAGTGTTGTCTTTCATACTAAATAGCTCCTACATCTTATTTATACTTAGTGTTCACAGAAAGCCTGGCAATAGCCCTTTAAATATTGGAAAAATTGATTTTTGAATCAATTATGGAAAAATTATTTTTGAAGTTTAAATAGACTGCCTTCAGAGGGTGGTGATTTCTTTACATAGGATATGTTAGTGAAAAATGTCTCCTAAAGTGTCTACCAAGGAACATTACTTTTATGAGTTGTACCATGATTAAGGGTCACAAATGGGGAATGGAATACCCCCTTTGTTCCTAATTTGGAGATGGGAAGTTCTCATTAATATATTAAGAATTTGTGAGAAGTTCTTAATTAAAGAAGTCTGTTGGAAAATGGAAGTCTGTTTGGGAAACATGGTGCTCCCCAAACTTTTAAACCATAGACCTCTTTTCAATGACATACCTGAAGAACATGCCACAGTCCTTTGGTAAATGTTCTTCTAGACAGAATTAAGCATTGGAGTGCTAAGTAAGTGATCTATTTTATACATTTTCACATATTTGAAACATTTTGACTAACACATTTCCAAGAATAGGTAAAATATACCTAAAAAAGCCATAATTTGCTTCCTAAAATGATGAAAGACACATTTTAAAGACAGAGAAGGCTCACCTCCTTATAGCTTTGGTAACTTAGCAGACAGTAGATTTAACAGTTCAGATTTTAGCTCAAAATAAGAACTGGAGCTGGAGTAGGCTCCAAAAGTTCCTCTTTTCCTATAAGGTTACTTTTCTAATCAAGGAGCTTTCACAGTTACAGAGTCACATGAATATTTACTATACCCCACCCCATCAATATGTAGAACATTCTAGGTATGGAACATTAATTTCAAGGATTACCAGTATAAGTATCCCATGTGTAAAGTTCGGGACATCCTTATAGTGAGAGGAAAAAAAAAAAAGTTGTTTATCTGGAATTCAAATTAAACAGCACCCTGTATTTCACCTAGCAGCACTATTCTATACGGAAACATCAACCAGCTGTGGTGCATGCAGATATTTACCTGACCCAGGTCATGGGAAGAGAGTTACAGGAATGAGTATGCTCCTCTCTCTCACTGCTTGTAAGATTTTCCTTAATAAGCTCTATTTTATATCTGTACAGCAGAGTGTTACTAGTGTGCATCCATGACTCCTTTGCATGTCACAAGAAAGATATCTTTGTCCCAACCATAATAATCTGGAGTACAATCAAATGGGCAATTTATTGAGGATGAATGGTTTCTGAACTAGGATATTGGCATGAGCTATTATTATTACTCAGCCAGTTATTTGTCCTTGGGCAGGTATTATGTATCTCTTTGAGCTGTGGTTGTGCTGAATTCAACAGCTTCTAGAGCACTAACATTAGATAATTCCATAATACTAAATAAACTGAAATCTGTCTTCTTGATGACTAACCTGGGTCATGCTAGTATATTTTGGAAGCAGAGGAAATAACCTCAAAAGTAAGGCAAACCAAGGGGCTAGCTACAAAATGGTCCTTATATATAATTAATTATAATCCATTTGCTTCCCATGAAATATTATTACTCTCAGGCTAGACGTGCAACTTACATATTTCATAAACAGTGGCTGTGATTCATCACCCATATATAACTTTAAATACATGCTATTCCTTGAACAGTCAGCATCAAATCACTTTTATTCTGGGCCATTAAGAAAGCAGTTGACTGTTTAACTTGCTTGGTTCCTGCATAACACCACTATAAAACTATAGAGCAGTCTGCAAAACTGATGAAAGGTATCTATGCTCAAAGGGCAAACTCATCCTCTTTAGCAGATTCACCAAATGGTTTGTTTTAAATAGCATTTCTCTGTACAAAGACTCTACAATGCTAGCTCATTTTGCCTCCAGCTTAACTAATTTGCTGTTATTGAAGGCAGTGACAATAACTGTTTTTCTCTAGTTAAGTACCATACCCTTTTGTTATCTGAATGCCAGGCATTGCTTTCAAGTAATTAAATGACCTATGGGAGGGGCGGGGGAGGGAGAGAACTGAACCACCAACATCTTCAATATAACATAAAAGAGGGAGGCAATTGCATATTATACAATTGAATAAGAGTTGTGGTGATAGCATATCCAGTTAAATTTGAATTTCAAACTGGGCATATACTTATAATTAAAAAAATATTTGCTGTTTATATGAAATTCAAATTTAACTGGACATCTTGTATTTTTATTTGTATCTGGCAATCCTATGTGGGCAATTAGATATACCTTGCATGAGGTATCTGCCAATATACATCTTTATTTTTCTCCTAGAACCAAGAGATTCTACCTATTACAATACATGAATAAGTTAATAACTTTCCAGACTAAATTTTCTTTTATCATTACTATCCATTTGCTATTGACAAAATCATTTTTCCACCATTAAAATTTTATTCTACACAACATAAAATCTGAAAAGATAAATATTTACCTACCTGTGGGTAATATATGAGTAGGCCATATAATAAAATGTTTATTTTTTTCACTTCCTTTGCCAATTCCCTGATATGCATTAGGTTTTCCATTTTCTCACCAAAAGGTACTGAATTATAATCAATGAAATGCACCTGCAAAATAATATAAATGGCAAGAGTTAGAATAAGATTCTCATCAACTTTCCATTGGTAAAATAATATCTAAAGGAGCTCAAAACACAGATAATTATAACATTGCAATTATTTTTTTCTTGTTATTGTTGTTAGGTGCCATTCAGTCAGCTCCCACTCAGAGCAACCCTATGTACAACAGAATGAAACACTGCCCGCTCTTGCACCAGCCTCACAGCCCTTGCTGTGCTTGAGCCCATCAGTGCAGCCACTGTGTCAATCCATCTCATGGAAGGTCTTCTCTTTCTTTGCTGACCATCCAGCATGATATCCTTCTCCAGGGAATGGTCCCTTCTGATAACATGATCAAAGTATGTGAGACGAAGTTTAGCCATTGTCGCTTCCAAGAAGCATTCTGGCTGCCCTTTCAGGAAACCAAAGACTCAAAGAAAAAAGTAGTCTACAGGACTAATAACTCACATGAAACATGGTCTCATCTATCCTGAGACTAGAAGAAGTAGATGGTGTCCAGCTATCACTACTGACTGTTCTGAACGAGAACACAATAGATGGTCCTGGATAGGATAGGAGAAAAATGTAGAATACAACTCAAATTCTTAACAAAATAAAAAAAGGTCAGAATTACTGGACTGGTACAGACTAGGTGAACCCTCAAGACTATTGTCTTGAGACACCTTTTAAACTTGGAATCGAAACCATTCCCAGAGGTCACTTTTCAGCTAAATAACTGTTAGCTCATAAAATAAACAATAATGCTCATAAGTACTGTATTCCTTTAAAAATCATCTACATGAGACCAAACAGTCAACATTTACTCTAAAGCAAAAATGAGAAGATAAGGGAGAGAGTGTAGGGAAGTTAGATTAATGGAAATGGAACAACTAGAACAGGAATAATGAGAAGGTAATACAACGTAAAAAATATAACTAAAGTCACTGAACAATATATAAAGAGATTGTTAAATGGGAATGTAATTTGCTGTGCAAATTTCACCAAAAATACAGTAGAATATTATTTTTTAAAAGAAGAAGGAAGAATGTTTATAGAGACAATTGGATATGGAGCTTTTCACCATGAGGCTTCCTTAAAAGTAGGCACAGGAGAAAGTGCAACCTGCCAGGCACATCCCTGCAAAGTCAGCACTGGGTACAGTTGCTCTATTTTAGTTTTCCCTAAAGAGTGCAGTAAAGGCTTTGTTTCCAGTGAAACAGCCAAATTGAGGGTTTCCTTTACTTGTGAAGATTGCTAATTCTATTCCTAGTTTTTAGACTGTTCTTTTTGGAAACGTTGCATATAAGCTGATGCCACTTCCACATTTTATGAACATAATTCTTTTATTTACCAATCACATAGGAGCTAATTTGTCATAACAGAAATATATGGCATAGCAAAATTATCTAAAACCCACTGCTACTGAGTCAATTCTGAAACACAGTGACCCCTATTGGTTTCCAAAGTGGTAAATCTTTATGGAAGAAGATTGCTTCATCTTCTTGCCATGGAATGGCTGGTGGGTTTGAACTTCCAACCTTCTGGTTGACAGTCAAATGCCTTAGGCACTGTGCCACCAGAGCTCCTTAAAACTATCTAGGTGGGACTGAAAAAGAAGAATACAGAGGATAAAGTACAAAGGATATAGTTTCCTGGAGTTCTTGTCAAGTCACAAGATGTCTAAAGACTGTGGGATTTTCACTACAACTATAGATCTCAAGATACAATATATCCTAGAGTTCTTAAGAATGGGGGAAAAAAAGTTAATGGCATTTAAAAAAAATCAACATGCCAATGCTGTTCACCACAGAACTACAGTACATTAAGGAAACTATGCATAAAAATGAGTTCTAGACAAGTCGTTTATAATCTAAAGATTGCTTAGTTTTCCATAATGTACTATCCCAATAAACCACAACATTATGTGAAAACTTTAAGAAATAGAGTAACAGCATATACAAGAATTATTACAAGTTCTTTTCCTGATGTAGTTGCTATCTGCTAACATTGCATTAGTTGATATAACTAACTCCTAGAGAAACACAGATATAGATCTTGCCTTATGAAACAAATAATCAGGTTGACAAAATTCAAGCTTGAAGAAGTAGATGCATCTCAAAATTCTTTCACCAGATATGAAGGTCTGATGACATGAAAAACATAAGGCAATCTTCAGCAGATGTTCTTCCTAATACCATGTAACTTAAGCATATACTTTACATAGTGCTACTAAAATGTGAACTTCTAAAATACACCAACTACTTATGAGTTCCAGGAAAATGTGCAGTTGTTACAAAAGCACATTCAATTTTAATTTTTAAAATACAGGGCAGGTTTGTACAATCAGAATAGAGGATTGCAAAATGATCATGATAACTCAGGAGAGATGTAAATGTGTTTGCTTTATGAAAACAAATTTACAGCCTGGACAGCCTTGCTTGCATTGATTGAAAAGTAGCAAAGTCTCATCAGGCTTGAGTTCTGCAGATTTGCTTAGAGCTACATCAAGTAATATCCTTTGATATATTTTTGCACTGCTCACCAATTTGCTACATGGAAATTACAGGAAAAATATTTTCCATTTAGTATGCCGTTCCTAAAACAAGTAGTGTCTGACTTACACTGGGATTCCATTTCAATGACTCCATCATAAGTCAGTTCTGACAGAAGTCGAATACATTTTTTTTTTTTTTAGTTTTCATTATTTTTTTAAATTATTGTCAATATCTTTATAAATCTGATCTTTATTTGTTTTGGAGGGTTGGCATCAGCAAATTATATGCTGCAACACTGTATGTAGTATATATTACTAAGGATAAGGTGTACCAACAACAACAACAAAAAGGATGGTGGCAAGTGCAGTTTGTTGTAACTTGAATAAATTGTTAAGTTGGGGATTACTTGTCGCGATTCCTCTTGCATACATACAAAAGGTAAGGGATATCATCCTACTCATGAAAAAAATATCTAATTTCATTTTAATAAAAGGTAGCAAATTTATTTCTATAAACTGTGTACATGTACAGCACGTGGGTAGCTTCATATGTTTGTGGCTGGGCAAGGTTCCTGGTGCTCAGGGTTTGGAAAAGGTTCCTCTGAGCCTTGTGTCTCTTCTACATTCAGTTCCACACATGCTTTATATTTGTCTACTAACCATTTAATATATTCCTAGTCCCAAATGAATTCCCATTTTTTAAAAAATTTTAAAATGTGTTTTCACTTGTCTCTGAGGATAAGTAAACTAATTAAAAGACATTAAGTAGGGCACAAAATACTTAAAATACTTAAAAATATCAGGAATATTCCATACATAACCTCATGTTTGACACTTCTGTCTCATCTTAGTGTCCATGTTCACAGGAAGGCCCAAGAGAGACTCAGGATTTGTGGCATGAGGGAAAATAGATATTCTGTTTATTTGACTGGGAAGAAAGTCAATTTGCTAAGCTCAGTCAATTACCCAAATAATATATTACTTAATGCCCACCAAAGTGGAAGAAAAATGGTCAAAAGGAAAGTGCTAGTAATTATCAAATAATTGAATTAGAAAGAATTGGTACATAGACCGGAGGTTCTCTGAATTTAAAACAATAATCAAAACAAAACAAAACCTACTGCCAACAAGTCAATTCCAACCCAAAGCGATCCCACAGACAAAGTAAAACTGCCACTTAGCATTTCCAAGGCTGTAAATCTTTACAGAAGCAGACTGTTTCACCTTTCTCCCCTGGAGTGGCTGGTAGGGTTGAGATGTGGATTACTTGGTTAGTAGCCAAATATTGCAAAATATTCTCTTGTGTGTAGAAAAGCAAATTGTATGAATATGCACAACAGCTTCAAAATATCACTTTTCATAAGAAATAAGAGGGAAATCTAATAACTGAAGGATCTGTCCAAGACCAGTCTTATCAAAACAATACTTTATCTTCAGGACAAAACCTTTAGAAAAACTGTCATCTCACTTAAAATATTATGAATTATATGGATTCTATTAGTGAAAATTAATTCAACGAGTGATATCTTTTGGGGGAAAAAGGCTTCTGAAATTGAACCACTTTACTGTAGAACAAGTTTAAATGAAGATTATCATGAAAGTAAACACTTAATTCTGATGAATAGAAACTAATGAAGTTATAAGCTACTGTGGAAACTCAAGAGTAAATGCTAACAACTCATTTCTAAAACTTCACAAAATAAAATACCACCCAAAGTAGGTTGAGGAATAAGAACATAATAGAAATGACACTTAACAAAAGTTAGAAATAAAATAAATAGTATTTTTCATTAAAACATTAACCATTCAAAAGATTTACATAAACAATTTTTCTCATGATTCAAATAATCCAAATGTAAATGAATTTCACAACATCAGTAAAAATGTCATATTTGTTTATACACTGTATTTCAGCCCCTTATTTAGAAGATCAAAGAAGTAACACAGCCAGTACTTTGCATTTTAAACTGTCAATAGAAAAACATAAAATGGCTTTAAAAAAATAATAGTAATAAAAAATGAACATTTCTTCAGACTGTCACAAGACAGTCTCTCCTATAAGAACATTATTTTGCCAGGGTTGTATTATAGAACAAATTATCTTAAGGATACTATACATTTACAATTAATTGAATTACCATCTATACCATCTGTAACAAATTTTAGAATTGGAAGTTTAAAATACCTCAATGATTAATATAAAGACAGTATTGGTCGGTTTAGTTAACATTACTTAAAATATATAACTCTATCTTCATTTGCTTATTTTTTCCCTTTGAGAAAATCTGTCAAAGAATATAAATCACCAAAGTAATACAAAAAACACAGGTATGTGATTATTCAAAACTTCAATGAATATATATTATCTTTATATATTTTAGTAATTTGTAAAAATTTCATTTTACATGATAAAGTATATTACTACTTAAGAACTACCTAAAATTATGATATGGTTGTCCCAGGACATGTAGATCAGCATTTCATGATACTATTAAAAATAAATCAATCATGAAAGTCGGTGGTGCTTACTTCACAAATAAAGGCCTTATGCAGTTAAGCCAACCACTACAAAATCTGTTATAAGAACAATCAGTTCTGTTAACACATTCCTGTGTTTAAAGGGAATATAAGAAAATATATTTTAATAAGTTCCAAAATCCAAAACAACTGAAAGAAAGCTTTGCAGAAGATGAGGTGTTTGGAACATACAAACAAAACAAAAAGTATTCAAAGACATGACCAAGATGGACAAAACACAGGTATGTTCTATATGTCAGTCACTTTAGAACAGCTTTGATAGATTAATCTTGTGCCTTCTCTTAGGCAGTGGCATCACTAGAGTTAATGACACCCAGTACAGTAACTCATGGTATCACCCACCCATAGTCCTCCTCACATACCAGACCACACAGAATCCTTAGGGTTTTTTTGTACTAATGTTACTTGTTCTGTTGTACACAGGGTTGCTATGAGTCGGATCCGACTGGCTGGCATCTAACAATGTTACTCGTACATCATCATTCCCGTATATCACTTAATGTAACAATAATAGTGATATAAACAACTAGAAAAATTAAATTTACACCTTTAAATTACAATAGAACATGCGGAAGAAACCACGCAATTCAAAACATCACGGTAACTGGATAATAATGATAACTCTGGCCAGAGTATATTACGCACTGCCGTGGAGTCGGATCCAACTCATAGCGAACCCCCTCCCTTGGGTTTCCCAGGCAGTATCACTACGGAAGCAGATTGCCCCATCTTCCTTCCGAGGAGTGGCTGGTGGGTTTAAACCGCCAGCCTTCTGGTTAGCAGTCAATGCTTTAGGCACTATACCACCAGAGCTCCCAGGGTACATTAGAAGGTTCAAAACGTAAATTAGGATAGTGTTTTAGCCTTGTAGGTATATTGATACATGTAAGCTTGGCTTATGAAAAAAATACATTTTTGTTATAATTAACTACATGGATATTTTTATAAAAAATAATAAATTTCTTCTGAAACGTGTACAAAAATTTTATAGGCAGTCATTTGGGTCTCATTCCCTTGACAGTGTCACACAGTATGGTCTGCACCCCCTACATCCCACTAATGATGACATTACTCTTAGGAATAGCAAAAAAAAAAAGAAAAAAAAATGCAAAAACTAATAATTGCTTAATATTCTCAGGAATTCCTATTCATTTTAACATTTAATAACCTTAGGTTTCTTAGACTCTAGGAAATTCATAATCTAATAAGCAATGGCAATAGAGATACAAATTATTACACAAATTCTTCTGAATTATTTAATAATATTACTCATATAATTATATAAATGACATAGAAAAAAAACTGTGCTAGTTTAAAGGAATGTTGAAATCAGTATTCCTAGAGGAAAATGACAGTACTAAGTAATTCCAATTAGAGTGCTTGCAATAACAAGTCAGACAATTGTTGGTGTTTTGCTTTGTTGAGCAACTTTTGATCAAAATAAAATGCTAATTTAACACTTTATTTTGAAGAGAAACTTTCTTTTTCCATGAAGCTACAGCATGTAACAGAACTGACCCAATACAATGGATGGACAAATAAAATATAACCTGGAGCTGCACTGTTTAACAGGTTAACCACTAGCTATATGTGGCTATTAAATTTCATTTCATATTTATTAAAACTAAATAAAAATAAAAATTTAATTCTTCTGCCACAGTAGTCATTCTTCAAGTGTTCACAGCCACAGTTAGCTAGTAGTTACCATAGGCAGAAGCACAGAGAAAGATTTCATCTTTGCAGAAATTTCTAATGGACAGCACTAGTCGAGAACACAAAAAGCTTATACAGTATTATTACTAGTCATACATCAGTTTTTACAGCTCATTAAGTTTTTGTGTTTGGATTGCAAAGGAATTTCTATTAATGCCTCTAAGTTACTATTTAAAACCCAGCTCAGAAAAAAATAGATCTAGAATAGGCAAAATTATAGCACATGGGCTTTCTAGACTCTAGACTTTTTTCTTAATTATAAATAAAACCCACTCTTGAAAATGTGATGAATACAGGATGTGTGAAAATAAAACACATTCAAAATTGATTTAGGTCCAGCTTCTGTTATTTGCCAAGGTGTAGCAATAGGAAACGGATTTATGTCTCTGACTGAAATAACTAAAAAAAAAAAAAAGGACAAAATATATGAAATAATTGTTTTAAAGATATCAGGCATCAGGCAGTGAAAGACAATAACCCCTGAGAGATGGAAAACAAATGAGGAGAGGCCTACATTTGTCCAATCTAACTTCCTTTGAACAGGTTCCAGGCTATAGTGTAGGGAGGAAACCCATGCTTCTCCCTAAATTGAGAGATGGAATTGAGGGTCTGAAGAGACCAAGAAGGATAGAGCTCACAGGGCAGACTACCAGAGAGAAAAGAGCTGCAAAGGGAAAGAACTAGAAATCTTCAGAGCACTGTTCAGTGCATGCATATGAGAAAACTACCTGAGGGTGGTAAAGAACCACCCAATAGGATTAAAGGAGGGAGAATCTGATGCACACATAGGATTGGGAATAGTGCCAGTAGCCAACTGCTTAATTCTCAAGGCATTAGGTAGAGGATTAAGAAGAATCTTGCCTCAGTTGTGGGGAGTAATTAGCCTCTTTCTAAACACTACATTAATTCTACCTAAAATCATAAAAGGAAGGCCTGAAAGGATCAAACTGAGTCTAACATGTCAAAAAAGGGGCTAAAACAGAAGCACAAAAATTATACAATTGATATAAAAGAAAGGAGAAAAATAGAGATAATGGAACAAAGAATAGATAGAAGAAGTAGAAATAAAAGAGAAAAATAACAGATTCAAACCGTCACATATAATGCAACTTGTCTAAAGACCCTGATTGAAAGGCCGAAACTGTCAGATTGGCTAACAAATCAAGGCCCAACTATAACCTTGGTACTGTATACCTATAAATGGAGAAGATATTGAAGTTGTCAAGGATTTTATTTTACTTGGATCCACAATCAGTGCCAATGGAAGCAGACGTCAAAAATCAAATGAGGTATTACATTGGAAAAATAACTAGAAAAGATCTCTTTTGTGTCAAAAAGTAAAGATGTTACTTTGAAGACTTAAGTTTGCCTGAACCAAGCCATGGTATTATCAATTGTCTCATATACCTGAAAAAGCTGGATAATGAAGAAGGGAAACCAAAGAAGTAATGCCTTTGAATAATGGTGTCGGGGAACAATATTAAATATATCACAGACTGCTAGAAGAGGAAACAAATTTGTCATGGAAGAAGTACAGCCAGAATGCCCCTTAGAAATGAGGATGGCAGACTTCATCTCACATACTTTGGCCATGTTACCAGCAAGAATCAGTCCTTGGAGAAGGACATCATGCTTCTTAAAGTACAGGGTCAGCAAAAAAGAGGAAGACCCTCAATAAGATGGATTGACACAGTGGCTGCAACAATGGGCTCAGACACAGCAACGATTGTGAGGATAGGCCAGGATGAGACAGTGTTTCGTTCTATTGTACAGAGTCACTGTGAGTCAGAACTGACTCAATAGCACCTAACAATAATAAATATCACTGTCAGAAACCCACTTTAAGTATAGACACAAACAGGTTAAAAACATGGATGAAAAAGGTATACCCATGTCAACATTAATCAGATTTAAGATGGGATTCCTCCCCAAATAGTACAGGATATATGAGTAAAATCATTACTCTTCATTAATGTCTTTGTGAAATTCATACCTAGTTTAGGTCTTGTTGTCCTCCTTCATAAATATATTCCAAAGAGTATGTAATTGAGAATAAAGATTTATACATTTTATTAACTTTTTATTAACCCTAATGTTTCATTTCTTTGTTTCAGATTTATTCAGTTTGTATCACTTATAACATTAGTAATCTGTACCTTTTAAATTTGTTTTCTAGGTCTATTTATAAAATAAGAGAAAAATAAAATAAATTTACTTGTGTCATAAAGAAAAAGGTAGTAAAGTTTATGACACTAAGTGACTTACTGACATTCCAGTTATATTCTAAGGACAACTCTTAGCTTGCCAGCTAGACCCAAATGTGAATACAACATAAGAATATGAACAAGAGCATGTTGTTGTTAGGTGCCATCAAGTCAGTTTCAACTCATAGTGATCTTATGTACAACAGAACACTGCCAGGTCTTACATCATCCTTACAATCCATTGCTGTACTTGAGCCCACCACTGCAGTCACTATATCAATCCATGTGTTGAGGGTTTTCCCTTTTTTTCACTGACCCTCCACTTTACCAAGTATGATATGCTTCTCCAGAGAACGGTCCCTTCTGACAATATGACCAAGTGTAGTTGTTGTTGCTGGGTGCCGTCAAGTCATCTCTGACTCATAGCAACCCTATGCACAGCAGAACAAAACACTGGCCGGTCCCACACCAGCTCCATGATCCCTGCTATACTTGAGCCCATTGCCACAGCCACTGTGTCATTCCATCTCACAGAGGGCCTTCCCCTCTTTCATCTATCCTCCACCTTACCAAGCTGGACATCCTTCTCCAGAGCATGGTCCCTTCCAACAACATGACCAAAGTAGGTGAGATGAAGTCTGGCCATTCTCGCCTCCAAGGAGCATTCTGGCTGCACTTCCTCCAGGACAGATTTCTTAGCTCTTTTAGCAGTCCATGGTACTTTCAGCATTCTTCGCCAGCACCACAACTTAAAAGCATCAACTCTTCTTCAGTCTTCTTTATTCATTGTCTCGCATGCATACGAGGTGATTGAAAATATCATGGCTTGTGTCAGACACACCTTACTCCTCAAGGAGACATCTTTGATC
>NW_006921595.1:22308892-22337858 GCF_000298275.1 Orycteropus afer afer | reverse complement strand
CATTCCCTGGAGAAGGATGTCATGCTTGGTAGGGTGGAGGGTCGACGAAAGAGGGGGAGGCCTTCAACGAGATGGATTGACATGGTGGCTGTGATGATGGACTCAAGTATAGCAGGGATCGTGGAGGTGGTACGGGATTGGGCAGTGTTTTGTTCTGTTGTGCATGGGGTCACTATGAGCTGGAAACGACTCAATGGTCCTAACTAACTAACTACACAATCAAATGTTTTTGCATAATCAATAAAACATATATAAACATCTTTCTGTATTCTTTGCCAGAATACCAAAGCAGGTGAAACAAAGTCTGGCCATTATTGCTGCTAAAGGAGCATTCTGGCTGCACTTCCTCCAGGACAGATTTGTTTGTTCTTCTGGCAGTCCATGGTATTTTCAGTATTCTTTGCCAACACCACAATTCAAAAACATCAACTCGTCAGCCTTCCTTGTTCACTGTCCAGCTTTCACATGCATATGAAGCAAATGAAAAATACCATGGCTTTGGTTAGGCACACCTTAGTTCCCAAAGTGAGAGCTTTGCTCTTCAACACTTTAAAAAGGTCTTTGGCAGCAGATTTTCCCAATGGGATACAATTTGTGATTTCTTCACTGCTGCTTCCAGGGTGTTGATCATGGATCCAAGTAAAATGAAATTGTTAACAACTTCAATCTTTTCTCCATTTATCATGATAACATTTATTGGTCCAGTTGTGAAGATTCTTTTTTTCGTTTATGTTGAGATATAATCCATACCAAAGACTGTAGTCTTTAATTCATCAGTAAGTCCTTCAAGTCATTTTCACTTTCAGCAAGCAAGGTTGTGCTGTTGGCATATCACAGGTGGTTAACAGGTCTCCCTTCCAGTCCTCATGCAGTGTTCTTCTTCGTATAGTCCAGCATCTCAGCTTATTTAGTCAGCATGCAGATTGAATTAAGTATGGTGAAAAGACACAACCCTGATGCACACCAGACCTGATTTTATACCATGCAGCATCCTCTCATTCTGTTTGAATAACAGCCTGCTATTCTATGTATGCACTCCTCATGAGCACAGTTAAGTGTTCTGTAATTCCTATTCATCTCAATGTTATCTATAATTTGTTATGATCCACATGGTCAAATGCTTTTGCATAGTCAATAAAACACAAGTAAACATCTTAGTAAACATCTTTCTGGTATTCTTTGCATACAGCCAAGATCCATCTGGCATCAGCAATGATATCCTTCATTCCATCTCCTCTTATGAATCTAGCTTGCATTTCTGGAAGTTCCTTGTCAATATACTACTGAAACCATTTTTGAATTATCTTTAGCAAAATTTTATTTGAGTGTGATATTAATGATATTGTTTGATAATTTCCACATTCTGCAGAATTACCTCTCTTTGGAATGGTATAAATATGGATCTCTTCCAGTCAGTTCGCCAGGTAGCTGTCTTCCAAATTACTTGGCATAGATAACTAAGTGTCTTCAGCACTACATCTGTTTGTTGAAACATCTCTGAGTATCCCATCAATTCCTAGAGCCTCGCTTTTCACCAATGCCTTTAGCGCAGCTTCAATTTTTTCCTTCCATATCATTAGTTCTTGATCATATGCCATCTCCTGAACATCAACCAATTCATTTTTGTACAGTGCCTCTGTGTTCCATCTCCTTTTTATGCTTCCTGTATCATTCAATATTTTGCCCATACAATTTTTCAATATTGCAACTTGAGGGTGAAATTTTTCTTCACCTCTTTTAGCTTGAGAAATTCTGAGTATGTTCTTCCCTTTTGGTTTTCTAAGTACAGGTGTTTGCACATTTCATTATAATAATTGACTTTGTCTTCTCAAGCTGCTCTTTGAAATCTTCAGTTCAACTCTTTTATCTTGTCATTTGTTCCATTTGCTTTAGCTACTCTCCATTCAAGAGCAAGTTTCACAGTTTCTTTGGACATCCATTTTGGTTTATTCTTCCTTTCCTCTCTTTTCAATGGCATTTTACTTTCTTCATGTATGATGCTCTTCACATCACTCCACAATTTGTCTGGTTTTTGGTCAAAGAGTCAAATCTATTCTTCAGATAGTCTCTAAATTCAGGTGGGATATAATCAAGGTCATATTTTGGCTCTCATGGACTTGTTTTAATTGTCTGCAGCTTCAACTTGAACTTGCATATGAGCAATTGATGGTCTGTTCCACAGTCATCTGCTAGCCTTGTTCTGGATGAAGACATTGAGCTTCTTCATTGTCTCTTTCCACAGATGTAGTCTACATGATTTCTGTGTATTCCATTTGGCAAAGTCCACGTATATAGCCACTGTTTATGTTGTTGAAAAAAAGGTATTTGCAATGAATAAGTTATTGGTCTTGCAAAATTCTGTCATGTAATTTCTGGCATCATTTCTATCACCAAGGCCATATTTTCCAGCTACTGATGATTCTTCTTTGTTTCCAACTTTTGCACTCCAAACACCAGTAATTATCAACACATCTTGATTGTATGTTTGGTCAATTTCAGACTGCAGAAGTTGGTAAAAATCTTCAGTTTCCTCATCTTTGGCTTTAGTGGTTGGTGCACAAATTTTAATAATAGTAGTATTAACAGATCTTCTTTGTAGGCTTATGGATATTATCCTGTCACTGACAACATTGTACTTCAGGATAGATCTTGAAACATTCTTTGTGCTGATGAGTGCCATGCCATTCCTCTTTAATTTCTCACTCCTGGCCTAGTAGATCATATGATTGTCTGATTCAGAATGGCCAATACTGGTCCACTTCAACTCTTTATCAATATTTATGCATTCCATTTCATTTCTGACAACTTGCAATTTTCCTAGATTCATACTTTGTGTATTCCACATTCTGATTATTAATGGATGTTTGCAGCTGTTTCTTCCCATTTTGACTCAAGCCACATCAGCAAATCAAAGTCCTGAGTGGTTTACTACATCTACAACATTGAGATCAACTGTACTTTGGGGAGGCAGCTCTTCCCCAGTCATATTTTTAGTGCCTTCCAAACTGAGAGGCTCATCTCTCAGCACTACATTAAACAATGTTTCAGGGCTATTCATAAAGTTTTCCAGTAACATATCAGACAGTGTTTCACTGCTATCCATAAGGTTTTCACTGGCCAATTCTTTGAGAAGTGGATGGCCCTTTCCTTTTTCCCAGTCTGTCTTAGTCTGAAAACTCCACTTAAACCTGTTCAACGTGGGTTACCCTGTGCTGTCGTTTGAAATAATGCTGCCATATAGCCTCCAGCCTCACAGCAACACTCAAGTCACCACTGCACGACAAACTGATAGATAAGAGCATAGTCAATATATATTGCATAAAAATGTAGTTGGTTCAAAAGATGAACAAGTGAATTCTTATAATCTTAATAACAATTGAAAATCTGACAACCTCTTTTATAATTTTCCAGTGGTAGATTAGGTGACATAAAGGACATAGGCATAATTTCAAATAAAGTAAATACATCTTCTCCACTTTTCTTTCTTATTCTTTCCTACTTGTTTTCCTGAATCTATTAGTAATTAGTAAAATCTGAGTGGCCTTTACCTCCTTCATAATTAAATTCCTCATATCACAGAGACCAATCCTTCCACTGTAAAATTTACCCCAATTCAAATCTGAATCCAAACATTCAGAGTTTTGCTAACTGCGAAGAAATGGCACAATTTTCATGACTTTAGT
This sequence comes from Orycteropus afer afer, assembly GCF_000298275.1. Taxonomy (NCBI): domain Eukaryota; kingdom Metazoa; phylum Chordata; class Mammalia; order Tubulidentata; family Orycteropodidae; genus Orycteropus; species Orycteropus afer. Next base: position 22,334,175 of record NW_006921595.1, on the reverse strand, counting down.
TCAGAGTTTCACTAATAGGAAAACTCCAAATATTCTCCAAAATATTTGACATCCTTTTTTCACTCTTATTAGAAAGTATATTAAGAATGAAATGGACATCATGTAAATAAATGTAGAATTCCAAGATATTGGAAACAACCAACTCATTACATTAACTTGTATATGCAGGATATTTTATCCCAGCATTTAGGATACATTTTAATTTACTGTAAATATATCATTGATTAGGTTATAGTTCTGCACTGATCTTTTTTTTTTTTTTTAATTCAGGTATGTGGTTTGTCTGCACACTGAAAACAGTGGAATAAATACCACATTAAAGCACATGTATGCTGACCTCAATTAATGGTCAGGTAGAGTTAAAGAAATCAATTTGACACATGCTTTCATCATGGTATAAGAGTAAGTTTAGCAACAAAAAAAATGAACGATTAAAACATTATGTTCTGTTGATAAGTCATAACCTTAGCATTTATTGTGCCTTTGAGATAATTTTTGTTTTATTTATTATTTATAACAAGAGCAGAGGCAATTGTGAAATACAGTTATTCACTGTATTTTGTAAGGAAATATCTCTACACACTTTCAGACTTCTGGATTCATTTATCTTAAGAGGACAGTGAGACTGTGAGAAAATAATTCTTTTTCAACTATTGTTATAAGTATCTAATAGATTCAAACCTACCAGCCACTCCACAGAAGGAAGATGAGGCAATCTACTTCTGTAAAGATTTACCACCTCAGAAACCCAATGAGGATCACTATGAGTCAGAATAAGGAGCTCGGGTGGTTCAATGCCTAAAGCATTTATTTGATTGCTAACCAGAAGTTTGGTGGTTCAAACCTAGCAGCCATTCCATGGAAGGAAGACCAGGCAATCTACTTCCACAAAGATTTATCGCCTTGGAAACCCAATGAGGGTCACTGTGAGTTGGAATTGACTCCTTGCTATGAGTCAGAATCAACTTGATGGCAGTGGATTTGGGTTTTTAGGTTTAATAGGTTAATCAGTTTAATGAACAATCCAAATACATTGAAGAAATAAACTAGAAAAAATAACCCAACTATTACCCATAACCTTTGATTTCAAATTTTGATTTCATCAAAATCACCTAATATTTATTGCTAATTTAATATACGAGAAAATGTTGCACAGATGTGCCAAAAATAAAATACACTAAAGCTCATAAATGAACTTTTATTTGCTTAATATACCAGTACTCTATGTAGAATTGACCTTGGAGAAAGAAAATAAAAATGATTCTTCTAAAAAAATGTTTGAATATCACCTCCTAAAATTAAATTTATAAACAAAAATAACAGCTTCACTTAGGATTGACTTCAAAGGTCAATATTACTTTTTAGGGTACAAACAGAAAATAATTTAAAAAGACATAAGCAGATATTTGACACAATAAGATATGCTTCCTAGCATGCAGCATAAATATATGCTTCACAATAAAGTAAAAACAGACTTCCTAAATTAGACCGTTATGATTGCAAAATGAAAACAGGATTTTTTTTTTTTCTAAAAAGCAAAGTGGAAAATTTAAAAATTGAGCTACACTAAAAAGTAAAGAAGAAAAATTTATACACAATAAATAATGGCCTAAATGGTAGAACTAGCCATTACTATTCTCCTTAACAAAATGTAGCTATTAGTTGAGACTTTTCATTGCAAGTCATCATTAACCATCTAGCAGTGGTGAGCACCACTAGAACAGAACAGGGGAGGAGACAGCATAACTAGAACATCAAGGCATGTTCAAGTCAATAAATATTGCTAACTGCCTAGACATGGTGAGTTGGGAAAGGCGGAAGAAGTTTGAGCACGATGGTATGAGGGAAGGATTCCAAGAAGAAGTACTGTCACTCAGATCTTAAGAGTAGAAAGAGTAGGTCAGCACACAAAAGAAAATGGTGTTTCAGATAGAGAAATTCATCAGAGCAAACACAGAAATGTCATGCAATATGGTGCCTATGGGGAACTACAAGCAGTTCAGTATTATTAGAAGTCAAATTGCTCAGTGAGCAAATAAGAGCGATGGGATGACAGAATTAAGCAAAAGCCAAAGCATGAATTGACTGGCTTTATGAGCTTTGTCTAATAGGGGATGAGAAGCCTCTGAAAGGTTTTAATAGAAACAGCTTGATCAAAACAGAAAGAAAGGAAAGCATTTGGGAGGGACAATTCTTGGAGGAAAATTCTGTCCAACAGGAATGATGAAAAGTAGAGCTAACACAGGAATCAGCACATGATTATATTTTAAGTTTTTTAAAAATGATTACTTAACACAGCATTGGGTCGATTAAGGAAAGTGCTAATAAATATTTTACGAAATGACAGTAACTGTGACAAATAGGTCATTTTCATTTATGATTGAAAATCTAAACCAGAGGTCAGCAATCCATAGCCCATGAGCCAAACCCAGCCTGCTACTTATTTTTGTAAATAAAAAGTTACTGGAATATAGTCACACTCATTCTTTATTGTATTGTCAGTGGCTGATTTTATACTACATCAGTAGCGTTGAGTTATTGTAATAAACATTATATGGACCTACTATCTATCTGGTCCTTAATAGAATAAGTTTGTCAAACTCTGATCTAAAGAAATTATCTTGGGCAAAGAAAGTGGTCTGAGTGATCTGTTACAAAAATGAGAACTTTTTACTAAAAAGTTTTTAGACCCTCTAACCATCCAGGTTTCTATACCTCAGAAAGGGCAAGTATTAACATTACTCGTGAACATTATGTGGCAAAATCAAATGAGCATAAGGCTTACTCTTGAACTGGGAATAATAACATCTATAATCAACTCTCAAGATTGCTCTGAGGATTAAATGGGATCATTTATGAAAAAGAAAAAGAATGGTGACTCATTACTTCAAGCATTCAATAACTGTCTGTTATTACTAACATTAACATATTTATACTAATAATATGCATTAGTACACCACATCTTTTTTGGGGGTTTTTGTAATTTCTGAGAATTATAAACTTAATGGGGAGTTCTGGCTTTGTCAAATGGGAAGAGCAAGAAACACCAGCTGAACTACCTGAGACACAACTAAGTTCTTATTATTTGAGTAGGAAACTAAGAACTAAGTCATTACCTTAAACAATTTAAATAAATTACAAAAATAGGAATTTATAGTCCTAGCTTCACAGATGCTAAAAATGAACACAATACTCAGAGTAACTATTGGAGACAGACAGGTGGTTTTAGCCGGTGCTGACATTCTCAAGTAAGGGTTTTCCAGTGTTGATGACACTGGCAGTATCTTGGCAACACCTGCTGCATTCCACCTTAGTAGGAATCAATGAATCAAGTATCCCAGGATTTAAGTATAAGCTTCAAAACCCCATAATATAAAACCTCTGGTGCCTAGAATATTGAATCATCATATACTTTTCAAAAGTATCATACAAACTGGGTTTGTATGCAAACAGGGTTCAAGTCAACACATGTTTGGATCAAGAGGCTGTTTGTACTGATTCCATCATCTTTCTATACTTCCAATAAAATAATAGTTCAGGCTTTCTAGAGAACAGCAAACCTAATCTAATTTTAGATGACTGTAGATTCCTAATTCTAAGGGAACATAATGTCACCATAGGCTTAGTGACATTTTTACCATCTTCCTGTCTGGTAATGATCCAACCCTTTGAAAAGGTGTTATTTTTTCTCCCAAGTATAAGAAACATTACTACATAAAAGGTATACTTAAAAAAAATCCATAAAACATTATATAAGACTTGGCAAAAGCATTGCAATATGAAAGATACAGTTGTTTTTTTTGTTTTGTTTTATTTTTTAAAAAAGTTTGTCTATACCTGGAATTCTATTAAAATTCAAATATTAAAGTGGCTTTGGAAGACTGCAACTTGCATTTCCAAGCAGGCTGTAGGTTAAGAGCTTTTGTACACACACACCCTACATATACAAATGAAGAGGAAGCTCTTGAATATGAGTGAAATTTTTCTAGTTATACTCTGCCAACAAATTTGGGATAATCATCTGCCCACTCAACTTTTAGAAACATGCCAACTAAAAAAATCCTTCTCTGATATTCCTTATCTTATTATCATTCACCCAGTTTCATGAGACAACAAAGTGAAAATAGTACTTCCTCTCTGTCATTTAATCAAGCACTGACTCTCAGCGTTCTATCTCTTAAATGTGTCTTGATTTCAACCATTGATTCTCATTCACATTAAAACTACCCTAGTCCTAGCCATCAACAACATTTCTTAGACAACTGTTATGGTCTCCTAACTAAAGAGAATAAATGAAGGAATATCTCTGTTCACTTTAATCTGTTTTCCATGCTGAATCTAGAGTGGCATGTAAAATAAATATTTGGCTCCATCAGTTTCTACCGGTCAGTGCTGCACTAGAGAGTTCAAACTTAGAAGACTTGCCTGGACCTTAGATATACCTAGTCCCATTCTCAACCCTCCTCAAGGTGTAATTTACTCTCTCTGTTTCTGATACACTGGCCCTCTCCAGTTCTGCCATTCTTTGTAACATTCTTTCCATGTAGAAAATCTCTTCTTCCACTCCTCACATAGCTAGACCATGCTAAGTCTTTCAAATCCTAGCTTTCTCTTACTTCCTTAAGATTCCTCCTGAACTTCCAGGCCAGGCTAAATTGTCCTGTCCTCAAACAAACTTTGTTAAAGTTCTTACCTTGAGGCAGGGGGTGGTGGATAAGGGGAGACAGAAGGGAAAACAATCAGAGATTCCAAGAACTCCTACCCACTGATTCACCTCTCAGACTAACCATGATTATTTAAATAACCTCATATTAATGGGACTCCTCATTTTGGAAAAGAAAAATAGACAAATACTATTACTTCTTTGTTTAAGTGATTATGAGAAAGTAACCTGGAAAATTAGCTAAATATAAGCCTCACTTTCCTAAAGTAAAATGCAATTTAAAAAAAAAATTACACATTCTTAAATGAACTACATATATGTCACGTCACACAAATGTTGAGTAAATGTTATATGAACCTGTACTGAGCTATCAATTAAGTAATAAAGAGATAGTACATTATGAAGTATTAGCTAGATAGTACCTAAAGTAAGTTTAAGATTAATTGGCAAAAAGAAACATTGGTATGAGCTTTAATCATTAAGGAGACATTAAAGAAGGTATGGTCTGGAATGGACATGGAAAATAGATCCCATGGGAAAAACAATTAATCTTGCAACTGTTGTTAAACAGACATATCAAGTAAGAATGACACACAAAAAGAGAAGATCTACATTTAACTAATCTAATAAAACTGGACTATGGATAGAGGATGGTAAATAAAAAATGGACAAAAATAAGATAAAACATAAAAAGTCTTATGATAAGAATTAAGCACAGAAAAGTCCCAAAAAAGGTCTAAAACAGGAACATAATCTGGTTCAAACTTCACATCTGTACCAAAATATATGATTTCCCTCTGATGGCACTGTAGTTAAAGCACTGGACTGCTAATCAGAAAGTCCATGGTTCAAACCCACCAGCTGTTTTGTAGGAGAATGACCAGGCAGCCGGCTTCTGTAAAGATTTACAGCCCTAGAACCCAACAGGGCAGTTCTGCTCCACCCCACAGGGTCACTAGGAATCGGAATAAACTCAGTGGTGGTTGGTTTGTTTTTTTTAGATCTATAAACAAAATACATGCATAGTGGATCATACACAAAAGCAAAAACACTGCACAATATTTTCCAGTATAAAATAATAATAATAATAATAATAAAAGCAAATGCACTGCCATCGAGTAAATTTCAACTCATAGCGAGCCCCTTTGAGTTTCCAAGGCAGTAAATCTTTATGGAAGTAAATTGTCCAGTTTTCCTGGACTGCAGAGTGGCTGGTGAGTCGAACCACCAACCTTATGGTTAGCATTCAGATACCTTAGGAACTGTGCTACCAGAGCTCCTTATTTTCTAGCATAAAACTAAAAAAACAAACTTACTGTCATCAAGCCGATCTGACACATAGCAACCTCTATTTGGTTTCCAAGGTGGTAAATCTTTATGGAAGAAGCTCTGGTGATGTAGTGGATAAGGCACTGGGCTGCTAACCAAATCTCAAGGATTCGAATCCACCAATTGCTACTCAGAAGAAAGATTAGGCAATCTGCTTCCCTAAAGATTTACAGCCTTGGAAACCCAATGGACATCGCTATGGGTCAGTAATCAATTCACCGGCAGTCAGTTTGCTTATTTGGTTTTCAATCTGTATGAAATCAGACAGTCTAGTCTTTCTTTTGCCCAATGGCTGGTGGGATCGAACCACCGAGCTGTCGGTTAGCAACCAAATTCCTTAACAACTATACCACCAGAGCTTCAGAAATAGAAGTCATTTGCATGTCATCAAGGACAACCCATTCTACTTACAGAAAAAGAAATTAAAGTTAAGAAACATGTTATAACTTAACCAGGTTAATAGATCCTTGCAATTTGCAGATCTATTACTTATACCTTAAACCCTGACTCCAAGGAACCCTAGTGGTACAAGGGTTAAGTGTAACCTGGCAATCTGCTCTCCGAAAGATTACAGCCTAGAATATCCTTTGGAGCAGTTATATTCTGTTAAATAGAGTGGCTATCAGTTGGCACCTAGTAACAACAAACCCTGACTCCAGGTTCAGTATCTTTACCAGGTCACCTTTACAATAATATAATTTGCTTTTTCTCCATGAAGGGTACCAAGGCTGTAAATCTTTAGGGAAGCAGATTGCCTAATCTTTCTTCTGAGTAGCAATTGGTGGATTAGAATCCTTGAGCTTTTGGTTTCCTTCTTAAATATAATAAACAAAGGCAGGCACAGCATATTTATATTAACTGATTTGTATTTTACCAATTTACTATTAATTATAAAACATGACTCAGCATTTAATTTAAAATAATTAAATTATATTAGAAACTTATTTAGGTACATCTTCACAAAGAATTGGTGTAATAGAATTAAGGTATATGTCATTTCCATTTCAAATATTATGTAGTGTAGTGTCTAAGGCACTTGACTGCTAATCAGAAGGCTGGTGGTTCAAACCCACCAGCCACTCCTCAGAAGTAAGGTTGGGCAATCTACTTCCGTAGTGATACTGCCTTGGAAACCCAAGGAGGAGTCGCTATGAGTCAGGTCTCACTCGATGGCACATAACAACAACAACACAAAATAAACCACAGAGAGAAATTTCCAGGTGCTTTCTGAAAAACTGAATGATCAAAACAATTTGTCAATTCCATGTCTAAGACAAAAATCAATATAAACTGACTAATAAAGAAAACTACTTTTGTTTATTATGTCTCCTAGGAATTTCAGTTAACTTTTATAAAATTACTAAGATAGCACTGTTACATAAATTAATAAATTCACCACCAACTACTTTGCTCATCTGACCGAGGTGAGTAAATGACTTAAAAGAGGAAACTGCCCAGCATTTCCAAATTTGTTTATTATCAAGGACACTTTATTCATAAAACTTGAAAAAGTCCTTTGGCACTCATTCCATTAGTATATTCTATTAGAACAACACTCTATCTGACAATAAATAACTTTTATTAATTAAAAGCACAAATACTAGGAAGCTGTGTACTGTAAGAATCATTTCTTTACATATCATTAGTTACAAATCCAGAATAATTAATCTTAGGGAGTTTACATATCCCACAATTATTTATATAATCCCACTAAACATTCAACCATAAGCAAAGATTTCTTAAAGCTTATAATAATAAAGTCAATTCTTTCAATTAAACACTCCTACAAGAATGATTTAATCATTCTTCATCTTTGTGTTTGAATCCCTCTATGACCACAACTACAAAAGAATTCTAAAAGTATTTTTAACCGGTACTTATTTAGGTTTTATTATTGACTTAGGCAGGAAATATCTGAGACTTATTATATTAGAAAGAAAGAAATGGGAAAAAAAAAGTATTAGGTATAAAAGGTAGCCTTTCTGTGACTGTATATAGCCACATGAAAGTGTCTACTAGTAAAAGTATTACAAAAATTCAATATGTGATAAGGTTATACTTTTCTGGAAGAAAAATAAAAATATCCATAATGCTATACTAGCAATAACTTTGAGACTGGAATTGGACAGGGATTTGGATCTACTCAGTAGGTCATTCACTTATTATTAAACACACAAACATACACTATATTCATTCGAAAAGAAGTATAAATTAGCTAGGGAACCGAAAGAAACATATAGATTATAAAAATTAAACTGTATATGGAGGCAGTGAGAATTAAAACAGCCAACTCTCTTTTGGTTTTTTTATGCCTTGAAAACACATTTCTTACTCTAGTAATAATGGGTCAACAGGACAAAACACATAGAACAAGCAGTTAAATAAAAGGTGACAAAGATCTAAATCTAGGATCTAAGAAGAAATTTAACAGGACCATAGATCTTTATTATTAAAATTCAGGATGAGTTCACTACCATGTGAAGCTTAGAAGTCCTTAGACTTAAAAGAAGGAATCACTGTTTTTCAGTTTTCATTTGTTTTTTATTAGGAATATGAGATACATATGTGTGTGTATATGTATACTTTTAAGCTTTTTCCTTATTATTTAACACATTCTTGAAAGCATAAAAGTAACAAGTGTACATGGTACATGACACATTGGATTGATTCTGTTCCTCACTCTGCCATGGTTAGCTGTGGAACCTTCTGGAAACAATTTATTATCTCTGTGACAGTTTCCCCAGATGTGAACCTATCAAGTGTCCATGGATAGTGGTTTTCTATTTTTTATTTGCTGACATGTTCAAATATTAAACACTCTGAATTATTTTAAGGATCATACATTTTTATCTGTTATGTCAATAAACTACATCCTAATAACTAGAACTAAATAAGGCACTTTGAAGGTTTATTTACGTTTTTCAAAATATTAAAATTCCATTTGATAATTTATGTTTTTTGCTGAAGTTAATTCATCAGAGGTTCTGTATCTTTCACAAAGCAACAATAAAATGATTGTTTCCACAAGCAGTGGAAAAATAGAACACTCATATAATTATCTAGATAACAGTTGTTGCTATTATTAGGTGCCATTGAGTCAGCTCCAATTCACAGCTACCTTATGTATATCAGAGCAAAACATTGTCTGGCCTATGCCATTCTCACAATCATTGCTATGTTTCAACTCATTTTTGCATCCACTATGTTAATCCATTTCATTGAGGGTCTTCCTCTTTTTTACTCGCCTTCTACCTGACTAAGCATGATGTCCCTCCTTATAACATTCCCAAAGTAAGTAGAGGAAATCTTACCATCCTCACTTCTACAGAGTATACTAATTGCAATTTTTCTAAGACAGATGTGTTCATTCTTCTGGCAGTCCATGGGATATTCAATATTCTTCATCAAAACTATTCAAATACATCATTTTTTCTGCAGTCTTTCTTATTCATTGTCCAGCTTTCACATGCATATGAGATGACTGAATGTCACGGTTTGGGTTAGGCACATCATAGTCTTCAAAGTGACTTTTTAACACTTTAAAAGAGGTCTTTTGCAGCCAATTTGCCCAATATAATATGTCATTTGAATTCTTGACTGCTGCTTCCATGGGCATTCATTGTGGATCCAAGTAAAATGAAATCTTTGATAACCTCAATACTTTCTCTGTTTATCATGATGTTGCTTACTTGTCTAGTTGTGAGGACTTTTGTTTCCTTTATATCGAGGTATAACCCATACAGATGGCTGTAGTCTTTGATCTTCATCAGTAAGTACTTCAAGTCTTTGTCACTTTCAGCAAGCAAGGATTTGTAATCTGCATGTCACAATTTGTTAATGAGTCTTCCTCCAGTCTTGATGTCACATTCTTCTTCATATAGTCCAGCTTTCTCAGATTATTAGCTCAGCATAAAGATTGAATGTACACCTTTTCTGATTTTAACCTAGATTGTATTTCCTTGTTATGGTCAAGTGTACTTCTTGGTGTATGTACAGGTCCCACATAAGCATCATTTAAGCTTTTGGGAATTCCTGTTCTTTACAATGTTATTCACAATTTGTTATGATCTACACAGTTGAATGACTTTTGTGTAGTCAATAAAACACAGGTAAATGTTTCTCTGGTATTCTCTGCTTTTAGCCAAGATCCATCTAACATCAGCAATAATGTCCCCTATTCCACATCCTTTTCTGAATCCAGTTCAAATTTCTTACAGTTCCCCTGTTGATGTACTGCTGCAACTGTCTTTGAATTACCTTCAGCAAAAATTTTACTTTTGTGTGATATTAATGATAGTGTTCAACACTTTCCACATTATGTCAGATCACCTTTCTCTAGAATGGGCAGGTATATGGATCTCTTCAGGAGCTCTGGTAGCATAGTGCCTAAGGCACTTAACTGCTAACCAGAAGGCTGGTGGTTCAAACCCACCAGTCACTCCTCGGAAGGAAGGTTGGGCAATCTACTTCCATAGTGATACTGCCTTGGCAACCCAAGGAGGGGTCACTATGAGTCAGGTCTGACTCAACAGCACATAACAACAACATGGATCTCTTCCAGTTGGCTCATCTACGCCAAATTTCTTGGCATAGATGAGTGAGCACTTTCAGTGTTACATTTGTTTGTTTAAATATCTCAATTGGTATTCTGTCAATACCTGAAATCTTGTTTTTTACCATCTTCAGCGTAGCTTGGACTTCTTCCTTCAGTACAATTGGTTCTTGATCATATGCTACCTCCTGAAATGGTTGAATATAAACCAATTCCTTTTGGCACAGTAACTCTGTGTATCCCTTCCATCTTCTTTTGATGCTTCCTGCATCATTCCATATATTGCCCATGTTGTTGTTGTTATGTGCTGTCAAGTCGGACCCGACTCATAGCGACTCCTCCTTGGGTTTCTGAGGCAGTATCACTATGGAAGTAGATTGTCCCATCTTCCTTTGGAGGAGTGGCTGGTGGGTTTGAACCTCCAGCCTTCTGGTTAGCAGTCAAGTGCCTTAGACACTATGCTACCAGAGGTCCCATACTGCTTATAGATCTCTTCAATATTACACCTTGAGGCTTGAATTTTTTTCTTAAGTTCTTTCAGTTTGAAAAGTGCCCAGTATGTTCTTCCCTTTTGGTTTTCTAACTTCAGGTCTTTGTATATTTCATTATAGTATCTCACTTTTTCTTGTAGAGCCACCCTTTGAAATCTTCTGTTTAGCTCTTTTACTTCATCAGTTCTTCCATTTGCTTTAGCTACTCTAACAAGCAAGTCTTAGAATCTCTTCTGTCATCTATTTTGTTCTTTTTTTTTCTTTCCTGTCTTTTTAATAACCTCTTGCTTTTTTTTATGTATGATGTCCTTGATGTCATCCCACAATTCTTCTTGAGATAGTCTCTAAATTTGGATGGGATGTATTCAAGGTCGTACTTTGGTTCTCATGGAATTGTTTTCATTTTCTTCAGCTTCACCTTGAACTGGCATATGAGCAGTTGATGATCTGTTCCACAATTGGCCCCTTGTCTTATTTGATTGATGACATTGATCATCTCCATTGTCTCCTTCCACAGATGTAGTCTATTAGATTCTTGTGTATTCCATCTGGTGTGGTCTTTGTGTATAGTCATCTATGTTGCTGAAAAAGGTACTTCCAATGAATAACTCATTGGTTTTGCAAGATTCTATCACATGATCTCTGGCTTTGCTTGTATCACCAAAGACATATTTTCCAACTACTCACCCTTCTTGTTTCCAGCTTTCACATTCCAAACACCAGTAAGTAATTATCAATACTTCTCTATTACATGTTTGATCAATTTCAGTCTACAGAAGCTGGTAAAAATTTTCAATTTGTTCATTTTTGGCAATAGCAGTATTAGTTGTATTACCTGGTCTTCTTTGGAGGTGTATGAATATTACCCTATACTGACAGCACTGTACTCCAGAAAGATCTCAAAATGTTCTTTTTGATGATTCACATAATTCCAGCAAAATAATTTTGTTGTGGAAAAAGTGATAAAGTATTTTATCAAATAAAATTGAAAAGTTCAATTCATTTCTAAATTTTGAATTTGTATTCAAAATTGTTGAAATATCAACAATATCAAATTTGGAATTTCAATTCAAACTGACCTGTCTGTCAGTTTGTCATACTGTGGTGGCTTGTGTGTTGCTATGAGGCTAGAGGCTATGGCATATATATTTCTAATACCAGCAAGGTCACCCATGGTAGACAGTTTCAGCAGAGCATCCAGACTAAGAAAGACTGGAAAGAAGGACAAGGCCATTCTCTTCTGGTGGAAAAAAAAAAAAAAAAAGGCCATCTAAAATCTTATGAACAGCAGTGAAACACTGTCTGATAGAGTGCCACAATATAGCCCCTCAGGCTGAAGGGCACTCAAAATACCACCGGGGAAGAGCTGCCCCCTCAAAGTAGAGTCGACTTTAAGGACATGAATGGAGTAAAGCTTTTTGGACCTTGATTTGCTGATGGGGCATGACTCAAAATGGGGAAAAAAAAAATAAAAAGATGCAAAGATCCATTAATAATCAGAACATGGAATGTATGAAGTATAAATCTAGGAAAATTGAAATTTGTCAAAAATGAAACAGAACAGATAAAGATCAATATCCTAGCATTAGTTAGTGCAAATGGACTGGTATTGGTCATTTTGAATGAGAAAATCCTAAGATCTACTTTGCTGACAAACTGAAGAGGAATGACTTTACATTTATCATCAAAAATGACATTTCAAGATCTATCCTGAAGTACAACTCAATCAGTGATAGCATATCCATACACCTACAAGGATGACAGGTAACACTACTATTATTCGAATTTATACATCAACCATTAAAGCCAAAGATGAAGAAATTGAAGATTTTTACCAACTGCTGCTGTCTGAAATTGACCAAACATGCAATCAAGATATGTTGATTATCACTGGTGACTAGATTATGAAAACTGAAAACAAAGAAGAATCAGTAATTGGAAAATAAGGCCTTGGTGATAGAAATGATATGGGCAATCGCATGATAGAATTTTGCACAACAAATGGCTTATTCAATACAAATATCTTTATTCAGCAACACAAACAGAGGCTATACATGTGACTCTTACCAGGTGGAAGACACAGGAATCAAATTGACTACATCTGTTGAAAGAAAGAAATGATAGAAAAGATTAATATCATCAGTCAAAACAAAGACAAGACCTCACTGTGAAACAGACTATCAAGTGCTCATTTGCAAGTTCAAGTTGAAGCTGAAGAAAATTATTAAAACAAATCCAAGGGAGCCAAAATATGATCTTGATCACATCTCAACTGAATTGAGAGACCATATGAAGAATAGATTAGACGGATTTAATACCAATGACAAAAGACCAGATGAGTTCTGAGATAATATCAAGAATATCATACACAAAGAAAACAAAGTCATTAAAAAGACAGGAAAAGAAGAAAGGACCAAAATGGGTGTCAGAAGAAACTCTGAAACTTGCTCTTGAATGGAGAGTAGCTGAAGTGAATGGAAGAAGTGATGAAATAGCTGAACAGAAGATTTCAAAGTGTAGTTCAAGAACACCAAATAAAGTATTATAACAAAATGTGCAGAGACCTGGAATTAGAAAAACAAAAGGGAAGAACACGCTTGGCATTTCTCAAGCTGATAGAACTGAAGAAAAATTCAATCCTTGAGTTACAATATCTAAGGATTCTATGGGTAAAATATTGAAAGCTGTGGGAAGCATTAAAAGAAGGTGGAAGGAATACAGAATCACTGTACCAAAAAAAGAACTAGTCAACATTCAGCTATTTTAGGAGGTAGCATATGATCAGGAACCAATGGTACTGAAGGAAGAAGTCCAAGCTACACTGAAGGAAATGGCAAAAAACAAGACTCCAGGAATTGATGGAATACCCATTGAAATATTTCAAAAACATGGATGCAACACTGGGGGCTGCTACTCATTTATGCCAAGAAATTTGGAAGACAGCACCTGGCCAACTGACTGGAAGAGATCCATGTTTGTATATATTCCTAACAGAGGGGATACAACAGAATGTGGAAATTATCAAACAATATCATTAATATCACACACAAGTACAATTTTGCTGAAGATAATTCAAAAACGATTTCAGCAGTATATTGACAGGGAACTACCAGAAATTCTAGCTGCATTCAGAAGGGATATGGAACAAGGAATATCACTGACAATATCAGATAGATCTTAGCTGAAAGCAAAGAATATCAGACAGATATTTCCCTGTGTTTTATTGACTATGAAAAAAATTTGACTGTGAGGATCATAACAAATTATGGATAAATTGCAAAGAATGTGAATTCCAGAACACTTACTTGTGCTCTTGAGGAAACTGTACATAGACCAACAGGCCATTGTTCAAACAGAATGGGATACTGCATGGTTTAAAATCTGGAGGGGCATGTGTCAAGTTTGTATCTTTCACCATACTTATTCAATCTGTATGCTGCGGACATAATCAAGAAATCTGATTTATATGAAGAAGAACTTGGCATTAGGATTGAAGGAAGACTCATTAACAACCTGCAATATGTGGATGACACAACATTGCTTGCTCAAAGTGAAGAAGACACAAAGCACTTACAGATGAAGGTCAAAAACTGCAGTCTTCAGTATGAATTACACCTCAATGTTAAGAAAACAAAAATCTGTATAACTGGACCAATTAGCAACATCATGGAAAAGGGGGAAAAGATTAAAGCTGTTAAAGATTTCATTTTACTTAGATCCACAATCAACATCCATGGAAGCAGCAGTCAAGAAATCAGATGTTGTATTGCACTGGGCAAATATACTACAAAAGATCTCTTTAAAGGTTGGGCAATCTACTTCCATAGTGATACTGCCTCAGAAACCCAAGGTGGGGTCGCTATGAGTGGTTCCGACTCCACGGCAGTGGTTGCATTTGCATTTTTTACTTCTTAATATGAACTCTGGTAACATAGTGTCTAAGGCCTCTGACTACTAACCAGAAGGCTAGCAGTTCAAATGCACCAGCCACTCCTTGGAAGGAAGATTGGGCAATCTACTTCTGTAGTGATACCTCCTCCTAGGAACCCCAAGGAGCGGTCACTACGAGTTGAATCAACTAGATGGAAGTGAGTTAGGTTTTTTTGGTTTACTTGTTAATGCATTTCTACTTGCACTGCTTTAGAGTTACTTATTTACAGTGTTAGTTATCCTTATTATGTATGAATTACTTGACCTAACAAGAATCAAACTACCAAACTATGGGATAGGACTGAGCTTTAGAAACTTGGCACTTGCTAAACACTTTTAAGAATTTATTATTTGGAACATTTTACTACAGCAAAATGCTACAGACTACACAATCTGCTCTTCAGCTAGTTTTACTGGCTTGTTCTCTGATCTGGTTTTTAGGTTTTGCTTTTTGATATTCCCTTCCACTATACGATTTGATATGCCAATCAAGAAAATTTTCCATCAAACTCACTTTTAATCTTTCACAGAAAATATCTATCTAAAATTTTCATGGATCAAATTGCTAGTAATTATCTGTAATCTGTTGCTTACTCTCCTTTGCTGTCCATGGAACAGAGAAGATGAAACAACCAGAGAATAAATTTCCTTCCCTCATAATTTTTTTCCTTAGGTTTTTTTTAACTTCTGGTTTTATTGGCATTCTGTAACATGCTAACTAAAACTCTTTTCACATTGTCCATACAACTGTATAATTTGTGATTTCAAAGAAGGAAAAGAAATGAAATTGGTTGTTAGGTAGACTTGTTTTCCAATGGTCACTTAAGTCAAATGTCTGCGGTTATATGAGCAAGATAAATAAATTAATTAATTAATTAAGCTCAAGCATACAAAAAGAAAAGAAGAATTTCTCCTTTAGGGTTTGGTGATGTTCTCAATTTGAGAAAAATATTATTAAATAGTCACATGAGTTAAAAGGAAAGAAGTATAAATTTAATGAGAAAACTTCATTCATTCTCTTACCAAAACAACCACAATAGGATATAAAATGGAAAGATGACTCTCTTCCAGCATACTCAGTAACTTCTGGGTTCCTTGAAAATCAAAGTTCATAACCTGAATGGTCAACAAAATAAAAGAAGTGAGAAGATGTTCTTTATAGATTTAAAACTTAAGAAGAAAATTGAAAAGATTTTACATAAAAGTAAAAATATTTATCAAAGCTTAATTTTTAGTTATTTAAACCGTTTTAAAGGGTATCAATATGGTTATGCCCAGCTACCAATGTCAACTGCTCGGGAAGAGATCAAAACTAGAGATCTTATATAGAGTGGGAGGAAAAACATGGAACAAAATCCAAAACCATAATAATGACCAGAATTACTGGAGTCTGGTGGGACCCCCAAGACTATGGGCCTGGGATAAAACTCACTCCCAAGGCGTGGCTCTCACCCTAAGTAATAGGACTTACACTGCTAACACTTAACCCAGTTTGATACACCCACCTACTCTATGGAGATACATCCCTTGGAGTGATTGACCATGGGGCACCAGAGGGGCAACATTCACACAGAAGAAAAGCTAGACAGACAGGAGTGCATAAATAAGAAGGGCACAGGGGGTGGGGGGGTTGTCACTGGGAAGGGAGAGGAGGAGAGTGGGTTAGGGTTTGGATGGTAATTGGGGAGTGAAACAAATGCACATGACTATTGAATGTAAAACAAATTCTACGCTGTAAATTTGCATCTAAAACACAATAATAAATAAATAAGAATTTACACATATCTTTAAGTGCTTTCATTCATTTGCAATTACTACTTACATGTACACAAACAAAATTGTAGCACTGTTCTAAGATGACTTGCTGAAGATCTCTTCCAGCGTAACACAGTGGCATAGATGTGACACTTACATGCTAAGGGGAAAAATAATAGGAAAGAAGTTTATAAATTTGATAACCAGACAAGAACAGAAACAACTTCATTATGAAGGAGCACATATTGGTGTAGGACAGGTACAAAGAGCCAAGGGGCCATATAGAAAATAAATTAAGTTCATTGCATCATTACTCATAATAGTCAAAAGGTGGAAATAATCTAAATACTCATGAATAGATGAATGGATAAACAAAATGTGGTACGCACATACAAAGGAAAACTACTCATCCAGTAGAAGAAATGAAATCTTAATATGCTACTATATGGATAGAGCTGGTGGATATTATGCTCAGTGAAAAAAGTCAATCACAAAAGGGCAAGTATTGTATGACTTCACTTACATAAAAAGACAAAAGGCAAGTGTATAGAAAACAAAGTTTATTAGTAGCTATCAGGGGATCTCTGGTAGCATAGTGGCTAAGACACTTGCCTGCTAACCAGACGGCTGGCGGTTCAAACCCACCAGCCACTCCTCGGAAGGAAGGTTGGGCAATCCTACTTCCGTAGTGATACTGCCTCGGAAACCCAAGGAGGGGTCGCTATGAGTTGGGGTCGACTCGACGGCACATAACAAACAAAACAAAAAATCAGGGAAGGAGGGAGGGAAACAGAGAGGGTTTACAGTGATGGAAATACTGCAGTGATTAAGAATAGGGTTGCACAGGTGATTATTGTAATTACCGTCAGTAAGTTGCATGAATTGGCAAAAATTGTGTGATACATATATTTATAAAAATGACCAAAAAAGAAAAACAGTAGCTGCTGGGGTTGCTTATGAACAACCAAAAACCTCCTGAGATTTGATTTCTTGATTTTTATGTTTAACATCAGAGTTTCACGGGACATCACAGTTCATTGGCCTAATAACATGTCTTTTGTTTCTGTTCTACCTCCTAGTTTGTTGCATAGAACAGAGGTCTTAAAAGCTTGCAAGTGGACAGCCAAGACACAACATCTGGTCTCTATTTTCCTACAACAAAAGAGGAAGAAGGAAAGTAAGGAATAGAAGGATATGGAATATATTGGCAATTGCCTCTATGAACAACTGCTTCCTTTGCTATAAGAACAGAACTGGATAATGCTTAGCTACTGTTACCAAACATGTTGATCAAAGATTTTATAGAAGAATACTGATCAAAAGGTGGAAAATGCAGAACAGAATTTCACAGTCCCATGGATTCCATATATCCTGGAGCCATGAAGGTTGGATGAAACCTTGAAACTGTTGCCCTGAGATAATCTGTAAACCTTTAACCAAAAATATCCTCAGAATTCCTCTTAAAACCAAACAATAGTTTGGCTTAACTAGTGAAAAAAAAAAAAAAAGATGTGCCTTGAGCATTATGCTCTTTTAATAACTATCTATCAGGATCAAATTGACAACAGCAACTTGAATTATTTGTTAGGAATATTAGAGGACAGTAAATTTATGTCTATGAGGGAGGAACAACTCAGAAAAGGAGGGTGAGAACGGTTGTACAACTTGAAGAATGTAATCAATGTCACTAAATGGAATCCGACTCGATGGCATATCACAACAACAAAAACAAATGGTATGTGTAGAAACTGCTGAAGAGACAAATTCAGGCTGAACTTACTAGGCTGCGGAGGAAAAGGCATTTCATATTCTATAAAGCAAGTAGTCTAGTTTATCTATACAAAGAATGTACTGCAAACAATGGTATAGGAATAAAATTAGAAATGTAAGTCAGACAGGGATTGTTGGAGGATTCTGGAAGCACTTTAAATACCATAGTTAAAAAGAATAAATTTAATAACATCGAATAACGAGAAGCAGAGAAAGTAAGAAGGAATTATCCCACTTGTATAAGTGAGTAAGAAAGAAGACTTGAACTGAGACAATAGTAACAAGAAAAAAGAAGACATGAAATAGATACTCCAAAGTAGATTATTGCTATAAATAGTATTAGAGTCAATTCAGAAAGAAAAGTACATATATTGCATAAACTTCCAATAGTTTTAATTCCACCCCATCTGGAGCAAAGAATAGTAAAGAAAATAAAAGACTCAAGGAAACATCTAGTTCAAAAGACTAATAACCCACATAAACCCCAGACTCCAAGACCCTGAGACCAGAAGAACTAGATGGTACCCAGCTACCACAGCTGACCACTTTGAAAGGGATCACAGTACAAGGTCCTAGATAAGAATGGGAGAAAAATGAAAAACAACAACAACTCAATATCATAGAAAAGACCAGGCTTACTGGTCTGAGACTGATGGAACCCCTGAGACTATAGCCCTTGGACACCCATCAAGCTGGGAACTGAACTCACCACCATGGCTCAACTTTCTGCCAAACGATAGACAGGCGTATAAAGTGAACAATGATACCAAGAAGGTATGTACTTATTAGAGCAATCAATATATGAGATCAAAAGGACAGCATCTGCCTAGGAATAAAGCTCAAATGGCAAGATGGGATAGGAAAGAAAGATGGAGGAAAACAGAAAACACAGAGTGGCAGTGGGAAGAGGGCTGTTACATTTTGGGGACTGCAATGAATGTCATAAAACAAAATGTGTATGAACAGAAAACCAGTTTGCTCTGTAAATGTCCACCCAAACCACAACATAAATAAATATATATTTTTTCATTCTGGATAGTTTAATACTCTAATTAACTTCTATTTTTTAATTATACCAATGTAAACAAAAATTTAAGAATTATTAAATGGAGTAACTGCTATAATGCTATCTTTGCTATAATAACTCCACAGGATCCCCCATTTCACTGAGTGCTGGGAAACCTAGGGCATTACATGTTGAATACTTTATAAATCTAGAATTCAATATATCCTAAGTAAAAGATTAAATTCTGCAACTCTAAGGGTATTATTTATTCTGTAGTTTACTTTTATATAATTTTGATGAAAAATTTGAGAATGATGGCAAGAAGTAAAGATTTTGAGCTCTTAGTTTTTCTACAGAAATTAATTGGCTCATAAATTTTTAAGAATTATCAGTTTAAAATCCATTATTGAACTCAACATTCAAAGAGAACATTATTGAAAAGAAACAGACAAACATGAAACATCCATACCTATTAGCCATGTATTGATACTAAACTAGAGAAAAAAATCAGATCTCTGTTTTATAACATTCAGTTTGTTTAAGTAATCATGTCTAGATATTGCAGGAAAATACATATCTATATATTTTCAAAGGCATTAACAGGTAATTTGCTCTGGACTGTCTTTTAAGGATGTTTGTATAGCAGGCAGATTATGGGAGAAAAAATATGTCTTCTTAGAGCAGATTTATTTATATTCCAGAAAGTAAAGTTAGAGACATTGCTTTCCCTGGAGCAGATCTGCATGAAACTCCAGAGGAATAAAGATAATGTGTCTTTCCTGAGTGGAGGATGCACAGGTTTGCCAGCAACCCATGTATCAGATCTGTTGTTGTTGTTGTTGTTATGTGGGCTTCTATATAACAAGATTCCTCTCCTTTAATGATCCCACTATGTGGCAACACCTTGCCTTAATTCCATCTTTTTGAGGGAGGTGCAGTTTGAAAAACCAGTGTTCCACCATTACTCTGGCTACGGCTATTGTTGTGACCAATTAATTGTCTTTTTTTCTGTGATCCAGGATGCTAATGTCTTCTGTCAATATCTATAAAACTGTATCCAGCTAACTTGTTTGCTTAAAAGTAGGTTAAAATCTCAGACCCTGTTCAGTTTCTGATTTGACAGACATAAAATAAGGGAAATACATCATCAGATCTTAACTTCAACAAATATATGTAAGTATATATTTTGAATCCATGAAAAAATAACTTATTTTAAAATTCTTTTTGCACATCCATAAGGAAGGTCTAGAAGGAGAATATGAGGGATATTTTTATTTAGTTTTAATTAAAAAAAAAAAAGTTAAAGTTTTGGGTATAGATTCTTTAGGACAGGGTGAGTAATATATTCATCTTTTTATCACCAGCAAATGCTTAACAAATTTTCCCACCATAGTTTTTTAAGAAAAATGTCTTGGTTCAAGAAAAACATATATAAATTAAAGTATTGTGGAAAAGTTGAAAGAAAGAAAAAAATATATAACTACCTGAAAATAATTACCCTGAACATTAGATAAGTACCATTCCAGACAATTCTAGCAATAATAGATGCAGATTGCTGACAGGAGCAAAGGATGAATTTAACCTCACTTTTGTTTTATTCTGTTCCTATTTCTAATGCATTAATTAGTTCTATAATAGTGCTGTTGTATTCCTAATTTTTTCCCTTACTCATTTTATGAATGTCTTACAATATCAGGGTTTGTGTTTTTAATCTTTCAAAACTGAAATTTGCACTGAGTTCTATAGAATATAACGGTATGATTTTTTCAGAGTGGTGAGGGAACCCCAAATTTCTTACAGAAATATTTAACCTGGTTTGTGTATCCTATGATTCTTTACCGTATTTTCCCAGGCCTTCATTTCAACCCCAGTCTGTTTCTCTATAAATTGAAAATATGAGAATTATCTGAATTTAATTGAATCATCTTTTGCACCATTATGTCTAGAAGGTGCTTGGTGGAGTTTAGAAGATATGATAAGTCA
Source organism: Orycteropus afer afer (assembly GCF_000298275.1). NCBI lineage: Eukaryota > Metazoa > Chordata > Mammalia > Tubulidentata > Orycteropodidae > Orycteropus > Orycteropus afer. Next base: position 22,312,696 of record NW_006921595.1, on the reverse strand, counting down.
GTTCCTTTGCTTGGTTCCTTTTTAGTAATTTTATTGCTTTATTTACCATTTTTGGATTAAAAAGAAAAAACAAGGAAGGGAAGGGGATTTTGTAAATGGGCTTCACTGTATCATATATAAGTTCTTGTGGTACAGTGCCTAAGGTATTTGACTGCTAACCAGAAGGTTGGCAGTTCAAACCCACCAGCTGCTCCACAGAAGGAAGATGGAGCAATCTACTTCTGTAAATATTTACCACCTTGGAAACCCAATGGGGGTCTCTATGAGTCAGAATTGACTCCATGGCAGTAGGTGGGTATCAGATATATGTAGTTGTCACTATTATTTTTAAATATTTCAAGGAATTATTTGACCTTATGTGGGTATTGCAGTCTTAAAAAAAGAAAAGATAATCATTAAGAATAGAATTCTTAAGACACTAGGAATTTATCTAATTAAATACATGTAATTTTACACACACATAATACGTGTATAGTATGTGTGCTTCTATGTATGTAATACCTATTAAATTAAATCTAAATTAGTTGATTTGGCATTAAAGTCCATAATTTAGTTATATTTCATTCCTCAACCCAAATGTTCTTAAACACTATAATGTCATTTTATTTTACTGTCACAAACACAAACACAGGGCTTATTCTTGCTAGTGATAATTTCAGCCCATATAATTTCAATATGACTTAATATAATTTATTAAAGCTTCATATACCTCTTAAAATTAGGTATTAACAGTTAAAAGACAAATATAGAATATTAAGATGTTGTTATTGTTATGTGCCGTCGGGTCAGACGCAACTCATAGCGACCCCTCCTTGGGTTTCCAAGGCAGTATCACTATGGAAATAGATTGCACAACCTTCCTCCTGAGGAGTGGCTGGTGGGTTTGAACCGCCAGCCTTCTGGTTAGCAGTCAAGTGCCTTAGGCACTATGCTACCAGAGCTCCCAGAATATAAGATAGAGACAGAGATATATGTAAAGCACCGCACCTGCCTACATAATGTTAGTTAATATTGTTATTACTATTAAAATATATTTGCCCAGCTATTACTTGATAAATTAAAAAGTCCAATTGAAAGATAAATTTATGCACCAGTAAATGCCCACAAACTATATAGCAATGCACACACAATATTTTTATAAAAAGTATTATGCATTAGCATTTGAACCCCCTTTAAAATACACACACATACAAAAAATCAAATGGCAATTCTTTTTTCCTTGAAGTTGACTCTTCTAATAATTGTTTCCAGTTAAGTCTAATTCTTTTATTTATTCATACTGCTTTTCCTCCAACGAGAAAACAAACAGTATTTTCTATGCTTGAGTAAAGAAACTTAAATTATATCTAAATATAGCAAAGGATTCTTTGACACCTTTCATAAACAAAGACATTAGACAATGCTATTAGGTTGTTTATGAGAAAAGCCTATGGCATCATCTTATGCTGTCATTCTTAATGTTTCCACACTCGAACACAACAAATGGAACAATCTACTGGCTAAAAGAACTTCTTGTTCTGTAAATACTTTGGTTCAAAGAACATTTAAACAAAATTTAAAACCACCTTCCAATGTCTTCAACAAAATTCAAAAAGTATACCAAACAAATGAAATACTTTCCTTACATCATAGCAAATGAGATTTAGATAAGGGTTACCATTAACTAAATTCAGCCATCTGCATATTCAAAATGCCATTTAAAGCATGGACATTAGAAAGGGAGATGGGTTGTCAAAATATTTTCCTTTTCATAAAGTTAAGTTTTCCTAAGGCTACAAAACTCTGGTTCAAGTTCTGTGAGCCAGAGATTCAGAAATATGTTTCTGAAAATTCAGTCTTTTCACAGAACGTGTAGGCCCGATCATCCCTGAGTCTGAATCAACCAGTTTCCCACCTCCCTCCATACAAACAATGACAACAATGTGGGTATAAACAAGGGAGTGATACCAAAAAAAAAAAAAAAAAACTCACTGCTTTCAAGTCCATCCCTACTCCTTGGGATTCCAAGGTGGTATCTCTACAGAAGTTGATTGCCCAGTCCTCCTTCTGAGGAGTGGCTGGTGGGTTTGAACCACCAGCCTTCTGGTTAGCAGTCAAATACCTTAGGCACTATGCCACCAGAGCGCCCAAGAGAGTCGTAGAGAGATGAATTTTCTTTTCACTCTTTAGAGACACTAACAATTAAAGGCCTTTCTATACCTCATATGAAGATTATTGAAGGAAGGAATTTGGTATTGTTGCCAGCTGAAGGCCTGGTCAGGGGTATCGGCTCATCAGCCACTGACTGCATCAGTGGAGTCACTTCCTGCCCATAGGTGTTGTATCTGGTGACTCTAATCTTCAGTCAAAACGTAGCTGCCTAGAGTCTCTGCATCTCCATTATTTTTCTTTTTCTTTCTTTTTTTTTTGTTTAAGAAATCTTCACTAGGCAAGCTTCATTAAGTAATACTCCCTATTTCCAAATTTTGAGTTGCCAATTAACAATGATTTTGTGATTAGGTTTAGAAGCACAGAAGTTTTTAAACCTAGTATTGACCATTTCCTATAATCTTTTTATTTCTTGTTGTTGTTATGTGCCATCAAGTCGGATCCGACTCATAGCGAGCCCTCCTTGGGTTTCCGAGGCAGTATCACTATGGAAGTAGATTGCCCAACCTTTCTTCTGAGGAGTGGCTGGTAGATTTGAACCGCCAGCCTTCTGGTTAGCAGTCAAGTGTCTTAGGTACTTAGAATATGTTTTTAAGAGCACAGACCCTGTATCCAGCCTCCTTGGGTTTGAACCTAGCTCTGGAACACACTAACTAGATGAACTTACATAAATTATTTAATAGCCATGATTCAGTTTACTCATCAATAAAATGAGTGGCTCATAGGATTGTTGTTGTTGTTGTTGTTATGGCTCATAGGATAGAAATGAGTATTAGCTAAATTAATATGTAAGAGGTAGTGACTGACTTTCCAAAAATTCCTTCATACAAGCCAGCCTATTGGAAAGCTCCGGGGAAACAAACTATAGTCTTATGGAAATTTTGGAAGAGTGTTGAGGCAATGAGTGAATCAGCTTGCCAGCTGGTCAAGTTATGTAAACTGTGGACACCCCATTCATGAATGCTGAGCTGGTAGATAATGCCAGTGGTCCTTCATTTCATAAACTGTCATAACAAGACTTAGATCCCAGGCCCCTGACCACACCAAAGAAAAGCTTGATAATCTCCCAACCATAAATGCTGCAAAGATGGAATAGATCTGGAATCAAGGTTCTCCTATGTACCAGGGCTAGTGTGTCTAATTATACAGCTTAAAAGCCTCATAGCACAAGATTGGAGTATAACATGGGCCCTGAAGATCTATTTGCACTGCTACATACTGCAGTGGACATTACCTCTGCTTTTGTGTTCATGAGCTTCCCCCAATAATCACTGTCTACACAGTCTAGTGAGTATGCTGTCAGGTTATTCATATTCACTTACTTGAGTAAATACAAAGCACAAAACAGCCATTCTGCATAAAATAAGAACAGCACATTTAGTGTTTGATGTTATTACTCCTCTTACACATTTATCTTCCACCTTTATATGAAACCATAATATATTATTACATTTTTCACTGCCTCCTTATATTTAATATTTTTGCTGTAGTTGGGTGCCACAGAATTGGTCCTGACTCAGACTGACATTATGTACAACAAAATGAAATGTTGCCCAGGCCTGCACCATCCTCACAATTGTTGCTAGGTGTGAGCCCATTGTTGTAGCTAATGTGTTAATCCATCTTGTTGAGGGTCTTGCTCTTTTCTGCTGATCT
>NW_006921595.1:22297962-22308537 GCF_000298275.1 Orycteropus afer afer | reverse complement strand
CCTAAGAAACCCAATGAGGGGTCACTATGAATCAGATCTGACTCGATGGCACATAACAACAACGACAACACCTCTATGGCACTATGCTACTAGAGTTCCTCCCATAGAGATACCACCTTGGAAAGCCAAGGGGAGGTTGCTATGAGTCAGAACTGACTCAGTGGCAGTGAGTTTGTTTTTATTTGTTTGACCAAGTGAAATGTTAAAGAACAGTAATATGATCTCTTTATATTTCTTAACCCAAGGAGGGGTCACTATGAGTCATATCTAACTTGATGGCAGTGAGTCAGTGAGTAATAATACATTTGTAAACCAAAAATTGGCAAGTAGGCATAAACAAATCTTAACTACCTTAATTAAAAAAAAAAAAAATACAGTCATAAAAATTATCCCTTCTATTAAGATTAACAAAGGACTCCTTAGGTGGCACAAACGGTTAAGAGCTCAGCTACTAACCCAGAGGTGCTTTGGAAAAAGCCTGGCAATCTATTTCCCAAAGATCACAGCCATTGATAAAGCTATGGAGTAAAGTTCTACTCTGAATATAATGGCCACTTGTTTATTTGTTGTTTGGTTCATTCATTTAATCAATAAATACTAATTGAGGGCTAGAAGTCAGATACTAGATTCTAGATTCTGAAACTACAACAATGATCTATACAAAATTCCTGTTCTCATAGAGATGAGATGAAATTTAGAACAGTGTTTCTCAAATTTCAGTGTGCATAAAAATCCCTGGGAGCCTTGTTAAAAATACAGATTCTGAACCAATTAGGCCTAAAAATCTGCATCACTAACAAGCTTCCGGTTGATGTGGATGCATTTAGTCTACAGACCACACTTTGATGTACCAAAGGGTTAGACAATTTGAGCCCACATAAATCTCATTTTAAGTACATATATTTATGGATGGAGGAAGGTGCCTCCATCCAGCAATTAGAAGACACACATTAACCTTGACTGTACTAAAGTTATTGCCTTCTGTATCATCTAAGATAATTTATTTATACTCTCATGACATGTATCAATATGTCTATATCCCTAAATGACTAAAATTAAGGAATTCATAACCTCAACTATTTTGTTCCCTTCAAAAACTTGAAATTAGAAGTATAATCTAATTTGATTTACATTTACAAAATTTCATTTTTTTAAGTAATATGGAGGAGCTCTCAGCCCAGTGCTGAAAGCATCTGACTGCTAACCAGAAGGCAGGTGGTTCAAACCCACCAGCCACTCCTTGGAAGGAAGGATGGGCAATCTACTTCTGTAGTGATACTGCCTCGGAAACCCGAGGAGGGGTCACTATGAGTTGAATCCCACTCGATGGCACTGCCCAGATGTGTATAGATTATAATTGAATCTGTTTTCTATATAAACATGCACTAATAAAGTATGCACAACAAATTATATTCTAGTCAAAATACCATTAACTTGAAATTACAAATGATAATCCACACAATAAGCATTGTTTTTAATCAGTTTTATAGACTACTTAAATAGCCTAAGGAGCTCTGGTAGCATAGTGCCTATGGCACTTGACTGCTAACCAGAAGGCTGGCAGTTCAAACCCACCAGCCACTCCTCGGAAGGAAGGTTGGGCAATCTACTTTCATAGTGATACTGCCTCGGAAACCCAAGGAGGGGTCGCTATGAGTCGGGTCCAACTCGACGGCAAACTACAACAACAAATAGCCTAATAAACCTGTAAGCAGTTTAACTATGCAGTTGTTGTTGTTGTTACGTGCCAGCGAGTCGGACCCGACTCATAGCAACCCCTCCTTGGGTTTCCGAGGCAGTATCACTATGGAAGTAGGTTGCCCCATCGTCCTTCCAAGGGGTGGCTGGTGGGTTTGAACGCCAGCCTTCAGGTTAGTAGTCAAGTGCCTTAGGCACTATACATGACATATAGAGCTTTACCCCAAGCCATGGTAAAATTTGAGTGCACATGAAACATAACTTAAAAAAGAAAAAGAAAAACTCACTGCCATTGAATTGACTCTGACTCATAGTGACCCCTCCTTGGGTTTCTGAGGTGGTATCATTAGGGATGTAGATTGCCCAATCTTCCTTCCAAGGAGTGGCTGGTGGGTTTGAACCACAAGGCTTCTGGTTAACAGTCAAGTGCTTTAGCACTGAGCCACCAGAGTAATTAATAGTTCTTAACTGGGGACAACTCTGACCCAAGGGAAAATCTAGGGATATCAAGTGACATTTCAGTTGTCACAGTGGGATGAGTGGGTGCTACCAGCTCCTAGTAAGTTGAGGACAGAGGTGCTATTAAATTTCCTACAATTCACAGGTCAATCCCCACATCAAGAATTATCTATCCAAAAATGTCAACTACAAAGTCCTGTTAGATAGAAAGATCTAGTTTCAGTTCTTTATCATTTCTTCATGGATCAATAACTGACACCAAAAGTGGGTAATACTGTAGCAACTTTAAGGCTTTAGTACTGATTAGCCTTTTTTCAAAGGAAATACTAAAAGGTAAGACTAGATTTTACAATATGGTTTGATATAGTCCAATGAAACAAATGTTTCAACAGATTTTTACATTAAATGACATGATTTTGAAATACAAACATGGCAAGGATGTTCAAAATGGTGAGTTGAGAGAGAGATTAAAAACAGATTTTTAACTAAACATGCTTTGTTCATTTTATCTCCAGCTAGTTTTTATAATGAATTTAATTTTAAGTTAGCTAGAAAATAGACAAAAAGAAAACTAAAATCAACTATAAACATGTTTGAGCAGCTTAATGAAAAGCTCTTTCATATGTAATCATGAGAAAAATATGCACTAGATAGACTTTTAAAGCTTATATAATACCATCTCAATACTTGCACAATTAGAATATTGCCATTATAATTCTCCAAATACTACATACTAAATAAGCTATTTTTCATTAATGTTTTTCTTCTCAAATGAGAAATATATAAATTATATTTGTATGTAAAATAACATTTCCATCTCACGTAATTTCCCATTCTGACTTATATATTAGAAAGGTACTAATGTATTGTTTAGCATATAGGTCCAAAATGTTTATAAACTATCAAGGATAAATTGCACTTTGAGCAAAAATAACAAAAACACAATCATGTGACCCTTCAGAAGTGTATGAACATGTATATACTTCAGTATATTCTTAAAGCAGTACATTTCTAGACAATATGAAAAAATAGATTCAAATCTCAATATAGATTTTAAAGAATAAATTTTAAAATGTAGCTTATGGATGTACTTCTTAACACCACCTCAATTCCTTCTCTGCAGAATTCATCTCTCCATTATTGTCTCTCCTTTCCTGACAGAAGACCACTGGCCACCGAATGCATCACTACTGCTGACTCTGCTTTGTCTAATCTCTACAGCATCTATTACCTGGCTTTCCTTCCCTCCGCTTGTGAAAATAGGCCTATCTTCCTGGTTGGGAAATCAATTAGCACTTCTTGAGTTTAAAGTTTTTTTTGACTGTTCATATGATTGATGCATGCCCAACACCTGCCTCTTTATCTCCAGAGAAGTGTTTGGCTGACATCCAGTTGACAAGGTGTTCCAGAAGCTTGCTTGTTCATCATCCTATCACCAATAACCACAACTATCTATTAAACTGCCACCAAATACACAGCACCATGGACAGGATCATTGATGAAAGAGAAATGTATATAAGAGTCCAAAACAAGAAGAAGCAAGATGTGCAGAATGACACTGTTGTCAATGAGTACTTTAGGAAGTCCAAGAACCCAAAAGAGGGGACTTCATAGAAAGAATAATATGAATGAAACGTAAACTTGACAAGTAAGAAAGGCATGCAATCAAGTAGAATGCTACATATAAAGAGGGAGGTAGAAAACTACCTATTTTTAAGACTAAAGTAATCTAATAGAGACAGCAGAGACTACAAAAGAGGTAACATGCAAGATAAACGTTCAGTGTTTGTTGTGGAAGATTTTAAATACCTGATTACAATGTATAGATTTTGTTTGCCTGACATGTACTGAGGAGTGATTAAAAGTATATAACAGCAGTGCAAGAGACAGAAAGAAAGAAAGGAGATTTTGAATGGAAGATTTTTAACAAGTATTTAGATCATACAAGTATTTAGATTATTTTTAACAAGTATTTACTTATAGGAATTGGAAAATAAACATTCGGGTAACAAAATGCCAAAGATAATTTACTCTGACCACAAGTTCAAAAGGACATATTTTTTTCATTTCCCCTGGAACAACAAAATTTCTGGAGCCAATATTTAGTTAAAGCCACCAAAACAATAAAATAATCTGTTTTATGGTGTTGCAAAGTATAAGTATTCTGCACATAAATAAACTCCATGATTAGGGGAAATAAATTACTAAGCATTAAACAATATTTTAAAAACAATATATATCTTATAATCAAAAATATTTTCGATAAAATGAGGTAAAATCATATTATATTTCAGTTCAAATAGTGTAAATAAGTTAATATATACATATTCATTGAACTCAATTGCTGAAGATTGGTAAATTCAATCTACATGCCAAAATAGGAATTTCTCCAAGTTAATTATAAAGATTTTCCTTCTAAACATCTTTACCATTTGTGTAAAAAACAATTAACATACCAAACTAGAGGATAAGATCTAATTTTAAAAAAACATATATGTTCAATAAAAGATGTTGGCTTTTTCCTTCCCTTCCTTTTGTAACACTATGTCATGGTAATCTATAATTTATGAGCATTTGCCACATTCCTAAGTGGACAAGAATTTAGAAGACCATTTTTACAAATTAACCATCTAGTTTCTTAAATCCCACTGCCATCAAGTTGATTGTGACTCATAGAAACCCTATAGGACAGAGTAGAACTGCCTCATAGGGTTTCCAAGGCTGTAAATCTTTACAGAAGCAGACTGACTCATCTTTCTCCCATGGAGAGGCTGGTGGATATCAACCACCGACCTTCTAGTTAGCAGCTGAGTGCTTTAACCATTCACAATCAGAGCTCCTTTATGGAGAGTCATATTTCAACAGGTCTCTATATCTCAAGAAAACCCACAGTTAAAAAAGGTGAAGATACGTCAATACATAGAGAAACTGTAGAGCAAAATGCATTTAAGGAAAATTATCCTAGCTCCCTCATTAATTATCATATTTTAAAACCATGACAACCAATTATATTTATAAAGTGTTAGTATTATTAAGTACAGCATGAACATAATTAATAACATTCTGAGCAACTAGGTGGTCCAATAGTTGATACTTTCATTTTACTTCTAGAAAACTAATTAGGAAATCTGGCTAATATCCCAAATAAATTTAAAGTAATGGTCTTCAAGTAATTTCTAGCATAACTGTATTAATTTACACACATGGACACTCTAACTGCTGTTGGCTGTTCAGAATCAGAGGGAGAAGAGTAGAAATAACTTTACATTGTTAATTCACGTTTATTACACTGTATTTTAGAGTGTTTAACTTTAAAAAAGAGAAAATTTCTGTATCTTCAAAGTAGAATACTATATTAAAAACATGCATCAATATAAGTATTACAACAAGGCAATTTTGAAAGGATATTATGATGCTGTCATGGCTTAATTTGCTCTCCTTATTTCTGCTTTTTCTCTTACTTTATTTGCTATTTTTGGAAGTTTTGTTTAACTAAAATGTCATACCCTGAATTTAGTTAGGGCTGTAACAAAAGGCATGGATCCATACACGATACAACCTTGAAGGCATTAAGGAAAAATAAACTAGGTATCATAGAAGAGCCTCAATAAAAACAAAGCATGCCTTACACCCAGGAAAACAAATGATTTTCAGTTATATATTGCTTGGCATTTGTAGTTACATGAAACAATAATTATGTGCTCCAGGAAACAGGAAGGAGTGAACAACCAAAATATACAGTCTGTATGTTCAGGGCATAGATCAGCATTCTTTAGGAGTTTCACTCCTTTTATTACAAGAATGAAAACTGGATTGAACACATTTATGTGATTTTAGGAGTAATGTCATGGATGAGAACTTTAAATACTACATGTCTTCTTGTATAGAATTTTACTTTTAAGAATCAGTAGCTAGCATGACCTTTTTACGAAATTGAATGGAGTTAGGGTATTTCCAGCTAAAAGTCTTCTATTCATTTTGTTCTTAGGACAAAATAGAAAAATAATAATAATAACAACAACAACCATCTCCATCTGTATCCTCACCTCATACTACCTCACCTCCACCCCATTTACTTCACTCCAACCATGTTGTTGTCGGTATGTGCTATCGAGTCGGACCCGACTCATAGCGACCCCTCCTTGGGTTTCTGAGGCAGTATCACTATGGAAGTAGATAGCCCAACCTATTTTAACATCTCCAAATGGAGATCTTTATAAGCTTTTTACATATCATTCCTTTTGGATTGTTCTTTAAATAGCAAACTCCTGATTACATGTTTAGACTTAACAAAAATCATGTCTGCCAAGAGATTCTTGCTCACAGGCTTCTCCTTCCAATCATTTACCATGACTATCTTGCATAAGTCCAGCTTACTTTTCCTTAAAATAATTATCATAATTTGTATTTATACATCTTCTTGAATTAGTTCCAGTTTTATCCTCAATTGGAACATATGTTCCTTGAGGACAGAGAACCATACTTGCTTAGCTCAACTCCCTATATCCAGTGATTATATCATGATAGGTGTTTAATAATAATTTGGTTAAAAATTAGTGAATTAAGGTATTAATAAATGACTGATAGCATCTTCCTACATATAAATTCCTCTGTACCTTCAGCATAGTGCTATAGGATAAAACTTTTTCGACAGTTGTTAAGAGTTAAAAAAAAAAAGAAAGGTCTCTTCCACATTGTCTACCACTCTGATGTATTTCTGGAGATTACTATTTCCAAAGTAGCTAAAACCACCAGTTGCTATCAACTGATCTAGATTCATGGAGATGGCATAAGTATCAGAGTAGATCTGTGCTCCATAGGACTTTCGGTGGCTCTTTCATAAATAGATTGCTTCCAAGGAGCCTCTAGGTGGACTCAAACTGCCAACATTTTGGTTAGGAGCCAACTGTGTTAACCACTTGCAATACCCAGGAATTACCCAAAGTAAGTAGTCCTTAAGAAATCAAATGGGAATATAACAACCTTGATAACCCCTATGAGGTAAGTATCAATGAAATGTGCATGTTACGGAGGAGTGGGTGTCCCTTGTCCAGTTAGCTCCTTATTTTTCTTTTAGCAACCTCTTTTATGTACTTGGTATATAGTCTAACATTAGAGATCGATATTTAGCTCACCCGTACGATATGTCTCAAAATTCTAGGACAGATCATTACAATAAGCATATTCAATCTCTTCCTTTAGTTTTACCAGGAAACTTCTTTTTATTTTCACCACAATAAAACAATTTTTCCACTGTGCCTTGAGCAGCTGCACACCCAACTGATATGCCTAGAGGCCCCTGGATTGCAAGAGTGGTGACTTCATCATTTCTTAATATGTTCTTTTCAAAGTGAAACAATAGCTTTGAGAAGTGAAAATAGTAGACTACATGGCATTTTGTGTTTGTCTATAAGAGCTATGGGCTGAAAAGTCTACAAGATAAATTTGTCATTATAATGGGAGAGAAAAAGCATTTTTAAAAAACTAGATCAATCTTTTCTTAATGGAATAACTCTATTACCTTATGTCTTGGTTCTCTAGTACTACAACAGAAATACCACAAGTGGACTGCTTTAACAAACAAATTTATTTTCTTACACTTTAGGAGGCTGGAAGTCGAATTCAGAGTGCCAGCTCCAGGAGAAGACTAGACTAGAAGTACAAGTTCAGAGGGATAGCTCTAAAGGCTGGGTGAAGACCCCACAACCTTGGACTTCAGCTCTGCCTTCCATGCCCACTGGAACAAGTTGGAGGCTTCTCCTGACTCACACAGCTGCTGGCTGCTGAGGCTGACCAATCCAAAATTGGCAGGTAAAATGGCAGACTGTTAGCTCACACTCTGTGAAAGCAATAATCCCAGGATTGACAGGCAACATGGCAGGCCACCAGTTCAAGTCCAGGGACTGGAGATGATGAATTGCGAACCAAATTAAAGGTCTTTAATTTAGTTAAAATTATACAGGAAGCAGGGTATACCCCAAGGGCAACTCCCCTACAACAGATTAACTGCTCACAGCAGATACTACCATATCCAATTAATCATGGGGAATAACTATATGCAGCTGCCAGGCCACTCAAAATCATGGTCCACCCCAGTTGAAACACAACCTTAACTACCACATCTTAGGTATAAGGCCTATATCAAATTAAAAAAAAAAAAAAAAATCTTGGCATTTCTTTCCTTTCACCTTTTCATAAAAGAATTTTAAGAAGTAAAAATGATAACTTACCCAATCACCTGCACTCACTAATTACATAATCTCAGGCAAATCACTGACCACAGGGTCTCCCTATTTCTATTTGTAAAATGGGGAAAGAAAAATCATAGAGTTGTTTTAAAGTAAGATCAGGCAAATAAAGCTCATAGTACTGTCACATCCTGGCACATGGGAGAGGCACTCTTAATTGTTAGTACTGTGGTTGTTAATGAGAGAAATCATTCTGATAAGTCCTTGTGTGGTATAATAATTTAGACAAGCTCAGAAGCCAGAACAAATTCAGTAAGGAATAGATCACGTTCCAAGGTCAATCAAGATCCTCTACATAGAATAGGACATACAAAGTTCAGTTTTAGAAGTTCTGTATTGCTCCACTCCACTTTAAAACTTCCAGTATATCTCCTCAAAGGAGAACATTACAATTAAGAGGTGCTTAAGAAGTAGTGACATTCCTTTCTTTTGAAAACCTATACCATTTTTTTTTTTGGCTTTCCTTATTATGAATAAACATATGAATGAAGTCCCTACTTTTAAGTCAAGTCTAAATTTTTTTATAAAGTTTGAAATGTTCTGTCTATATCTACCAGTAAATTAGGTACATTAGGGACTGCCAAAATAACGAACCGATCTGTGTAGGAAGTAGAGATAGAAATCTCCTTAGAAGCAAGGATGACCAACTTCATCTCAAGTACTTTGGACATACTATTAGGAGGGTCACTCACTAGAGAAGAACATCATGTTTTGTGGGGGAAGAAAAAAGGAAGACCCTCAAAGAGAAGGATTGCCACAGTGGTTGCAAAAATGGGGTCAAAAAAAAAAAAAAAAAACCAACGGTTGTAAGGATGACACAGAACTGGGCAGTGTTTTGTGCTGTACATAGGATCATTATGAGTTAGAACTGACTTAACAGCATCTAATAACAAGAACAAAATCAAGTAAGAGAGAAATTTTGGTGTTTAAAAATTAGAAATGCCAAAAAAGCATTCATAAAGAACAAAGAGGAAGTGAATTCTGAAAAGATAGCTGTGCTGTACTTTTTGAATCCCCACAGATGCCTCCATAAAAACAGACAGTGCAGTAGAATATCAAATATATATAGAGAGAGAGAGAGAGAGAGAGAGATTGATTTACAGTAGAACCTATATGGGTGGGTAATGCATAAACCACCAGCTAGCAGACCCACATGTGAAAAAAAGTGAAAGGAAGCAAAGGGAGCCAAAAAAAAAAAAAACACAAAATGACCATCAGAGACTCCATGGATAGTTTAGCAGGCCATTCTGGAAACGGTAGCCAAAACTAAGAGAGGCCTTTTGTAGGCTTCAATACAAAGCTGAAAACAAAGTAGTCATATGAAAGTTGTCATTGTGCTGGAAATATCTGGGAATCTGGGCCCAAAGGACACTCAAAATTAATAAACCAAAGCATACTTCTATGTAAAAGCACCAGACAAAGAAGAAAACTGAATTGAGAAATAGAGGAACACTAAGACCAAAAGAGAGAGAAGGCCTGGGTGAAGGAGAAGGACAGAATAGGTAGATGCTCTCAGAAAAAGCATGGTCATATTTACCATCATTTCATAAAAAACGACTGAAGAAGGAGCTTTATGCCATTAAGTGAGAAAAGTAATTCTAACTTATATCTTCCACCTACAAGCATGTAAGACTTTCTTAGTCAAAAACGCACAACTGTAGAGGATGTGAAACAATTCTCATTTAAATTAAAGAGTAAATAATGTCCTTAGAGGCATAAATGCACATCAGAAAGATAAGTTCACAAAACAGATGGAAACAGCCACCAAATATTTTAAAATAATCTAAATTTAAGACAATGATAGAACTATAAAAGCCAGAGATGAAGTAACTTATAAACAAGGTGATTAGAACAGGAAAAAATTAAAAGAGAATTCATTTCTAAAATAAATACTAAGTTAGAAAGAACACAACAAATAATTGCCTTAAGAAAAGTAGAAGATGGAAAGCAAGAAAATTAAAAAGGAATTAAGACATTAAAAAATTCAAGAGAAACTGCTAGCTAACCAAAAATTCATGGAAAAAATTAGTCCTAGCAACTGGTACATCATCTGATCTGCAGCCTATACAACTATGAGACCAGAAGAACTAGATGGTGCCTAGCTACCACTGTCAACCACTTGAAAGGGGATCTATGTAGGAGATTCTGGATATAGAGGGAGAACAATGTG
>NW_006921595.1:22289867-22296858 GCF_000298275.1 Orycteropus afer afer | reverse complement strand
TCCTTCTGAGGAGTGGCTGGTGGGTTTGAACCACCAGCCTTCTGGTTAGCAGTCAAGTGCTTTAGCCACTATGCTACCAGAGCTCCCTAAGCTTCTATCCAAGGGTAGAAGGTATTATTTCTGAGGCAGAGGGGTGCTCCAGTGTATCAGGCAGTAGGAAGTTGTATAGTTAAATATTCTTCAGGATTTGTGAATGAGAATTAGATACAAAACTTAGGAGGAGATCATAACAGAGGACTTGAAAATGCTAAAATTATCAAAGATGGAGGGGGAATACCTAGAAAGTCTATAGATAAAAGCAACACAGAAGAGTAGATTATAGTATGTGGACACCTAAAACACAACTGAGATGGCTACAATCTTTCTTCCATATTTGGATTGCTACTCCTAATGCTACTGGTAGAATTTCACACTGACCATCTAGTGGGACTTAGAAAAATTTAGATTTGATGACCTACCCCAGATACTAGGGTTTACCAATTTTTTACATATTCCAAATGGCTCGTTGACCCAATACAACAATGAATTGTGGGAACTAAAGCTCTCTACTACTTAACATTGTTATACCACTGTCTCAATTTATCATTGAAAACTCTATTATTATTATTATTATTATTATTATAGTTCTTACTTATTCAGAACTCAATACATGCTAGATGCTTTTCTAAATATTTAAAAATATTATCTTAAACCTCTCAATAACTACAGGGTAGGTGTCATTACCATTTTCAATTTATATATAAAGAAATTAGCAATATAGCCTACACCTAAGCCCAACCAATCAGGTATCAGAGTCTATCCTACCATGATATCAAGATAAAATTACAAAATTAAAACAAATTTCTTTCCTCTGCTTTAGACTAGAATTATAACATGATTGTTGTTAACAAGTTATGATATGCTGATCATAAACTATGAAACAGGGAAATTAGTTATAGTTTGATAAAATCAGTTTGGCAAACAAAGTACTTCAAAACACAAACCAAAACCAAACTCACTGCCCCTTTGGGTTTCCAAGGTGGTAAATCTTCACAGAAGTAGACTGTCCAGTCTTACTTCCATGGAGTGATTGGTGGGTCATCATAAAAAAAATGGATAATGCAAGGTTCTTTATTTAGGGTAAGAGTAGTAAATAACTCCTCTAGATTCCTTCACATTTTTTTTAATGTTCCCTTCATCTCCTTAGCCCTAATATTAGATATGAGTTTAACTGGGAAGTTGATTGATTGTGGCTATAAAGACTAATCTAATCCTCACACTGGGGAGTGCATGTGTCAGACGTGGCATCTTAAAAGAAGTCACACTGAATGTGACAATAAATCTTAAAGGTGAAATAAGACTCTGGGCTAGAGGTAAGGAGAAAACCCAGTGAAGGGATGGAGAAAAGGATACGGTATATTTCAAGTCATAAGTACTGGTATACCAAATAATTTTATCAATTCAAAATGATAAGATAATTACTTTTGACAATTTTTTTGCCTTCTCAAAGCAGCTATCTTTATACTACGAAATGTGGCTGTCAAATTTTATTAAAGTCATTATTCAGATACTTACTTTTAATTCATTTTTCAGCATTTCTTCAAGAAGACTTACATGTTCTTCATCTTCTTTTGTGTCCATAACTATACAAATCTGTTGTGAAATCCTCTCTGAAATAAAAAAGGAAAAAAATAAAGAAAGAACATAAACACAGAATCAAACCCTAGTCTGCTGAAATCTATGCTTGCTGTTCGTAACAGGGAGGCCTTGGTTTCAGGTCAAGTGGAGTGACCTGTACTACATACAGAGATGCCTTTAACACTTTTCAACACCCAAACCAATAAATCTGCATATTAAACATTTTGTGAGTGGGTTACCAGGCTATTGTACAACCAACAGAAATGAAAGATCCTAGAATACAATGAAAGGGCATTATAAGAGGTGACAGTTAAATGGCTCGCCATTCAACTCTTCCACATTGATAAAGAGTCTCCCAGAATCTGATACAATCCCACCTCCCTTTAGGCTATAAGATGTCTCCTATGTACAAACTCATGTGCCATCTTGTGGTCTGGCTAAATACAACATTTTCTTTGTCATCCCTCTAGATTTAATCAATTCAATGCAATTACATTTTTGCTCATTTGACTATTGCCACATCAAGTAAAACAGAGCCAAATTAATTTTCTTCAAATGTAAAAGCCTTATATGAGATCATCTAATTTAAAAATATAAGCTGTGTGACATGGTACTAATGACTTCTGGAAACCCTAGATGTACTCTTCCAAAAGATGTGCAATCTCCAGTAGGCCAATTTGAGATACTAAGACGTATCCAGATGGATGCCAGTCAAAGAGGCATTCCATGCTATTATATCATGAATAAAGAAAATAAAAACTGTTCTCAAACAGAAGTCCTGCATCAAAAGTTAATTTGATGAATTCTGGACCCTGCTGCTTCCTGCTTGGTCAAGTCTCTAAAGCATGCTCCATATATCTACTGGTTTAGCAATAGCTAATTATTTTCCCAAACAGAACAGAGGAGACTAGAACATTTAAAATAACAACAACATCAACTAATACTACTACTTTTACTAACTACTTACTGAGAATATTACATGTTCCAGGAGTTAATGCTATATTAATTATAATTCTCATGACAATTCTATGTTGCTGCTGTTGGTGGTGGTAGGTACAGTCAAGTTGTCTTGGACCCATGCACAACAGAATTGAACACTGCCTGGTCATGTGCCAGCCTCACTATCCCTTCTATACCTGAGCCTATCATTGTTGCCACTGTGTCAATTCATCTTGTTGAGGGCTTTCCTATTTTTTGGTGAATATCCACTTTACAAAGCATAATATCATTCTCCAAAGAAGCTCCCTTCTGACAACATGACCAAAATAGATGAGACGAAGTCTGGCCATTCTTGTTTCCAAGGAACATTCCAGCTGCACTTCTTCCAGGACAGATTTGTTAGATCTTTTAGCAGTGCATGGTACCTTCAGCATTCTTAGCCAATACCACAAATCAAAAGCATCAACTCAAGAACAGACATATGCACACCCATGTTCATCACAGCACTATTTACAATAGCCAAAAGATGGAAAGAACCTAGGTGTCCATCAACTGAGGAATGGATAACCAAACTATGGTACATACACAGAATGGAATACTAGGCAACCCTAAAGAATAATGTGTTGTTGTTGTTGTTAAGTGCTGTCAAGTCGTTTCCGACTCATAGCAACCCCATGCACAGCAGAACAAAACACTGCCCAATCCCACGCCAGCCCCACAATCCCTGCTATACTTGAGCCCATCATTGCAGCCACCGTGTCAATCCATCCCATTGAAGGTCTCCCCCTCTTTCGTCAACCTCCACCATACCAAGCATGACATCCTTCTCCAGGGAATGGTCCCTTCTTACAACATGACCAAAATAGGTGAGACAAAGTCTGGCCATTCTTGCTTCCAAGGAGCATTCTGGCTGCACTTCCTCCAGGACAGATCTGTTAGTTCTTTTAGCAGTCCATGGTACTTTCAGCATTCTTCGCCAGCACCACAACTCAAAAGCATCAACTCTTCTTCGGTCTTCCCTATTCATTGTCCAGCTCTCACGTGCATACAAGGTGATTGGAAATATCATGGCTTGTGTCAGGCTCACCTTAGTCCTCAAGGAGATAACCTTGCTCCTCAGCACTTGAAACAGTTCCTTTGCGGTTGACTTTCCCAATGCTGCACGTCGTCTAATGTCCTGCTTCCGTTGGCATCGATTGCAGAACCAAGCAATGTGAATTCTTTGACAACCTCAATCTTCTCTCCATTTATTGTGATGCTGCTCATTGTTCCAGTTGTGAGGATTTTTGTTTTCTTTATATTGAGATGTAATCCATACTGCAGACTGTATTCTTCAACCTTCATCAGTAGGTGCCTTAAGTCATCCTCACTTTCAGCAAGCAAAGTTGTGTCCTCTGCATATCTCAGGTTGTCAATGATTCTTCCTCCAATCCAAATGCCACATTCTTCTTCATACAGTCCAGCTTCTCAGATTATATGTTCAGTATACATACAAGTATGGTGAAATGATATAACCCTGATGCACTCCTTTCCTGGAACCATAATGTATCCTCTTGTTCTGTTAGAATGACAGCTTCCTGGTCTACGTACAGGTTCCTCATGAGTACAGTTAAGTGCCCTGGAATTCCCATTCTACCCAATGTTATCCACAATTTGTTATGATCCACACAATCAAACACTTTTGCACAGTCAATAAAAGACAAGTAGACATGTTTTGGGTATTTTTGCTTTCAGCCAACACACATCTGATATTGGCAATGATATCCCTCATTCCATGTCCTCTTCTAAATCCAGCTTGCATTTCTGGAAGTTTTCTTTCAATATACTGCTGCAAACTTATTTGAATTATCTTTAGTAAGATTTTACTTGTATGTGATATTAATGATATTGTTTGATAATTTCCACAATCTATGGGAGACCTTTCTTTGGAATGGGTACAAACATGGATCACTTCCAGTCAGTTGGCCAGGTAGCAGTCTTCCAAGTCTCTTGCCTCAAAAAGACAAAGGTAGGTGTGGACTTCCAGTAAGTGGGTGGAATAGGCAGAAAGACTGCATAGACCCTCTTCAACAAAGAAAAGGGGAAAAAATTAACACAGATACAGAAAATAATCCTGGACCACTGAATCTTGAAGGGAATGATACAGAAGTGGACTAAACTCCAACTAGCAGAAGCATGTGCATAAAAACACCAAAAAGGGAGACATATGGAGGTGCAGTTTGGCAGCAATCCTAATAGCACAGACAGCTTGGATATTGCTGAGTAGTGGTAGGACCTAAGAATTAACCTGAAAATTGAGACTGCTAGCCAGGGACTGCACAGAGTACTGCTCTGGTGGCTGAGGAATAAGAAGGGAAGCAGTGAAGAGGAAGATGGGCTGAGCTGTGAACTTTTGTCTGTTTGGAGGGCATAGCCATTTTGAATGTTTACAAGTGGCTTGACCATTTTGGATATTTAAGGGACAGTGTTCTCCAAGATTCCAGGGACTTAAGAACAGGCTCCACTTGCCAGGAAACCCAATGACATTCCAGACCCGGACGATTAGAAAGGTGCAACATTTCCCTTGATACTCTTATACCCCACACCCTCTTGGTGAATGGAGGTGTGGCCATCCCTCACTCCAACCCACTTTCTGTGCCAGCAGGAATTTCATCCCAGTCTGTGTGCTAGGACAGAGCCTGAGTGCCCTGCCACGCCCTGCCCTGATGTTTTTTTCTGTTTTTTAGTTTGTTTGCTTTTGTCCATTTTAAAACTACTATTATTGTTACTACTTTTGTACTTTTTACTATTTTTCTTTGTTATACCTTATCCAGGTTCTAGTTTTCAGCTTTTTTTCTTTTCCCTGGTCCTGGTTGCAATTTTTTTTCTTCTCATGGCTAACCCCATTCCTTGTTTTTCTTTTTTTGTTTTTCAATTCTTATTTTTGTCTAACTGAGTGGAAGACAACAACAGTCCTCATATGACACAACTACACCAACACCTGCAGCTTCACATACTGAGTGAGACCCAACGATAAACCACCACCAAGAAAAGTCTGACTCATCCTTGGCTGCTCTTCACAAACAGTTAACAGAGATCTAAATACAACACCATGATGTCTCGGACACAACAGACCATCACAGTCCACACAAAGAATCAAGATAAAGTAGGTGAAACAACGGAGCAGGATACAGACCCAGAACACATTCCTGAGGAAGAAGCAACACTGGAACTCTCTCATAAGGAATTCAAAAGAATTATATGTAGGTATCTTCAAAGGATTGAGAGACAATCAAAGAAAACATAGATAAAACCCTAGAACAATTTCAGAAGAAAATACACGAACATGTATTTGTTGTGTGACAAAATAAATAAAAAATTAGAAATGATTCTAAATTAACAGATAGAAACTGAGAAGATTAATACGAAATTGTCAGAAATAGATAACACATCGAAAAGGCAAAGAAGTAGAACTGATGCAACAGAAGACAGAATTAATAAGCTTGAAAACAAACACCTAAATACTTCTTTGGAAAGGGATCAATCAGAAAAAAGATCAAAACAAAATGAAGAAAGTCTAAGGTTCATATGGGATATCATCAAAAGGAATAACCTACATGTCACTAGAATTCCAGAACATGAAGAGAAAAATAAAACCATAGAGAAAATTGTCCAAGATTTGTTGGAAGAGAAATTCCCTGATGTGATGAAAGATGAAAATATATACATTCAGAAAGTCCAAAGAACCCCAAACAGGATAGGCCCCAAAAGAAAATCACCAAAACATATCATCATCAAACAAATCAAAACCAAAGATAAAGACAGAATCCTGAAAGCAGCATGGAAAAAACAAAAAGTTACTTACAAAGGACAACTAGTAAGAATAAGCTCTGATTTCTCAGCAGAAACCATGCAAGTGAGAAGGCAATGGATGGTAATATATAAAACTCTGAAACAGAAAAATTTTCAACCAAGAATTATATACCTGGCAAAATTGTTCCTCAAATATGATGGTGAAATTAGGAAATATCCAGATAAACAGAAACTACGTGAATTTGTTAAAACCAGACCAACCTTACATGAGATACTAAAGGGAGTCCTTTGAAGAGAGAACCAAAAATAGTAAATAACAACCAACCATTAACACAAAAGATGACATAATCCAGAAATTGCAACTATGGACATATGCAAAGTGAAATAAGCTTACAAGATTGTAAACACAGAACCAGAGACATCAATTCACAAGTGAGGACAACAACAACCCAAAAAGAGGGATAATACTGTGTAGTTAAAGAACTTCTAAATGGTGAGGAAGTCAAGAGAGTTGCAAGATAGAATGGACTATTCTAATCTTGGGGAGAAAATTATAAATCACAGGGTAACCTCAAAGAAAAATGATAAACCTTCACATCACAATAAAAAAGAGGACAAGGACAAATATTCAGCATATTCTAAA
>NW_006921595.1:22287974-22289322 GCF_000298275.1 Orycteropus afer afer | reverse complement strand
AATGAAAGATAGAACAACTGGAAAGAAACTCAACAAAGATACAGAAGAGCTAAACAATACAATCCACCAACTTGGTCTTATAGACATCTACAGAGCTTTTCACTGAACAACAGCACAATATACATTCCTTTCCGTGCACATGGAACATTTTCCATGATAGACCTTATGTTAGGCCATAAAGTGAGCCTCCATAAATTTAAAAACATTGAAATATAGCAAAGGATCTTCTCAAATCATAATGCTATCAAATTAGAAATCAACAATAGGAAGATCAACAGAAAAAGAGTAAACACATGGATATTGAACAACGCCCTCCTTAAGAAACTCTGGGTAAGAGAAGAAATAAAAATTGAAATTCAAAAATTCCTTGAATCAAACGAGAATGAAAACACAACATACCAAAATCTTTGGGACAAGGTTAAAGCAGTGATCAGAAGCCAATTTATAGCAATAAATTCACACATCAAAAAAAAGAGCCAAAACCAACACTTTAAACCAACATCTCCAACAATTAGAGAAAGAACAGTAAGAAAAACCTAGTCACCAGAAGAAAGAAAATAATCAAGATTCCAGCAGAAATCAATAAAACAGAAAATAGAAGGCAATAGAAAAAATCAACAAGACCAGAAGTTGGTATTTTGAAAAGATCAATAAAATTAACAAACTACTTGCAAATTTAACAAAGGTAAAGAGGGAGAGAATACAAATAACATGAATAAGAAACAAAATGGGTGACATCACAACAGAACCAACTGAAATAAAAGGATAATATCAGGATACTAGAAAGAACTGTATTCCAACAAATTTCAAAATCTAGAGGAAATGGAAAGATTTCTAGAAACCCACCACTTACCTAAACTAATACAGACTGATGTGGAAAAGTTGAACAGATACACAATAAAAGAAGAAATTCAACAGGTCATCAAAAAATTACCAACTAAAAAAAAGTCTTCGCCAAGATGGTTTCACCAGAGAATTCTACCAAACCTTCAGAGAAAAACTTACACCATTCCTACTCAAACCATTCCAAAACATAGAAAACGATGGAATCCTCCCTAACTCATTTTATGAAGCAAGCATAACCTTGATACCAAAATGAGGAAAACATCACTCAAAGGAAAAAATACAGATCAATATCCCTCATGAGTACAGATGCAAAAATCTTCAACAAAATCCTAGCCAATAGACTCCAACAACATATCAAGAATATAATTCATTATGACCAAGTTGGGTTCATATCAAGTATGCAAGGATGGTTGAACATTTGAAAAACAATCAACATAATCGATCACATAAATAAAACAAAGGGAAAGAACCACATGATCATACCAATTGATGCAGAAAATGC
>NW_006921595.1:22280110-22283729 GCF_000298275.1 Orycteropus afer afer | reverse complement strand
TAGAAGAGCTTCATGAAAACTCCAAAACAGCAGACATTCAGAGATACAGTCTGGCAGCAATCCTGATGGCTTGAACAGCTTGGATATTGCCAAGTGGTGTTAGGACCTAAGAATTAACCTAAAAATTGGCCCTGCTAGCCAGGGGCCACATGGAGGACTGCACTGGTGGCTGGTGAATAAAAGGGGAAGCAGTGAAGAGGAAGATGGGCTGACCTGTGTACTTTTGGCTGTCCAGAGTGTGCAGCCATTTTGAATGTTTACAAGCAGTTCAGCCATTTTGAATGTTTACAAGCAGTTCAGCCATTTTGGATATTTTAAAGTAACAGCATTCTCTCAGATCCCAGGGACCTAAGAATAGGCTCCATTTGCCAGGGACTGCAAGGATATTCCAGACACTGAGGACTGAAAAAGTGTGATATTACCCTTGATACTCTTATACCCCACACCCTTTTGGTGAATGGAGGTGTGGCCATCCCTCACTTTCACCTACTTACTGGGCCAGCAGGAATCTCATCAGTGTGTTCTGACAGAATGTGGGTGCCTTGCCCCAGCCTGCCCAGATTTTTTTTCTTTTTTTTCAGTTTGCTTCTTTTTGTCTGTTTTAAAATTATTACTATTATTATTTCTCTCTTTTTTTTGTCTTTTTTATTACTACTCATTCTTCCACCCTTTCCAGGTTCTAGTTTTCAGCTTTTTCTGTCTCCTTTTCCTGATTCCCATTTTGTTCTTTTGTGTGGTTCTCCCCATTGCTTGTTGGTTTCATTTGTTTGTTTATTTGTTTTACATTTTTCCCATTTGCTTCTTCATAATTCTCCTACTCTACCTCTTTTCTCTTATACCCTGCTCCTGAGATATTAAGTTATTATATTTCTCCTTTTTTCATTCATATTTCTTTTGGCTTTTTGAAGTATTTCTTTAAATATTTTCTCTCTATATTGCCTTTCTTCTTTTTTGTTCTTTATTTTTTTCTTTTTGGTGGTTTTTTGCATGTTTTTATGTGGTGCTTGTTTTTTGTCCTCTTGCTTTTACTTTTTTGATGGTGTTTTGAATGTTGTTATTGTTTAACTGAGTAGGAAACAGCAACCATGCCCGTACAATGCAACTACACCCTCACCTCTTGCAGTTCTACTTACTGAGTGAGAGCCAACACTTCCTTCTACACCAACTGACCAACAAGACATGACCACCAAACAGAGCCTAACTTAACTTAACTGCTTAACTGCTGTTCACATAAAGTTAACAGAAACCTGGGCAGTCACTCTCATTCTCTATACCAACCACCAAGAGAAAGGTGGTGAGTGCATAAGTGCTGCCAACTAGCAAATTGAGAAGCACAGTACTCTGCTTACTTAGACACATCCAAAGAAAATAAGAATCTTCAGTGAATCACTCTAACATAAAATCACCAATAGAACATAAATACACCAAAGTCACAATGTCTCAGAGACAACAGACCATCACAATCCACACAAAGAAGCAAGATAAAGCAGTAGAAACAAGGAAGCAGGATACAGATCCAAAACACATCCCTGAGGAAGAAGCAGTATTGGAACTCCATGATAAGGAATTCAAAAGAACTATATTTAAGTACCTTAAATGGATTGAGAAACAGATCAAGGAAAACACTGACAAAATTAAGGAAAACACAGAAAAAAAAAACCTAGAACAAATTTGGAAGACAATACAGGAACAAAATGAACAAAAATAATGAAAAATTAGAAATGATACAAAATCCACAAATGGAAATCCATAAGATTAATACTAAATTTTCAGAAATAGACAACAAATTGAAGGGGCAGAGGAGTTGAATCATATCAATGGAAGACAGAATTAATGAGATTGAAGACAAATACCTGAATGCTTCCTTGGAAAGGGATCAATCAGAAAAAAGATCAAAACAAAAATAAGAAATCCTGAGATTTGTGTGTGATACCATCAAAAGAAATAATCTATATGTCATTGGAATTCCAGAACAAGAAGAGAAAAATAAAACCACTGAGAAAATTATCCAAGCAGCATGGGAAAAAATGAAAAGTTTCCTGTAAAGGGCAACCAAAAAGAGGAAGCTCTCATTTCTCAGCAGAAACCATGCAGATGAGAAGGCAATGGGATGGTATATATAAAACCCTGAAAAAGAAAAATTTCCAACCAAGAATTATATACCTAGTAAAATTGTCCCTCAAATACGATGGTGAAATCAGCAGATTTCCAGATAAGCAGAAATTAAGGGAATTTTTTTAAAAATAGACCAACTTTGGAAGAGATACTAGAGGGAGTCCTTTGGACAAATAAGCAATTATAGCAAAAAACAACCAACCATTAATACACATGATGACATAACCCAGAAACAAACACAGCTGTGGAAGTATCCAAAGTAAAATAAGCTTGCAAGACTGTAAACAGGGAACCAGAGGCATCAATTGCCAAATGAGGACAACTATAAACCAAAAAGAGGGAAAAAATAGTGTAGTTACAGAACTTGTAACTGATGAGGAAGTCAAGAAAGTTGCAAGACAGAATGGACTGTTCTACACTTGAGGAGAAGATTAAAAATCACAGGGTAACCTCAAAGAAAAATGATAAACCTTTACATCACAATAAAAAAGAGGGCCAGCACAAATATTTAGCAAATACTAAAATAACAGCAACAACAAAAAAAAAATGATAACAAGATTCATAACCAAAATGAGCTAAGCACAGAAAATTATATGGAACAAAGAAACAAGGAGAATCACGAAAAAACACATAACAAAATGACATCAACCAATTCACACTTGTTGATAGTTACACTGAATGTTAATGGATTAAATGCACTGCTCAAGAGATGGAAAGTTGAAGAATGGATAAGAAAGAATAACCCTTCAATATGCTGTCTAAAAAAGACACACCTCAGAGACAAATACAAAAATAGACTAAAAATCAAAGGTTGGAAAAAGATACATCCAGCAATGGCAACCAAAAAAGAACAGGAGTGGCAATATTAATTTTTGATCAAGTTGACTTTAAGACCAAAACCACCATAAGAAACAAGGAAGGACATTATATAGTGATTAAAGGATCAACTGAACAAGAAGATATAATCATAATAAATAACTATGGACCCAATGAAAGACCCCCAAAATACATAAATCAGACTTTAACAGAAATGAATAGACAAATAGATGAGTCCACAGTCATAGCAGGAGGCTTTAACAAACCACTTTCAATGAAAGATGGAACTGGAAAGAAACTCGACAAAGACACAGAAGAATTAAACAATACAATTCACAAACTTAACCTTATAGGCATCTACAGAGTATTTCATCGAACAACAAAACAATATACATACTTTTCCAGTGGACATGGAACATTCTCCAGAATAGACCATGTTAGGCCAAAGAGTATGGCTTAATAAATTTAAACAAACACTGAAATACTGCAAAGCAGCTTCTCAGATCAAAATGCTATGAAATTGAGGGTTCCGGCAAGATGGCGGACTAGGCAGAAGGACTGCACAGACGCTCTTCAACAAATAAAAGGGAAACCAATTAACACAGACACAGAAGATAATCTTGGACCCCTGATACTTGAAGGGAAGGATACAAAAGTGGACTAAACCCCAACTAGCAGAAGAATTTGC
>NW_006921595.1:22246690-22276165 GCF_000298275.1 Orycteropus afer afer | reverse complement strand
AAAAAATAAAATAAAATAAAATAAAAATGCTATGAAATTAGAAATCAACAATGGGAAAATCAACAGAAGAAGAGCAAACACATGGAAATTGAACAACACCCTCATTAAGAATGAGTGGGTAACAGAGGAAATAAAAAATGAAATTAGAAAAGTCCTTGAATCCAACAAGAATGAAAACCAACATATCAAAATCTTTGGGACACAGCAAAAGCAGTGATCAGAGGTCAATTTATAGCAATAAATGCATACATCAAAAAAGAAGAGCCAAAATCAACATTTTAAATCAATATATCCAACAATTAGAAAAAGAGCACCAAGAAAAGCTTGCAGTCACCAGAAGAAAAGAAATAATAAAGATTTGAACAGAAATCAATGAAACAGAAAATAGAAAGACAATAGAAAAAATCCACAAGAATAGAAGTTGGTTTTTCAAAAAGATTAATAAAATTGACAAACCATTGGCAATTTAACAAAGAAAAGAGGGAGAGAATATAAATAACACAAATAAGAAACTAATTTTGCTACATCATAACAGAACTGACTGAAATAAAGAAGATTATATGAAGATAATATAAAGAACTGTACTGCAACAAATTTGAAAATCTAGAAGAACTAGACAGATTTCTAGAAACTAAAACAGACTGAGGCAGAAAATTTGAACTGACTCATAACAAAAGAAGAAACTGAAGAGGTCATAAAAAAAAACTGCTAATAAGAAAAAAGTCTTGGTCCAGACAGTTTCACCGGAGAATTCTACCAAACATTCAGAGAACTGACACCAATCCTATTCAAACTATTCCAGAACACAGAAAATAATGGAATCCTTTCAAATTCATTTCATGAAGCAAGCCTAACCTTTACACCCAAACTAGCCAAAGACATCACTAAGAAATAAAATTACTGACCAATATCCCTCATGAATATAGATGCAACACAATCTTCAACAAAATCCTAGCCAAACGACTCCAACAACATTACTAAAAACTAATACATTACAACCAAGTGGGGTTCATATCAGATATGCAAGGATGGTTCAACATTAGGAAAACAATCAGTGTCATCCACCCCATAAACAAAACAAAACAAAAAAAAAGAACCACACACATGATCATATCAATTGAAGCAGAAAAGGCATTTGATAAAATCCAACACCCACTACTGATCAAAATTCTCAACAAAATAGGAAGAGAAGGGATATTCCTCAATATAATAAAGGGTATCTATGCAAAATCAACAGCCAACATTATTCTGAATTATTGGCAGAATTATTATTGTTGTTCTTATTATAGTTATTTACATTCAATAAGAGTATTAATTAAGATTCATTTTGTTTTCTCAAAAGTGACTCATTTCTAACTTTAAAAGGTCTTTCATGGTTTTAGTATTTCAGAACTTGGCAAATAATCCATATTAACTTAATCCCACTAAGCTTTGTTTTCAATTTCAAAGTTCTGCTAAATGTGCAGTGGCTATTTGTAACAATAGGTTGCATATCTTGAGTAACAGTGCTGTTTTCATCACTGAATTCCTTTAAAACTAGTATGGCTGCTCTTGGTTCTAATTATCCATATCATATCCATATCATATCACTTGGTCTAGGCTGGAGCATTTTATGTGACTGTTATTAATATTTTTATAAATATGCACTGACAATCTGCAGATTATATTGATTCAAAAGCTCATTGAGAATGTTAATTTACTTAATATCCTCCCTGAAAAAATAAAACAGCAATGCCTGTACTCCGACTATTCATGCTATCTGCAAAACCAGACTGAAAAAAACTGTCACCACATAAGCAAAGCTCAAATAAATTGAACCTCCTCAATACCACAGTACTTGCAATCCACAGAAAGAAGAAAAAAAATTAAAATTCATTTTTCTAATGAAGCAGAAAACACTTTAAAAAAATAACATGATTAATCCTGAACATTTTATCAAACAAAACAAAGTATTTAACAACTTCCTGGAGGTTAATGATGAAATCAAAACAAAAATAGCAGTCTTTAGCCTTCATAATCTACTATTCTAACTATTAATAAAGTACACCTTAAGAATTTCCAGAGGTTAAAATTAAAACAAAAATAACATTAACGAGAATCATAAAATCATTTTATTATCTCAAATTCTAAGTTCTCTAACACATTTGGACTTTGTTCTCTCCTAAAAGAGAACTAAGGATGAATTAGAAAATTGCTGGAGTCAACTTTACATAATACCTTACCTGTCAACTTGATGCCTAATGTTAGCCTCTGAGGTTTAGTTATCATATTAATCTATTATTTAAAATTAACTTCTTAATATCTTTAAAAGGAAGGCCTGTGTCATATGAGCAAATAATTTAATTCTACATTAGTTGGGTATACCTCCCAAAAAATCATACTGACATGTTCTCTCCGATTTACAAACAATAACTCTTTACTTATCTATAATATCTAAGCATCACATAGCTTAATTTGACAGAAAAAAAAAAATTCAAACTGGGACATGACTTGCAGTCTACAGGCTTTATATTAAAAGCTATAAGCATTTAAAGTAATAAGCCCAAAATTCTTACTCCCCCAAAATTCTAAATGATGAAGATATGTGCGCAATTGCCAATGATTAATAATTATGCCCAAAAGAAGTAACATGCAACTTGATTTTACTTTACTGGGAAAATGTCTAAAAGCATTCTTTATTAAATAAATAATAATCCCAAAGTTTTCATCACAGGCTTCCCACCTCCTTTTACTCTATACAACACAGTACATGACCACCCGCATCCCTTGGGCTTCACATCTTACTCTTCAGCCAAACACCTACATGCAATCTCATGGATATGTCATGATCTTTGGATTAATGTACATGTTCCCCCTTTCTGCAGCATCATCTCACATCATTCTCTAATTCTCCAAAAAGCTCACCCTCAAGCAACATGGCTTTTATAAAGCCTTCTCAAATTCCTCAGAGACTATTGATCCCCTCTCCTTTTGGTACACCAAAGTTTCTTATATCACAACTCCTTTCATACATATTGTTGTCAGTCAGTTTTAAGTCTGTCTCCTTTACTGAATGAGGCTCTGGGACTACAATAGCTAATCGTCTGGCTTTAGAAATGTTCTTCATACTGCTGCTGAAAAAATGAAAAGAGAATGTAATATTTAAAAAATAATCATTTAAAGAATGATAGAAATCAATTATTTAACTTGAAAACTGATAAAGGAAAACAAGAAGACATTTTTCTTTTCCTATATAAACTGTGGAGCTCTGGTAGCATAGTGCCTAAGGCATTTGACTGCTAACCAGAAGACTAGAGGTTCAAACCCACCAGCCACTCCTCAGAAGGAGGGTTGGGCAATCTACTTCCATAGTGATACTGCCTCAGAAACCCAAGGAGGGATCGCTGAGTCGGGTCTGACTCCATGGCACATAACAACAACAACAACAATATAAACTGTAACACTGAGTAATTAAATAATAGATGAAAGCAAGGATCTCTTCATAAAAATATCCAAACTAATATGAAAAATATAACTCATAGAATTAGAATATCAAGATCTGTCAGCTTCCAGTGTAATTACAGATCTAGGCCTTGCATATCAATTGCTGTTATCATCACAAAATAAGATAACCAGACATTAGGTACCTCTTGATAATAAAATACCCTACTTCTGTTGTTAGATACCATCAAGTTGGTTCTGACATATACTGACAATATGTACCACAGAATGAAACACTGCACCATTCTTACAAGTTTTGTTATCTTGAGCCCAATATTGTGGCCAATGTGTCAATCCATCTCATTAAGGGTCTTCCTCTTTTCCACTGACCCTCTACTTTACCAAGCATGATATCCTTCTCCAGGATAACATGACCAAAATACAAGAGATGAAGTTTTGCCATCCTCACGTCTAAGGAACTTTCTGGCTATACTTCTCTCAAGAGAGATTTGTTGGTTCTTCCGGCAGCCAATGGCATTTTCAATAGTCTTCACCAATACAACAATGCAAATGCATCAATTCTTCTTCAGTCTTCTTTATTCAGTGTCCAACTTTCACACAATTATGAGGTAAATGAAAATATGATGGCTTGGGTCAGGCACACCTTAGTCTTCAAAGTGACATCTTTGCTCATAAATACTTTAGAGGTCTTTTGCAGCAGATTTGCCAAGTGCACTGCATCATTTTATTTCTTGACTGCTGCTTCTATGGGCATTGATTGTGGATCCAAGTAAAATGAAATCCTTGACAAATTCAACCTTCTCTTCATAGATCACGAGGCTGCTTATTGGTCCAATGTGTGTCCTTATATTGAGGTGTACTCCACTTAGGTCATCAGTAAGTGCTTGAAATCCTCTTCACTTTCAGCAAGCAAAGTTGTTTCATCTGCATAGTGCAAGCAATTAATGAGTCTTCCTCCACTCCTGATGCCATGTTCTTTTTCTTAGTCTAGCTTCTCAGATTATTAGCTCAGCACACATGTTGAGTAAGTATGATAAAAGCATACAAACCTGATGCACATTTTCCTGATGTAAAACAATGCAGTATTCCCTTGTCCTGTTTGGACAACTGAATCTTGATTATATACAGGTTCCTCATGAGCACAATTAAGTGCTCTGAAATTCCTATTCTTTATAAGATTATGCAAAATTTGTTATGACTCACAGTCAAATGCCTTTGCATAGTCAATAACACACAGGTAAACATCTTTCTGGTATTCTCTGCTTTCAGCCAAGATCCATCTGTCATGACCAATAAAATCCTTCATTCCATATCCCCTTCTGAATCTGGCTTGAATTTCTGGCTGTCCCTGTCAATGCACTGCTGCAGTCTTTTTGCTTTATTTTCAGCAAAATTTTACTTGTATGTGATATTAATAAAATTGTTCCATAATTTCCATATTTTGTTAGATCACCTTTCTTTGGAATGGGCATAAATATGGATCTTTTCCAGTAGGTAGGCTTGGTAATGGTCTTCCAAATTTCATGTTACAGATGAGTGAGCTTTTCCAGTGTTGTCTCCATTTGTTGACACATCTCAATTGCTAGTCCTTCAATCCGTAAGCCTTGTTTTTTTGCCAACACCTTCAGTGCAGCTTGGACTTCTTCCTTCAGTGCCACTGGCTCTTGATCATATGCTACCTTCTGAAATGGTGGAACATCAATCGATATCATTTTGGTATAATGACTCATCTTCTTTTGATGTTTCCTGCATTGTTTAATATCTTACCATAGAATCCTTCAACATTGCAACTCAAGGATTGAATTATTTCTTCAGTTCTTTCAGCTTGACAAATGCAAAGAATGTTCTTCACTTTTGGTTTCCTAACTCCAGGTATCTGCACATTTCATTATAATACTCTTCATCTTTTTGAGCCACCCTTTGAAATCTTCTGTTCAGCAATTTTACATCATCATATCTTCCATTCACTTTAGCTACGTTCCGTTCAAGAGCAAGTATCAGAGTCTCTTCTGACATCCATTTTTGTCTTTTCTTTCTTTTCTATCTTTTTAATGATCTTTTGCTTTCTTCCTGTGTGATGTCCTTGATGTGTTCCCACAACTCTGGTCTTCAGTCATTGATGTTCAATGCATCAGATCTATTTTTCAGATGGTCTCTAAATTCATGTGTGATGACTTGTTTCAATTTCTTTTAGCTTCAACTTAAACAAAAAAGTTTTGGTAGTGCAGTGGTTAAAACACTGGCCTGCTAACCAAAAGGTCAGTGATTTCAACCTACCAGATGTTCTTTGGGAGAAAGATAACGCAGTCTGCTTCTGTAAAGATTTACAACCTTCCAAACTCTCTGAGGCAGTTCTACTTTGTCCTACAGGGTCACTATGAGTCACGATCAACCTGAATGCAGCAAGTTTGTTTTTTGTTTTTGTTTTTGTTTTGGTCAACTTAAACTTGCATATGAGCAATTGATGGTCTGTTCCACCACTGGACCCTGGCCTTATTCTGAGTCAGGATACTGAGCTTCTCTATAATCTCTTCCTACAAATATAGTCTATTTGATTCTTATGTATTCCATCTGGTGAGATCCATGTGCATAGTTGCTATTTATCTTGTTGAATAAAGGTACTTGCAATGAACAAATCACTGGTCCTGCCAAATTCTATCATGCAATCTCTAGCATCATTTCTGTCATCAAGGCCACATTTTCCAACTGGAGATGTTTCTTCTTTGTTTCTAACTTTTGAATTCCAATCACCAGTAATTATCAATACATCTTTATTGCATGTTTGGTCAATTTCAGACTGTAGAAGTTAGCAAACATCTTCAATTTCACAATTTTTGGCTTTATTAGTTGGTGAGTAAATTTGAAATAATAGTTGTATTAACTAATCTTCCTTATAAATCTACTGCCATCAAGTTGATTCCAAATTATAGCAACCCTCCTTGTGTTTCCAAGGCTGAAAATTGTAATAGAAGTAGACTGCCTCATCTTTCATCCATGAAGTGGTTGCTGGGCTTGAACCACTGACTTCTTGGGTAGCAGCTGAATTTTTAACCACTACACTACCAATCAGCCAGGGATCCAGGTAAAGGGAAGGACCCAGGCTCCACCCCCACTAGCCAGGAAAGCAGGGGGAAAGAGAATCCAGAGGGGATGCCAGAGCACAGCAGCAACCAGGGATCCAGGTAGGAAAGAGACCCAGGGTCCACTTCCACCAGGCAAGAAGGCGGAGGAAAGCGAAGCCAGAGGGGACTACAGAGCAGAGAAGCAGCCAGGGATCCAGACAAGTGGAGGGCAGAGAGGTTTCAAACAGCTAAGCAAGACAAACTTGTCTGCTAGTTTGTCATACTATTGTGGCTTGCATGTTGCTGTAAGGCTTGAGGCTGTGCCACGGTGTTTCAAGTGCCGGCAGGGTTGCACATGGTGCACAGGTTTCAATGCAGCTTACAGATGGAGACAGACTAGGAAGAACGAAGAGGCCATCCACTTCTCAAAGAAATGGCAGAGAAAACCTTAAGAATAGCAGAGAAACACTGTCTGATACATTACTGCGCAACTTTATTAATAGCCTGGAAACATTATCCAATATAGTGCAGGAGGATGAACCCCTTAGGTCAGAAGGCTTTCAAAATATGATTGGGAAAGAGCTGCATCATCAGAGTAGGACCAACCTTCCTGATATGGATAAAGTAAGGTTTCGAGACCTCCATTTGCTGACATGGCACAATTCAAATTGAGGAGAAAAAGCTACAAACATACATTAATAATAGGAAAGTGGAAAGTACTAAGTATGAATCTAGGAAAACTGGAAGTTGTCAATAATGAAATGGAAGTCGTAAAGATTGATATTCTAGGCATTAGTGAACTGAAATGGACCAGTTTTGGCCATTTTGAATCAGACAACCATATGATCTACTATGCCGGGAATGACAATCTGAAGAAGAATGGTGTGGCATTCATAATCACAAAGGATGTTTCAAGATCTGCCCTGAAGTACAATGCTGTCAGTGATAGAATAACATCCATATGCCTACAAGACCAGTTAATGACTATTATTCAAATTTATGCACCAACTACCAAAGCCATAGATGAGGAAATTGAAGATTTTTATCAACCTCTGCAGTCTGAAATTGACCAGACGTGCAATCAAGATGTGTTCATTATAACTGGTGACTGGAATTCAGACGTTGGAAGCAAAGAATCACTGGTAGTTGGAAAACTTGGCCTTGGTGATAGAAATAACGCTAGAGATCACATGATAGAATTTTGCAAGACCAACAACTTACTCATTGCAAATACATTTTTTCAACAACACAAACGGTGGCTAAACATGTGGACTTCACCAGATGGAATACACAGGAATCAGGTTGACTACATTTGTGGCAAGAGGTGATGGAAAAGCTCAGTATCTTCAGCCAAAACAAGGCCAAGAGCTGATTGTGGAACAGACCATCAACTCCTCATATGTAAGTTCAACTTGAAGTAGAAGACAATTAAAACAAGTCCACAAGAGACAAAATATGATCTTGCATATATCCCTCCTGAAATTAGAGACCTTCTAAAGAACAGATTTGATGTATTGAACACTAATGACTGAAAACCATTGTAGGGTGACATCAAGAATATCATCCATGCAGAAAGCAAGAGGTCATTAAAAAGACAAGAAAGAAAGAAAAGACCAAAATGGATGTCAGAAGAAACTCTGAAACTTGCCCTTGAATAGAGAGTAACTAAAGCACATGGAAGAAATGACAAGATCAAAGAGCAAAACAGATTTCAAAGAGCAGCTCAAGCAGACAAAGCCAATTACTATAACGAAATGTGCAAAGTCCTGGAGTTAGAAAACCAAAAGGGAAGAACATGCTCAGCATTTCTCAAGCTGAAAGAACTGAGGAAAAATTAAGCCTCGAGTTGCAATATTGAAAAAATGACTGATGCGGGAAGCATCAAAAGAAGATGGAAGAAATACACAGTCACTATACCAAAAAGAACTGGTTGATGTTCATCCATTTCAGGAGGTGGCATATGTTCAAGAACCAATGGTATTGAAGGAAGAAGTTGAAGCTGCACTGAAGGAATCGGTGAAAAACAAGGCTTCAGGAATTGACAGAATAACTATTGAGATGTTTCAACAAACAGATGTCCCACTGGAGGCACTCACACAGCTCTGCCAAGAGATCTGGAAGACAACTACCTGGCCAACTGACTGGAAGAGATCCATATTTGCACCCATTCCAAAGAAAGGTGATCCCACAGAATGTGGAAATTATCAAACAATATTATTAATATCACATGCAAGTAAAATCTTACTGAAGATAATTCAAAAACAGTTGAAGCGATATATTGTCAGAGAACTTCCAGAAATGTAAGATGGATTCAGAAGAGGGTGTGGAACAAGTGATATCATTGCTGATGTCAGATGGATCTTGGCTCAAAGCAAAGAAGACCACCAGAAATATGTTTACTGGTGCTTTATTGACTATGCAAAAGCATTTGATTGTGTGGATCATAGCAAAATGTGGAAAACATTGAGAATGGGAATTCCAGAACACTTAATTGTACACATGAGGAACCTATACATAGAGCAGGAGGCTGTCATTTGAACTGAACAAGGGAACACTGAATGGTTTAAAATCAAGAAGGAATGTGTCATTGTTGCATCATTTCACCAAACTTATTCAATCTGTATGCTGAGCAAATAATCCAAGAAACTGCACTACATGAAGAAGATCGTGGCATCAGGATCGGAGGAAGATTCATTAACAACCTGCAGTACACTGACAACACAACTTTGCTTGCTGAAAGTGAGGATGACTTGAAGCACTTACTGATGAAGACTGAAGAATGTAGTCAGCAGTATGGATTACATCTCAATATAAAGAAAACAAAAATCCTCACAACTGGACCTATAAGCAGCATCACAATAAATGTAGAAAAGATTGACATTGTCAAAGACTTCACATTGTTTGGTTCTACAATCGATGCTAATGGAAGCAGCAGTTAGAACATCAGACCATGTATAGCATTGGGTAAGTTGGCTGTAAAAGACCTCTTTCAAGTGCTGAGGAGCCAAGATGTCTCCTCGAGGACTAAGGTGCACCTGACACAAGCCATGATATTTTAAATCACTTCATATGCATATGAAAGCTGGACAATGAATAAGGAAGACTGAAGAAAAATTGATGCTTTTGAGTTGTGGTGCTGGTGAAGCATGCTGAAAGTACCGTGGACTGCTAAAAGAGCTAACAAATCTGTCCTGGAGGAAGTGCAGCTGGAATGTTCCTTGGAAGCGAGAATGGCCAGACTTCGTCTCACCTACTTTGGTCGTGTTGTCAGAAGGGACCATTCCTTGAAGAATGTCATACTTGGTAAGGTAGAAGGTCGACAAAAGAGAGGAAGGCCCTCAACGAGATGGATTGACACAGTGGCTGCGGTGACGGGCTCAAGTATTGCAGGGATTGCGGAGCTGGTACGGGACTGGGTAGTGTTTCGTTTCTACTATGCATAGGGTCACTATGGGTCAGAGATGACTTGTTGGCACCTAACAAAAGCAACACTACCAAGGCTCTTTGGTTTTCCTTGTAGGCTTCTGGATATTACCCTAGAAGTGACAGCAATGTACTTCAGGAGAGGTCTTGAAATGTTCTTTTTGACAATGAATGTGATGCCATTCCTCTACAATTTGTCATTCCTGACATAGCAGCCACATGATTGTCTGATCTGCTTCAAAATGGCTAATACAAGTCCATTTCAGCACATTAATGCCTAGAATATTGATCTTTACGTGTTTCATTTCATTTTTGATGACTTCCAATTTTTCTAGGTTCATACCTTGTGCATTCCATGTTCTGATTATTAATGGGTGTTTGCAGCTGTTTCTTCTCATTTTGTGTCATGTCACATCAGCAAATGAAAATGCTAAAAGCCTTAATTCATCTATCATTAAGGTCAACACTACTTTGAGGAGGCAGCTCTTCCCTAGTGGTATTTTGAGTGCCTTCCAACCTTAGGGGCTCACCTTCCAGCACTGTAGCAGACAATGTTTCACTGCTATTCATAGATTTTCAGTGGGTAATTCTTTCCAAAGTAGATGGCCCCTTCCTTCTTCCAAATCTATTTAGTCTAGAAGCTTTGCTGAAATCTGCTAACCATGAGTGACCCTGCTGGGATTTGAAATACTCATGGCATAGTTTCCAGAATCACAGCAACATGCAAGCCACCGCAGTACAACAGACAGATGAGTAGTGGACACCACCTCTATTCTTGCCAAAAGGATGAAATATAGTCTAATCAATCTTCCAAAGCTAGTTGCCAATTTGTACAAGATGAGGGGGAAAAAAAAAAGTTGCACCATAAGATGTACTCATCAAAAACCAAAAGGAGAATGGGCTGATTCTGATGAGGTAAATTATAAGAAAAATAACAGTATAATGAACCTGTAAATTAAACAATATTGAAAACATCATTTTAAAAAGTTATCATGACTAGACTTTAGTTTTTCTGGTTGCATTTCCCTTCTGTCTGAAGAGCTTTCTTTAATTATTCTTTAAAGTACATTTGCTAGCAACACACACTTAGTTTTTCTACACTTGAGATGTCTTTATTTCACCTTCATACTTGAAAGAATTTGATGAATAAGGAATACAGCATTAACAGGGTGTTGTTTATTTTTAGAAGTAAAAAACTCTTGGTCTACTTTTTTTCTGGCCTCCGTGATTTAGCATGAGACAAGTAATTCAAATTATTTTTTCCCCTATAAGTAATACATCATTTCTCTAAATTCAAATTTGTTTTTAGTTTTTAACAGTTTGATTTTGATGTGTCTGGGTGTGGATTTCTCTTGGTTTCTCATGTTGAGGTTCACTGAATTCTTGAATCTATGCCTTTTTTATGCCAAATTTTAAAATAGGAATTCTTTATTACCACCATGTTCTAGTAATTCTAAGGTGTCATTGATTA
Source organism: Orycteropus afer afer (assembly GCF_000298275.1). Lineage (NCBI taxonomy): Eukaryota > Metazoa > Chordata > Mammalia > Tubulidentata > Orycteropodidae > Orycteropus > Orycteropus afer. The sequence goes on along the minus strand of NW_006921595.1, from coordinate 22,264,768 downwards.
TAAGAAGTAACAATAAGAAAGGAAAAAAATGCCACTCCTTAAACTACAATTAAATACTTTATCTTTGCTTAGAAGCTTTGTTTTATATTTATTAAATGAGGCATAAATCCAAAAGTGTATGCCTCTGGCCAAACTTGGGAAATTTCCACCAATTATTTCTTCAAATATTTATCTTCTACAATGTACTCTGTCTCTTTCCAGGAGTCTGATAATCTGTTATTTCTCATAGTGCTAAGGCTCTGCTTTTGGGGGTTTTGTTTTATTTCTGTTTTTTTCTTAATCTCATTCTACTCTGTTTTTCAGACTGAAAATTTCCAACTGATATTTGTCTTCAACTTCACTTATATTTTCTCTGTCATCTCCATTCTGCTAATGAATTCATACAAAATGTTGCATGTTTTGGTTGTATTTTTTCAGTTCTAAAAATTCCATTGATTATTTTTATATATCTTTTCTGAGACTTTCCATTTTTCATTTTAAGAAGTATTTCTTTTACTTGTACCATTTTGATAATCACTGCTTAAAGTCTCTGTCAGATAATTCCAACATCTGTGTCATCTCAGCATTGGCCGCTATTGATTACAATTTCCCATGTGAGTTTAGATTTCCTACTTCTTCGTATACTAAGTAATCTTGAATTATATCCTGTGTATTTGGATTATATCTTGTGATGCAGTGAATTACTTGGTATGGTTTTTCTAGCCATGGTCTTGTGACTAACACCAGATTATTGGGTGGGACCATGTAGATAAGGTGTATGGAACTCTAATTGGGGAATGGTTAGTTTTGTCATTTTGCTAGACTTAAAATGACCCTTACTAGAGACAAAAAGATGTATGATATCACTGCCATCAAGAGAACCAGAGGTGGATTAGAGTGCATCTTTGGACCTGAGATCCCTGTGCTGGACCTCCTTCACAGAAAGACAGCAGAGATGACTGGCTGAGATGACCAGTTGAGGAATCAAGATGTACAATACAGAGGGCAAGCTTGCTGCCCACAGAGCAAGAAAGCTGAGTGCCTTTGGGCAGGAGGCTTGCTGGACAAGTAGGGGGGCACCTAGGTGCACCTATTAGCAGAGCTAAAAGAGCTTTGTAACACTGGCCCAAGCAGGGCAGAGGCCAGGCCAAGAGGGCAAGGGCCAAAGAGGTGTGACCAAGGACACAGCAGAGGGAGAGTATGCTGATCAAAAATTGCATCCTAAGAGCATTCCAGAACCTGAATTGTAACCTGTCACTTCCCTAATAAACCCCATAATCATGAGTACTGTCTGTGAGTTCTGTGTGGCCATTACAGTGAATTATCAAACCCAGCAGAGAAGTAGTGAGTGCCATTGGAGGGAAAGTTGGTGTCACAGTTGGTAAAATGGCTGGAGGATGGTGGCATGTCTGACCTCATAGGAATAAGACTTGAGCTGCTGATGGTGTTTCTGTCTTCCCCTTGTGAGGGTGGAGGAGGTCAGAGGATGCCAACTCCATGTCCTTTTTGCATATCTATTTGGATTATATTCTGTTATGAAACTGTGTCTTGTTTAAATCCTCTGCATATTGACATATTTTTCTTAGCAAGTCAATCAACACAATTAGTCTCAGATCATAATTTTAACTAGCTTTCTGTGGGTTGTATTTCCAAAATCAGTTCCATTTTTCAAAGCTTTTGCTGTGCTATTTGAATTTGGATCTGTCCTTTATGTATGCTAAACAGTGGCTGTTCTGAGGCTTGTGAATTAGTTGCTGCCCTAGTTTAGTTATTGAAGTCTATGGTAAAATGGTCAGGGTCAAATCCATACATATGTAGCTCAAGTTAAACCCAGGAGCTCATAAAAAAATTTATGAACTTTCCTGAATTCTTCCTCCCCACAATCTTTCCTATACTTTCTGTTTCCCTACTATTTCTCTTTTCAGTAGTCCTACCAGAAAGCTGGGGCTTTATTTATCCCACTTTGCAACCACTTCTCATGACTGCCCCTTGGTACAAAGCTAATCAACAAGAAAACACAGAGGCAAAATAAATAAATAAATAAATAAATAAAATGGGGGTTTACTCCACGTCTTGGAATCACAGTTCCTTCAATCAAAGAGAAATGTTCCCTTCTCTCAGAGTGTTAGGCTCCTCCTGGCCCTTGCTATCACTGTCAGTGCCAGCAGTACAACATAATTGCTTGGTGGCTAAAGTATGAAATAAAAAGAAAATTTAAAAATAAAGTAAAAACAGTGAATTCCTGCATCACATTCTCTGAGCATTAGGAGAACTCATTCCTGATTACTGGCCTTTTCTTGGTGTCTACTTCAATACCCTCTTCTAGATTTCAGATTGCACTGAACCCAAGTCAGCAGACAACAGCAGGAAAAATTATAAAACTCATTGCCAATTAGGTAGTATTTCAAATTCTGGTCCCCTTCCTCAGTATGTCTGCTACTATTTATTTTGAACCCTCAAATGGCTGTTCCATGTGTTCTGTTCAGGATTTTACAGCTCCATTCAATGAGAGAAACAAGGTGAAGTGTACTTGCTCCATCATACTGAGAACCAGAACGTTACCAATGTCCTTTTATGTATGAACATGATAAATAAATAAATAAATAAATAAATCTACAAGAGCTAATTTAATAAATACAAAATAAAATTCCTAAGCAAAAATTAAGTATTTAATTGTAGCATTTTTTCCTTTCTTATTGTTACTTCTTACAATCAGTGACACCTTAGAGTCAATAGAACATGGTAGTAATGAAGCATCCATTATATGCCTCCTGAGTCACACACCACGACCACATGTGGTTAACAGCTGCTTATCTAACAGAACAACAATGCTATTCATCTCATACGAAAGAAGAAACCATCTATACTTTTAAATTTCAAAATCAAAGACAGATTAAGAGTTTCTCTCATATCCTCTCATATCATAATGTATTATAACTCCATCTGTCAGATTCCTTTGAAATTCTCTTAAGCCTTCATCAAGTTGTAAATGCAACAAAATTTCTTCAGGACTTTCAATTCCCTGGTTTAATGTTCTCTGCAATTCAAACCTTAGCCACATTTTTAGGATATATGGTTTAGCCACATATATTTATATACAAGTTATTATCATAAATGTCCAATTTCAGTATTATTCTAAGTAAAGACGATTAAAGAGCTATCAATTCATCATCACTAGTGACTTGTGAGTGCTCAGGATGGTGCTGTTACAATAAATTTTCAATTACCATGAAAGAGAAAAAAAATCTAAACACTAGGTTAGTTTCACAAATGGACAAACAATTCAGAAGTCTGCCTTCGCTTTTCTTGGAAACATCAAACACCATAACATCCTTCCACCAGGCCTCATTATCTAATGTACTGACCTCTTGTGTCAATATGTTAGAGCTGGGTAAATAAGAAACAACTGTGTCATATCCAAAAGCAGCAATTTCCAAAGGCTGCTTCAGGCTGTAAGCTGTTCATAACTTGGACAGTATTTTCCCTTCTTTGTTGGGTTCCTTGAATCAAAAACTCAATCTTTTCAAGGGTGAATAGAAGGGAGGGGAAAAAAAGATATAACGCTTTGGGGTCACTAAACTTCTGTTAGTTGTTGTTATTATGTGCCATCAAGTCGGACCCGACTCATAGCGACCCCTCCTTGGGTTTCCGAGGCGGTATCACTATGGAAGTAGATTGCCCAACCTTCCTTCTGAGGAGTGGCTGGTGGGTTTGAACCGCCAGCCTTCTGGTTAGAAGTCAAGTGCCTTAGGCATTATGCTACCAGAGCTCCTTAAACTTCTGTTAAAGATGATGGAAACATTCAGAAATAGTTAATGGTGATGATTGAACAACATGGTGAATGAAATTAATTTCACTGAATTATACATGTAAAATTATGGAAATAACAAATATTCTGTTATCTGTATCAACTAAAACAAAAGCCATGGCTGTCAAGTTGGTTCCAACTCGTAGTTACCCTATAGGACAGAGTAGAACTGCCCCATAGGACTTCCAAGGCTTTAAATCTTTACAGAAGCTGACTGCCACATCTTTCTCCCATGGAATAGCAGGTGGGCTTGAACCACCAACCTTTCAGTTAGCACCCAATGCTTAACCACTGCACCGCCAATGCCCTGTTGTTACTTATATACTTACCAAAATAAATTTAAGAAAAAAAAGCTCAGTGTTAGATTTCATTTTTTGTTTGATACAAAAGATTTTAAAGTGAACTAAAGAGAATCACCTTGAAGTGCTTGTCTCCATATCATCTACAGAAAGATGCCTATTCCTCTGAATAGCTTGAAAGAGAAAGACATCAGAACAGGAAAGGGAAAAGCAGTAAATAAAGGAAAAATATCAAATGAGTGATGACCTCAGAACAAGGAACTATAACTAAAGTCTTGTAAGAAAATCATGTGCTACAAATGGATGCCCACCTAAAAAGCCTAAATGGTCTCTGAGAAGCTAAAACTGTTGCTAACTGTGCATGTTTCAACTAGAGGGCAATCGTACATAGGCAGATTTTTTTTAAAGCTGTTTTATATTATCAGATCATAACCACATTTTTAAATGAGTCATTGGATACAGGATGAAGTCTCTTACCTTAGAACTAAAAGTAAGGAGCAGACAAGTGACATCTTGTCTTCCACACATTTCTTTTCACATGTAAGCATATTATTGTTTTCCAAGTAAGTGATGCTGTATTTTACTATTTTTTTTTTTTTTAACCTTTCAAAGGATGCATTTATTCTCAATTAGTTAAGAGAAAAATAAATTTGAAGGACAGGCAATTTTCAAAGGCTAGTGGTTTTCAAGATATTTACAAACTGTATTATATTTTTTCTTTGAGAATAAACAGAATGCTCAGTTCCACCCGCAGCCCCCGACTTAAATCACAGTGAAGTATAATGACTGACTTTTGTCTGTTATCAAGTCTTGTTGAGCTAGTTGCTTAATACCTCACTATGACCTTAGAAGGTTTTGAACATGAAAGATTTACTTGCCTATGCTTGAGTTTCTATTTCACTAATGACAAATTAAGGAAATTATTAAATTCAACACCAACAAAAAAAATTGAACTCAACTTTCTCTAATCTTGACCCAAGTATTTAGCTTTCTGACTGATTTTTTTTAACAATAAGATTCCAAGGAAACAAAACAATTATTAAATCATATTGCAGCCTTCCTGTTATTACTAATTAAAGCTTGACGCAAATGTTCTCACAGATTGGCATAAGATACAGTCACAGTACTATTTTCAAAAGAGTAAAGAACAAAAACTGTATTGTACACAAAGAAGTTATGGTATTAATATGAAAATTTGGGAAATTAAGTATCATAGTCAAAAGCCAGAACATCAGAAAATTAAGGTTTCTATTTAAATCGTAGCTGTCACTTTGCATTGTTCGAAAAGCATGGTTAATAGCAACAAATGGCGCCATCACAGGATATTTAACAAGGAAATCCTAATGAGGACGTGACACAGATGTAGAACACTGTCCAATTATAGATGAAGAAAACCTGACTCAAAGTTACTCAGTGTTTCAACTTTATTCAGAAAGATTTTGGACTTAAAAATACTTTGATTTTTAGGCAAAAATGTTAAATGATCAATAAGAAATGTAGGCATTAGTTTTTCCATACATATAAAGCACACACTTTAACACAATGAATCTTCCTAATTCTAAGTAGACTGAATCAATTTTATTCACATGTGATTTAATTTTGCTACTTTTAGTCCAAGCCAATTTAAAACTATATTCAACAATTCTCAATGTATGAGCACAAAAGGATTCAACTGCTTTCCTACTAGTATAATTTAACAATAGCAACAAAAAACTATATGAAACAAAAAAAGGCACATGGGATTTGTGGCTTCACTGTTCATAAATATTTCCATTTAAAGAAATCCACCTGTATCGCTAATGTTCAAGATACATATATTTTCTGAATAAAACCAAAATTTCCAAACCAATAACAAATATCATATTCCAAAGAAATCAAAGTAAATTATTTTCCTTTAAAATGAAGTGAATGTTTAACAAATGGAAAGGATTACTTAATGACTGGAAAAGACATGAATTTTTATAAAAGCATTAATATGGATTCCAAAACTGGTTAAAACTGGGTTCATATTCAATTTAAACTATTTTTCCATTTTTATATAAATCATCATGTGAAAAAGGACACCATGAATCTATTTTATAGCATGAGCTTATTTGGGTTGTACAGTCATGATGAGGGAAGGATAAAATAAAATTATTTTTACAACACTCCTTAGCCACAAAATAGAATATATTAGGTTTGATGAGGGATGCTAGAAAATAAATGCAATAGTTTATTTAGAAATTCCTTAGGAGCTTTTCATCTTAGAAAATTTTAGAATATTGCTCCTTTTGCCAGAATATGGTCAGCATATTAAATCATGTGTGGTTTAGGACTGTTTGTATAGCTTACGTAAATCTAGATAAAGTATGTTAACCCTGGCATCTGTAACCACTTTAATAGTTTGGGTAGGTTTGAGCATGCAGAACAGGCTTGGGTGGGCTGAACCAGCTTGTGTGACAAAAGTACAATAACTCTTTGTTAAGCGAATGCTTACAAACTTATCACTCAGCCCAGTGTCTTGTTGCCACCATTAATCACGCTACTTCCTAGAAAAGTTTATACTTTAAATTTCACTCACAAAGGAAGCCTGAAAAAGTCAAACATTAAACAACAATGACCAAATCTAGTCTTATTAAAAGGAGTATTAAGAATGCTGTGCTTTATGATGTCACAAAAAGAGTAAATTTGTGATGAACTGTAAAATTTTTTCTGTTTAGATACATATGTAAAAGACAAGAAAGTACTACATTCTAAACACATTTCCTATTATCAAATCATTCACTATAAATAGAAATCCATGTAAACAAGTTGTAGTTGTTGTTGTTAGGTGCTATAGAGTCAGTTCCAACTCACAGCAACCTTATTGTACAACAGAACGAACGCTATCCAGTCCTGTGCCATTCTCAGTCATTGCTGTGTTTGAGCCCATTGTTGCAGCCACAGTGTCAATCCATCTCATTGGGGGTCTTCCTCTTTTTTTGCTTACCTTCTACTTTATGAAGCATATCTTTCTCCAGGAACAGGTCCCTCGTGATAATTTCCAAAGTACATGAGATGAACTCTTACCGTCCTTGATTCTAAGGAGCATTCTGGCTATACATCTAAGAGATATTTGTCTGATTTTCTGGCAGTTCACAATATATTCAATATTTTTCACCAACATTGTAATTCAAAGGCATCAATTCTTCTTCAGTCTTCCTTATTCATTCATTGTTCAACTTTCACGTGCATATGAGGCAACTGAAAATAACCATAGCTTGGGACAGACACACCTTAGTCCTCAAGTAACATCTTGTTTTTCACACATTAAAGAAATCTTGCAGCAGATTTGCCCAATGCAATACATGACTTGATTTCTTGACTGCTGCTTCCACTGGTATTGATTGTGGATCTAAGTAAAATGAAATGCTTGACAGCTTCAATCTTATCTCTGTTTATCATGATGTTGCTTACTGGTCCAGTTGTGAGCATTTTGTTTCCTTTATGTTGAAGTATAATCCACACTGAAGACTGTATGTAGTCTTTGATCTTCACCAGTAAGTGTTTCAAGTTTCCTTCACTTCCAACAAACAGTGTTGTGTCATCTGCATATTGCAGGTGTTAATGATTCTTCCTTCAGTCTTGATACTGCATTCTTCATATAGTCCAGCTTCTCAGATAATTTGCTCAGCATGCAGACTGAATTACTATAGTGAAAAGATAAAAACCCTGACAGACATCATTCCTGACTTTAAAATGTGTAGTGTCCCCTTCTTCTTTTTAGATGACTGCCTCTTGGTCTACATGCAGGTTCAACATGAGCACACTTAAGTGTTCTGGAATTTCCATTCTTTGTAACGTTATCCATAACTCGTTATGGTCCACACAGGAAAATGACTTTGTATTGTTAATAAAGCACAGGTAAATTATCTTTTGGGTGTACTCAGATTTCAGTCAAGAGCCATCTGACTTCAGCATTGATTCCCTCTTTCCACATTCTCTTCTGAGTTCAACTTGAATTTCTGGCACTTCTCTGTCAATGTAGATCTGCAAACATTTTTTTTTTTTTAATTATTTCAGCATTAAAATTACTTGTATGTGATATTAATGATATTGTTCAATAACTTCAACATTCTCTTGGATCACCTTTCCTTGGAATGGGCACAAACAGGGATCTCTTCCTGTCAGTTGACTAGATAGCTGTCTTTCAAATTTCTTGACATAAATGTGTGAATATTTCCAATATTGGATCTATTTGTTGAATCATCTCATTTGGTATTTTATTGATTCCTGGAGCCTTGTTTTTTGTCAATGCCTTCAGTACAGCTTGGACTTCTTCCTACAGTACCATCAGTTCTTGATCCTACACTATTCTCATGAAATATCTGAACACCAACCGATTCTTTTTGGTACACTCACTCTATGTATTCCTTTCACCTTCCTTTGATGCTTCCTGCCCCTTCTAATATTTTGCCCATGGAATCCTTCAATATTGTAATTCAAACCCTAAATTTTTTCTTCCATCCTTTCAGCTTGAGAAATGCCAAGTGTGCTCTTCTCTTTTCTAACTCCAGGTCTTCACACATTTCATTACAATACTTTATTATCTTGAGCTGCCTTTTGAAATCCTTTCAGTTCTTTTATTTTGTCATTTCTTCCTTTCGCTTTTGCTCTGTTCAAGAACAGGTAGTAGGAGCTCCCCTGTCATCCATTTTGGTCTTTTCTTTCTTTCCCGTTTTTTAATGACATTTTTCTTTCTTCATCTATGATGTCCTTGATGTCAGCCCACAATTTGTCTTTTCTTCAGTCATTATTATTCAATGCATCAAATTTATTCTTGAACTGGTCTCTAAAATCAGATGACTTGTTTAATTTTTCAAATTCTGTGGACTTATTTTAATTTCCTTCAGCTTCAATTTGTACTTGCATATGAACAACTGAGGGACTACTCCATAGTCAGCATCTAGTCTTGTTCTCACTGATGATATTGAACTTCTCCATTGTCTCTTTCCCCATATGTACTTGATTTGATTCCTGTGTATTCCATCCAGCAAGGTCCATGTGTATAGTTGCCGTCTATGTTGTTGAAAAACAGGTATTTGCAATGAATAAGTCATCAGTCTTATAAAAGTTGATCATGTGATCTTGGGCATTGTTTCTATCCCCAAGGCCATATTTTCCAACAACTGATCCTTCTTTTTTTCCAATTTTCGCATTCCAATCACCAGTAAATAATTATCAATGCATCTTAACTGCATGTTTGACCAATTTTAGATTGCAGAAATTGGCAAAAATCTTCAATTTCTTCATCTTTGGCATTAGTAGTTACTGCTTAAGTTTGAATAATAGTCTCATTGACTGGTCTTCCTTGTAGGCATATGGATCGTATCCTATCACTGACTGTGTTGTACTTCAGAATAGATTTTAAAATGTTCTTTTTGATAATGAATGTGATGCCATTCCTCTTCAATTTGTCACTGCTGGCATAGCAGATGACATTTCAAAATGGCCAATACCAGTCCATTTCAGTTCACTAGTGCCTAGGATATCGATCTTTATGCATTCCATTTCATTTTTGATGACTTCCTGTTTCTCTATATTTATACCTCATATATTCCACTTTCTGATTATTAATAGATATTTACATCCTGATGTTTATAAAAATGAAATGGAATGCATAGGCATACTGATAAACATCAGTGAACACACTGATCCTAAAACATATTAAGGTTAAAAATAAAATTATCTAACAATATAAAGGTCAAATTTTGAAACTAACTATAAACCACAATTTAGGAAGTTCAATAAAATGATTACTTGAAGTTAGTAAACATAAGAAAAATAACAGTGAAAGTATTTTTTCCCCTTTACATCAATATTCCCATACTCCATCAAAAATAGATTTACATATAAAGTAAAATGAAGCATAATACATATGATACTCTAGTGACAACTGAAAAATAGAAAATGCTTTTGCCAGAGATGATGTTTTCAAGCAGTAATTTATAAATGAATACATATGTAGATATGTAAGATGAACAGGTATGAGATGGTATATGGGGGATATACTCATGAGCATAAAAAGGTTTGGCAAAGAATATTTCTGCATATATATTTGTATGTGCTTCAAACATATCCAAGAATATAGTAGAGTATACAGAGGACAAAGTTGTGCAAACTTCTTAGCCATAACCAAACATCTTGGGAAACTGAGTCACTGGGCTTGAGGGCTTAGAACCATAGTCTCAGGGGGCATCTAGGTCAATGGGATAACATAGTCCATGAAGACAATGTTCTGCACCCTATTTTGGTAAGTAGCAATGGGTCTCAAAAATTTGCAAGCAGTCATTTAAGATACAACTACTGTTTTATTACCATCCAGAGCAAAGAAGAGTGAAGAAATTCAAAGATTAAAGGAAACAATTAGTCTAAAAGACTAATGGACCACACAAATCACAGCCTCAAATAGCCTGAGATAAGAAGAATTAGATGGTGCCGAGCCACCGAGCCACCGCTAATGACCTAGTGTGATGGGTCCCTTGGACAGATTGGGAGAAAAATGTAGAATAATATTCAAAATCATAAAAAAGATCAAACTTACTGGCCTGATAGAGACTGGTGAAACCCCCAAACTATGGTCCTTAGACTCCCTTCAAACCCAGAGATCATCTTTCAAGACAGATCTATAAAATGAGCAGTAACACCCAAGAGATACAGTCATTGCATAACAATCAAACATACAAGATAAAAAGGGCAATATTTCCCAAAAACAAAGTTCAGAAGGCAGGAAGAGGCAGAAAAGATGTGGAACGGAAACAGGGAACCTAAGGACAAAATGGAAAGAATGTTGTTACATTGAGGGGGTTGCAACTAATGTCACAAAACAAAATTGTTGAATGGGAAACTAGTTTTGTTGTTGTTGTTGTTGTTGTTGTTGTTTGGTGTCATCAAGTCGGCTCCAGTTCATATTGACCCCATGTATGACAGAACAAAACAACACCTGGTCCAGTGCCAGCCTCACAATACTTGCTATATCTGAGCCCATCGTTGAAGCCACTGTGTCAATCCATCTCATTGAGGGCCTTCCCCTTTTTCATTGACCCTCCACTTTACCAAGCATGATATCTTTACCCAGGGAATGATCCTTTCTGACAATATGACCAAAGTAGGTAAGGCGAAGTCTGGCCATTCTCGCTTCCAAGGAGCATGTCAGCTGCAGTTCTTCAGGACAGATTTGTTAGTTCTTTTGGCATTCCATGATAGTCTCAGCACTCTTAGCCAATATCATAACTCAAAAGCATCAATTCTTCTTGGTCTTCCTTATTCATTGTCTAGCTCTCACATGCATATTAGGAGATTGAAAAGACCATGGCTTGGGTTAGGTGCACCTTAGTCTTTAAAGCTCTGGTGGGAGCTCTGGTGGCAGAGTGCCTAAGGCATTTGACCACTAACCAGAAGGCTGGTGGTTCAAACCCACAAGTCACTCCTCAGCAGGAAGATTAGGCTGTCTACTTCCGTAGTGATACTGTCTCAGAAACCCAAGGAGGGGTAGCTATGAGTTGGTTCTGACTCAACAGCATTGAGTGAGTGAGTCAGTCAGTCAGTCTTCAAAGAGGCATATTTGCTCTTCAGACTTTAAAGAGGTCTTTTGCAGAAGTTAATTAATACTACTATTATTCAAATTTACGCACCAACCACCTAAGCCAAAGACTAGAAAACTGAAGATTTTTACCAACTTCTGCAGTCTGAAATTGACCAAACATGCAATCAAGATGTGTTGATTATCACTGGTGATTGGAATGCAAAAGTTGGAAACAAAGAAGAATCACTGGTAGTTGGAAAATATGGCTTTAGTGATAGAAATAATGCTGGGAAACTAATTTGTTCTGTAAATTTTCACCCAAACAACAATAACAACAATAAAATATTCAAAAAAGAAACATAAAAAAGAGATGATGTTTACCCTAGAAATGTTTAGAGTCTGAAAAACACTAAGATAACATGAAAATAATTACATGACAATATACTTTATTGCCCAGCAACAACTTATATTCAAATGAAAAAGAACCTTATGAAAGATAACTTCCAGAGCACTAACAATCCTGTCATAGCTACAGCAGGAAAATAGTTCCATCCTAGAAAAGAAGATGCTGTTATGGCTAGATAATAAACTTTAAACTAACAGAACTACTACAAAAAGAAAAAATAAACAGTATCCGACTAGTTATTTTAAAGCTTGAGTTTTTTTTAAAAAAAAAAAAAAAACCTGCCCACAAGTTAATTCCAACTCATAGCAACACCCATTGCATTTCCAAGGTGGTAAATCTTTACAGAAGTACATTGCCTCATCTTACTTCTGTGGAGCAGAAGGTGGATTTGAACCTCCAACCTTCTGGTTAGCAGTCAAATGCCTTAGGCACTGTGCCACCAGAATGCCATATATAGTGCCGCTCTGACAAGAATATAAAACACATTGGATGGCCTTAACAAACAGGAGTTTATTCTCTTACAGTTTGGAGTCTATAAGTCCAATTTCAAAGTGCCAGGCTCTAGGTACTGGGTGAAAGCCCCTCAACTTTGGGCTTCAGCTCTGCCTCTTGCTCCTGGCCCATCAAAGCTAGAGCCATCTCTTCACTCAAGCAGCTACTAGCTGGTAAGGCTAACAAGCCCAAGGTCGACAAATAAAATGACACAGTCCCAGTGTTACCACAAACCACACAGCAGGCCAATAATTCAAGTCCGCCGTAAGTCCCAAGGTCGGCAGACCATAGCAGGCTGCTGAACAATGACACAGCTACATGCAGAATCCAAGCATGCCATAGGCTAGAGACCATTCCCCAAGGCTTCTGCTTATATACAGGAAGAAGACCTCATTCCCTAAGGCTGCTACTCAGCTGCTCACAGCTCACAGTAGATGCCACCATGGAGTTGATTACTAATTTCATCATGGGGAATACTACATCCAGCTGCCTAGCCATTCAACCAGGCCCAGCCAAGTTGACACACAAACTGAACTACACACAAACTTCATATATATATGAAGACAAACACTCTCTAGAAGACTATACTGTGTAGGGAGATCAGAGCTTCTAATTTTATGATTATTCTATATCAGGTTACCTGAAGGTACTATTTTCAACTCCACAAAATCACTGCTGAGCAGGTTGAACTTAAGAAATTATTTAGTGTAAACACCAAAAGAGATATGGAATCAAGAATCCACTTCAGAAGAAGCCCTGGTGGTTCGACAATTAAGCACTCAGCTGTTAATGAACCTACCCTGTGAGAGTCTGCTTCTGTGAAAATTACAGCATAGAAAACCCTTAGGGGCAGTCCTACTTTGACAACTAGGTCACTATGAGTCAAAAACAATTCCACAGCAGCTAACTGGTGGCACAGTGGTTAAAGTATTCAGCTGCTAACTAAAAGGTTGGTAGTCCAAACCTACCAGCCACTCTGCAGGAGAAAGATTAAGCAGTCTGCTTCTATCAAGATTTACAGACGTGGAAACCCTATGGGGTAGTTCTGCTCTGTCCCACAGGGTCGCTATGAGTCAGGATGGAATCGACAGCTGAAGGGTTGGTTTTGTAACAGTAACATCCATATCAGTAGTTAGCAGGAGCAGCAACATGATTCAATGGTGCAAAAAGGTCATGCCCAAGATGGAGTAAGACTTAAGGACAAGGTAGATTTGGAATTAAACTATGGATTTTTCTTTTACCAACTATGATCCAGAGGAAAGTACCTATCCTCTCTAAATCTTAATTCTCCCATCTGCAAAATGGGAATATTATTAATCTTTCAGTGTTATTTTGAAGAACAGATAACATATATCACACACAGGTACAGTGCCTGGCATATACTACGTGCCCCAAATCCTGATTTTAAACCTTGACAAAAAGTGCGTTCAAATATTAAACCATCTGTATTTAAAAAAGAAAAGAAAAAAGAAATTTGATATAGAGATAAATACACTGAATTCTAATAAGCATTTGCTGGAAGCAGAGAGAAAGAGCCAACTACCTCATAATTTAAAGTCCTTAGACTCTAAGAAAAATATAGCTCCATCTTTAACATATGCAATGCAACTTGTTAAGGGATATGAAAGAAAAAAAAGGAAGGACATTCTTCCTTGCTTCAATGAATCACAATCTAAAACAGACACACACCACTACAGACAACGCTAAAATCCAAAAAGCTCTGAAACAAACATAACAGAATGTTTTCATATATTAATTTGGTAGTAAAATGAGTCCTGACCTGAACTGGCCAGGGGTTCTATAGTCTTTATTATTCCATTGTAAACTGGCTAGGGGTTCTATAGTCTTTATTATTCCATTGTAAACATTGTTCATATGATCTTAAGTTTCATCATGTGAAAATCTCACTGGTGGTATAACATAATTTGATACACTTCAGTGCCCTCTAAAAATATAAAATATTCAAATTCCAAACCACAAGTAGCCCAAGGGTTTCAAATAAGGGATTCTGAACAATCTCTGCCTAAGGGAAAAAAAAAAAAAAAGTATGTGTGTGTGGCAGGGAGAATAAATGCATAAAAGAGGTAAACTACCCGAGGTAGAGAATAGTAGCTAATTTTTTTTTTCTCCTTTAGTCAGTATTTTCTTTAGAATCTTTGAATATTCCATAATACAGAAACAATCATCACCGAGTTCTTAGAAAATCTAAAAACAATACCTCAAAACAATAACAACAAAACAAATGTGCCAAAGAATGACTGGCACAAAGCACCCAATAAATGCCTGTCTACTAAAATATACAGTGGACCACCAGAAAAACAAGCAAATCAGTCCAAGAAGAAATACAACCAGAATGAGCTTAGATGTGAGAACAGTGAGACTTCAGCTCAACTTAGTTTGGAGAAACCAATCATCAGAAAAGGATATCATGTCTGGTAAAGTACAAAGTCAGTGAAAAGGAGGGAAACCCTCAATTAGAGGAAATGACACAACAGCCACAACAATATATTCAAATACACTACTGATCATGAAGAAGGTGCTGGGCCCCGCGACATTTAATTCCGTTATATACGAGGTCATCATGAATCTGAACCACGACAACTAACAGCAAGTACGACCTGGCAAAATAATCTGTTTACCAGAAAAAGACAAACAGATGAATATTTAACTGAGATATTTGATCTGTTAGTGTACCTGCTTTGTTGTTGTTGTTGTTTTTGTTATGTGCCGGCGAGTCAGACCCGACTCATAGCGACCCCTCCTTGAGTTGCCGAGGCAGTATCACTATGGAAGTAGATTGCCCAACCTTCCTTCCAAGGAGTGGCTGGTGGATGCACCATAATATATTTTGGAACTTAAGAAGAAAATATCCTAGTTTTCTTTTCCATAGGCCCACAGAGATTTCTACTATCAGGCCTCAGACATAGTCATCTCAGGTGAGCAAACGAGCATCTGTTACTAGTAGAGCATAGTAAGATTTCAAACTTTTAATGCAATTAAGATATTATGTAGACCAAAATAAATGACCTACAGAAGACTGTGATAGGTAGCAATGCTTCTTGAAATTCAACATGAAAATTGATTAGCTAGGGTTCTTGCTGGGAGCTCTGGTGGCATAGTGCCTAAGGCATTGGACAGCTAACCAGAAAGCTGACAGTTCAAACTCACCAGCCACTCCTTGGAAGGAAGACTAGACAATCTACTTCCATAGAGATAACACCTTGGAAACCCAAGGAGGGGTCGCTGTGAGTCGAAACCAACTCAATGGCAGTGAGTTTTGTTGTTTTGGTTTTTTTTCAGAGAGTTCTTGCTAAAATGCAAACTCTGATTTAGTGTGGTGGGCCATGAGATTCTGCATTCAAGGTCTCAGGTGCTCACAATGCTGCTGGTCTATGGATCCACACTTAGAGTAGGAAGGCTCAGAGCAGTGGTCCTCAAAATGTAGAATCAAAATGCATCAGACCTCCTGGGAACTCTTTAGAAATGTAAATCCTAGAGGATAAGAACACTCCTGGAGATTGCTGATCTAAATCAGCTATTTGCATCCATTCCCTGGCTGATATGTAAATATACATCAGCATTTTGATTTATAGCTACAGATGATCTGTTTACATGCACAGATACACAGATGCACAGTACAGTGCATTAATGGTTTGAAACACAATGTGCTTGAAAGACAAAGAATTAGGGGATAAACTGTAAATATAGAGTAGCATGACTAAAGAATTCAATCTTCTGAATGTGAAGCCAAATGACTATTAAATACATTTTCACAATTTTTTTTGTAATGAACTGATATATTCAGAATTCAGATTCAAAACTTTTTCAACTTCAAAGTTTTAATTCAGAAGTTCACTTTTCAATCAAAACCTCAGCACGTAGTTCTGTTCATAATCTATTTTCAAAGGAGTTGGTTACTAACAGATTGTAAAGCACCATACCTGCTTCAGGCTTGGGTGTGAATACTTCTGATCTCTGCTAGGAATATATATTTAAAACTGTGATTCTCAACCAACGGCAATTTTATCCTGTAGAAGACATTTAACAATGTCAGGAGCTTTTTTTTTTTTTTTTTCATCCTTGTTCCAACTGAGGAGAGAAAGATGTGCTACTGGCATCTAGGGGTAGAACTGATAAAGGCCAGGCATGCTGCTCAACATCTTATCAAGGACAAAACAGGCCCCAAAAACAAGGAATCATCAGGCCTAACCTATCTATAATGTAGAGATTGAGAAACTCCAATTTAAATGACCAAACCAAAACCAAACTCACTGCCCTCAAGTTGGATCTACTCATAGAGACCCCTCCTGGGGTTTCCAAGGTGGTATCACCACAGAAGTAGATTGCCCAATCTTCCTTCCGAGGAGGGGATTCGAACCACCAGCCTTCTGGTTAGCAGTCAAATGCCATAGGCACTATGCCACCAGGAGGCCACAAAAATCCAGAATGAATGGCACTTCTGTACCTACATTACATTCCTAGCATAATGTCAAACGTTACAAATATATTCTTACTGATTATTAAATAAACTACCTCTGGATAACTGAGATCTTAGAGTCATAGAGATGAAAAAGGACAAGAAGTGTGTTATTCCATATATAAAATCTAAAATCACAGAACAAACTTATAGTCATTACCAGAAGCAAAAAATTAAATTAAGAAATCATCCAATATAATTTTTTTTTTTATTTACGATTTTGGGTAAAAATGTTTCTCATAGGGAAGATAAGATGCCACCTAATGTACTGGCACAACAGTGTTGGGGGGACACCCTCTTAATAGTAAAAATGAAATAACCTAACGTTTTTACAAACTCATTAAAATACCAGTTTTCATTTCATTTCCCTTCTAACCATGCCAATATTCTTATTTTTCTCCACAGAATAAACTATATAACTGCTTCACAATATTACCTTTCTAAATATTAAAATTATTATGATAAAAAAATCATTATAAATGACATTTCATAGGCAGGGAATGCAAATACAAGGTAATTATTTTTAAAAAATCACAGGTCTTGGTGGCCTGCAGGCGTTTATACTTCTGAGACTCCTGGAATTTAAAATGTCATGAGAAATTCTGAACTGGTTTACATTTTTGGAACTATGTAACAGACAGTCACAAGGACAAACATACCCTTAATAATTGATTCAGCTGCATACAGATCTCGTTTGTAGGTCACCTGAAGGACAGATAAAGCTCATTAGATTTAACAGAGCAGGGCAGAATGTGAAAGCAATAAATTAATGCCACCAAGAAAATTCTTAATTTTAGAGGAACTATAAACACATAATACTGACAATTTCTAAATTACAATAACATCAGTAAATTCACATGGAAATATATATATATGTTGTTGTTGTTGTTATGTGCCATCAAGTTGGACCCAACTCATAGCGACCCCTCCTTAGGTTTCCAAGGCAGTATCACTACAGAAGTAGATTGCCCAACCTTCCTTCTGAGGAGTGACTGGTGGGTTTGAACCGCCAGCCTTCTGGTTAGCAGTCAAGTGCCTTAGGCACTACAGTACCAGAACTTATATATATATATA
>NW_006921595.1:22245331-22246525 GCF_000298275.1 Orycteropus afer afer | reverse complement strand
ATATTCTATTTCTAAAAATGCTTGAAGATTTATTAGTTTTTAAATCTTTGAACTGAAATTTTATGTCAGTGGTTACTGAAATATTATTAAATATAACTGTAGTATTATAAGCAAAGAAAACATGGTTGTGCTTAAATAAAATTATTAACATGACTGTTTAACAGCAAGGCTTTATGGGAGGGTGAGAGGGAAGAAAGAGGGAAAGGGAGAGAGAGGGAAAGACGAGGGAGAGGGAGGAAGGGAAGGAGGGAAGGAAAAATTCTGTATAACAAAAATCATCCAGTTGCATTCTTAAATGAAATGGGTTGATTCTCAAAGATTGATTCACATTTAAAGGAACTTTCTTCTGAATTCAGTATATCTGCATGCAATCAGAATATGAAAACATTCACACTGTAATTTTATTTTATTTTTTACATTGTGATGTTTTCATTATAACATGGTTCCAATGGAAAGAACCTCTAGAATACCACCATGTACATAAGGACACGATGTTCTTTCCTTAAGAGCATACAACCTCCTTGTAATTGTAACCTGCTCCTTATAATGCAAACTGCATGGTATGAAAATTCCTGAAACACATCCAGTGAACTGAATATGTTAAGTTCACTGCATTGTAAAATTAATTTTCATGTATCACAGAGCTGAATGATGTAGTAAGTAACAAAAAGGAATAAATAAGTACTGTGAGGTTTTAGGACCTCATCATACAAAAATTGAGATGACTATGGTACAAGTAGTCTGAAAATCCATTCTGAGAAATGGCAACCTAGATTAGTACTTCTCTGTCCCTATAAACTGGTCTTTTTTCCCCTAGAGATTAGTTCATAACTGAATTTGTACAGAAACTTCAGTTCAGCTGGAGTGGCCCAGTTCTTTCTACATAAAACAGATAATCCTGCTACATCTTTTCATAGGCATGTAAATCCTGGTTCAAAATTATAGCTTATAATCCAAAAGCTCTTACATTGTGGGAAATTACTTTCAATGTCATGAGACAAAATGTGAATGAACTGCTATATGGAAAATGAAATTGCTCTGTAAACTTTCACTCAAATCACAATAAAAAAAAAAAAAAAAAACTATTTCTTACAATCCATAATCAAAGTAGCAGATACCTTGTAAGAAAGATGGAAAGTTACCCAACGCATTCAACCAAGCTTACGAAACCAAACATGCCATCTCTATAGTATC
>NW_006921595.1:22243229-22244921 GCF_000298275.1 Orycteropus afer afer | reverse complement strand
GAAAATCCAAACTTAACTAGATATCTGAAATCTTGCCTTGAATTGGGTAATATTTTTCTGGGGTGATTTAAATGAAAAAAATAATTATTTTTCTACAGTAATTTTCTGCCATGTGAGTTAAAGTCAGAACTGAAATTAAAGGTGATATTCTAATTACCTTAACACCTTTTTTATCCTTCTAGCCTTTCAGAAGTAAATGGAATTCTAAATTTAAATAGAATAATTATAAAATACTTTATCCTTTTTTTCAAAGAGATCTTCATGATGGATTTAAAAACACTCTCCATACTCATTGCTGTTGAGTTGATTCAACTCATAGCAACCCTCTTTGGGCTTCCAAGGCACTATTTCTACAGAAGTAGATTGCCCAATCTTCCTTCCAAGGAGTGGCTGGTGGATGTGAACTGCCAGCCTTCTGGTTAGCAGTCAAATGCCTTAGACACCATGCCACCAGAGCTCCTTTCATAACCCAGAAAACATCCCTGAGGAAGAAGTAGCATTGGAACTCCCTGATAAGGAACTCAAAAGACTTATAATACTTGGGGACCTTCAATGCACTGAGAGGCAGATAAGGGGAAACACTGACAAGATCAAAGAAAAGAATGACAAGATCAAGGAAAACACTAACAAAATTAAGGTAAACAGAAGGAAAAAAAAAACTTTACAACAATTAGGAAAACAACTGAAGAAGAAATGGACAAAATAAAAAAATAGATATGATACAAAAATAAATAGAAATCTAGAATACTAATATTAATATTTCAGAAATAGATATAATGTTGACTGAGCAAAGGAGTTTAATTAAATTAATGGAAGACAGAATTAATGAGACTGAAGATAAATACCTCAACACTACTTTGTTTAGGGATCAACCAGGACAAAAGATCAAACAAAATGAAGCACAAGATTTTTGTGGAATATCATTAATAAGTAAGTTTAACTGGAATTACAGAACAGGAAGAAACAAATAAAATTACCAAGAAAATTGTCAAAGATTTGTTGGAAGAGAATTTTCCTAGTATGATGAAAATGAGAATATATCCATTCAAGAAGCTCAAAGAACCCCAAACAGGACAGATCCCAAAAGAAAAACACCAAGACATATCATTATCAAACTCACCAAAACCAAAGACAAAGAAAGAATCCTGAAGCAGCACAGGAAAAATGAAAAGTTACCTGCAAAGGGCAACCAATGAGGCTAAGCTTTGATTTCTGAGCAGAACCCAAGCAGGCAAGAAAGCAATGGGACGACATATACAAAACCCTGAAAGAAAAAAATCTCCAACCCTCAAACATAAGGGTAAATTTGGGAGATTTCCAGATAAGCAGAAATTAAAGAAATTTGTTAAAACAGGAACAACCTTACAAATGATGCTAAAGGGAGTCCTTTGGAAAGAGAACCAACAGCAAATAACAACCAATGATTAATACACATGATGACATAACCCAGAAACCAACCCAGTTATAGAAGTATCCAAAGAAAAATAAGCTTAAAAGACTGTAAATAGGGAACCAGAGATATTGATTGGTAAATGAGGACAACAACAAACCAAAAAGAGAAAATAAGTAGAAGTTACAAAACTTCTAAATGGTGAAGAAGTCAAGACAATTGTGAGACAGAACAGACAATTGCAAAATAGAATGGACTGTTTTAAACTTGGGAAGAAAATAATAAATCACAGCAAAATCTCA
>NW_006921595.1:22224284-22241759 GCF_000298275.1 Orycteropus afer afer | reverse complement strand
CAAATGCCTTTGCATAGTCAATAAAGCACAAGTCAACATCTTTCTGGTATTCTTTGCCTTGAGCCAAGATCCATCTGACAGCAGCTATGATATCTCTTGTTCCACGTCCTCTTCTGAATCCAGCTTGCACCTCTGGAAGTTCTCTGTCAATATACTGCTGCAGTATAGTATACAGGAGTGGCAATATTAATTTCTGATCCAATTGACTTTAAGACAAAAACCACTATACGAGACTAGAAGGACATTATATAATGATTAAAAGATCGATTGAACAAGAGGACAAAACAATAATAAATATCTATGGACCCAATGAAAGAGCCCCAAAAACATAAATCAGACTTTAACAGAACTGAAAAGACAAATAGATGACACTATAGTCATAGTATAGTAAGAGACTTTAATATACCACTTTCAATCAAACAATGAGTTTAGAAAGAAACTCAATAAAGACTCAGAAGAACTAAATAATACAATCCATCAACTTGACCTTATAGACATCTACTGAGCACTTCACCCAACAGCAGCACAATATACATTCTTTTTCAGTGCACATGGAACATTCTCCATGATAGACCATATGTTAGGCTATAAAGGAAGCCTTAATAAATTAAAAACATTGAAACACTGCAAAGTATTTTTTCATATCACAATGCTATCAAATTAGAAATCAGCAATAGGAAGATCAACAGAAAAAGAGCAAACACATGGAAACTGAACAACACTCTCCTTAAGAATGACTGGGTAATAGAAAAAATGAAAAATGAAATTTAAAAATTCCTTGAATCAATTGAGAAAAAAGACACAACATCCAAAAATCTTTGGGACACAGCAAAACAGTGATCAGAGGGCAATTTACAGCAGTAGATGCACACATCAAAAAGAAGACAGAGCCAATATCAACACCTTATTCAAACATCTCCAACAATTAGCAAAAGAGCATAAAAAAAAGCCTGCAGTCACTAGAAGAAAAGAAATAATAAAGATTGAGCAGAAATAAATGAAACAGAATATAGAAAAACAATAGAAATAAAATCAACAAGACTAGAAGTTGGTTCTTTGAGAAGGTTAATAAAATCAGCAAACCACTGGCAAACATAGAAAGGAAAAGGAAAATATTCAAATAACACAAATAAGAAATGAAAGAGGTGATGTCACAACAGAACCAACAGAAATAAAAACAAAAATATCAGGACATTATGAAGAACTCTACTCCAACAAATTTGAAAACCTTGAAGAAATGGACAGATTCCCAGAAATATACTACTTAGCTAAACTAACACAGTGTGAGAAAGAAAATTTGAACAGACCATTAAGAAAAGAAGAAATTGAACAGGTCATTAAAAAAAAATTACCAACAAAACAAGTCCTGGCCCAGATGGGTTAATGGAGAATTTTACCAATCATTCAGAAAAGGGCTGACACCAATCCTACTCAAACTTTTCCAGAGCATAGAAAAGGATGGCATCTTCACAAATTCACTTTATGAAACAAGCATAATACTGATACCAAAGCCAGGCAAAGACACCACTAGAAAAGAAAACTACTGACCAATATCCCTCATGAATATAGATGCAAAATCTTCAACAAAATCCTAGCCTATAGACTCCATTAGCATATCAAAAATAAATAAATAAATGCACCATGACCAAGTGGAATTCATACCAGGTATGCAAGGATGGTTCAACATTAGAAAAACAATCAATGTAATCCATCACATAACTAAAATAAAGGAAGATAATCACGTGACCGTATCAATCAATACAGAAAAGGCATTTGATAATATCCAAAACCCATTCCTGATCAAAACTCTCACCAAAATAGGAATAGAAGGGACATTACTCAACATAATAAAGGGCATCTATGCAAAACCAACAGCTAACATTATTCTCATTGAAGAGAGACTGAAACCATTCCCCTTGTGAACAGAAACCAGACAGGGATGCCGTCTATCTCCACTTCTATTCAACATTGTACTGGAAGTCCTAGCCAGGGTAAAAAGGCAAGAAAGGGAAATCTAAGGCACCCAAATTGGTAAGGAAGAAGTAAAACTATCCCTATTTGTAGATGATATAATCCTATGCATAGAAAACCCAAAAGACTCAGCAAGAAAACTACTGGAACTTGTTGAAAGATTTAACATAGTGGCAGGATACAAGATCAACATCTAAAAATCAGTTGGATTCCTCTACACCAGCAAAGAGGTCTCTGGAAAAGAAATAAGGAAATCAATCAATTTACCATTTACAGTTTCCAAAAAGATAAAATACTTGGGAATAAATCTTACCAGGAACACAAAAGACTTATACAAAGAAAACTACAAAACACTACTTCAAGAAACTGTAAGAGATCTGCATAAATGGAAGAACACACCATGCTCATGGATAGGAAGATTTAACATCGTGAAAATGTCAAACTACCCAAAGAAATCTACACATTCGATGCAATCCCAATCCAGATTCCATCCACACTCTTTAAAGACATGGAAAAACCAATGATTAACTTTTATGGAAAGGAAGAGACCTTGGAGAATCAAAGGACTACTAAAGAAGAACAAAGTAGGAGGTCTCACACTCCCAGATCTCAAAACCTACCATACAGCCACAGTTGTCAAAACAGCATGGTATTGGTATGACAGACACGCAGACGAGTAGAACAGAATTGAGAATCCAGAAATAGGTCCATTGACCTATGGTCAGCTGATCTTTGACAAAGGGCATAAATCCATTAAATGGGGAAGAGACAGCCACTTTAACAAATGGTGCCAGCAAAACTGGTTATCCATTTGCAGAGAAATGAAACAAGATCCAGACCTCACACCATACACAAAAACTAACTCCAGTAGGATGAAAGAGTTAAATGTAAAACCTAAAATTATAAAGTTCATCAATGAAAAAACAGGGGCAAACCAAGGGGCTGTAATTTATGGCATAAATAGGCTATCAACCATAACCCAAGATGCACAAACAAAGAAGATAAACTAGATGATTGGGATCTTCTAAAAATTAAATACTTATGTGCATCCAAAGATGTCTCAAAAACAATAAAAAGAGAACCTACAGAATGGGAAAAAATATTCAGTAATGACATATCAGACAAAGGACTTACCTCTAAAATTTATAGAAAACTCCAACACCTCAACATCAAAAAGATAAACAATCCAATTAAAAAATGAGCAGAAGCCATGAACAGACACTTCACCAAGGAACATATTCAGGCAGCCAACAAACATGAAGAAATGTTCATGATTATTAGCCTTTAGAGAGAGGGAAATCAAAACAACCATGAGATACCACTTCATCCCAGCGCTAACAGCAAATTTCAACAGGACAGAAAATTACAAATGCTGGTGAGGATGTGGAGAGATTAGGACTCTCATGTACTACTGGTGGGACTGTAAGATAATACCACTGTGGAAATCAGTATGGCAATACCATTTGATCCACCAATCTCATTACTAGGTATATATCCTAAAGAAATGAGAGGCAGAACATGAATAGATATATGCACACCCATATTCATTGCAGCACTATTCACAGTAGCAAAGAGATGGCAATAGCCTAGGTGCCTGTGGTAGTTAAAGTTATGTGTCAACTTGGCTTGGCCTGATTTTGAGTGGCTGGGCAGCTATTGTTGTTGTGCCATCGAGTCATCTCCAACTCATAGTGACCCTCTGCAAAGCAAAAACGAAACACCACCCAGTCCTGAGCCAGCTCCATGATTCTTGCTATACTTGAGCCCATAGATGCTGCCACCATGTCAATTCATCTCATTGAGAACCTTCCCCTCTTTCGGCGACCCTCCACCTTACCAAGCATGACATCCTTCTCCAGGGAATAGTCCCTTCTGACAACATGACCAAAGTATGTGAGATGAAGTCTGGCCATTCTCACCTCCAAGGAGCATTCTGGTTGCACTTCCTCCAGGGCAAACCTGTTAGTTCTTTTAGCAGTCCATGGTACTTTCACCATTCTTCACCAACACTACAGCTCAAAAGCATTAATTCTTCTTCAGTCTTCCTTATTCATTGCCAAGTTCCCACATGTGTATGAGGCAATTGAAAATACCACAGTTTGTCTCAGGTGCACCTTAGTCCTCAAGGAGACATCTTTCCTCTTCAGCACTTGAAAGAGGTCCTTTGCAGTTGATTTGCCCAGTGCTACATGTTGTCTGATTTCCCATGATAACACTGGGAAACAGCTCCATGGTGGAATCTGCTGTTGGCAGCTAAGAAGCTGCTTTAGGGATGTGGTCTGCTTCCAGTATATAAGAAGCAGCTTTGGGAATGGTCTGGAACTATTAGAACGCTTGAATCCTTTATATAGATGAGTTATTGTTCAGCAGTGAACCAGGTTGCCTGCTGATCTTGGGACTGTTAATGGACTTGAATCAGTAGACTGTCATATGGTTTGGTAATATTGGGACTGTACCTTTTTAGTTGTCAACTTTGGGTTTGTCAGCCTCAGAAGCCAGCAGCTGCCTGAGTGAAGAAAGCCTTCAGCTTCAGTGGGCCAGTAGAAAGAGGCAGAGCTGAAGCCCAACATCAAGGGGCTTTCACCCAGCCCCTAGAGTCTAGCACTGTGAACTTGAACTACTAGCCTCCAAAACTGTAAGAAAATAAATTCCTGTTTGTTTATGCCATCCACCTGTGGTATTTTTGTTAGAGTAGCATGAAGTAACCATAACAGTGCCCATCAACCAAGGAATGGATAACTAAACTGTAGTACATACACACAAAGGAATACTATGCAACTCTAAAGAATAATGTAGAATCTGCAAAACACCACATAATATGTATGAACTTGGATTACATTATGCTGAGTGAAAGAAGTCAATCACAGGAGAACAAGTATTGTATTAGTCTACTATTATAAAAAGTCAAGGAAAGTTTATACACGAAAGGAAAATTTCTTTGTTGGTTACCAGGGATGGGAGGGGATTGAAGGGAAAATTCCTAGATAGGTTGAAAAAATATCTATAGATACATAGATAAATACATAGAGATTTTCAGTGGTAGGAGGGAGGGGAAAAGGGGAAGCTTTTGTTTTCAGAGCATTGAGTTTATGCTAATGGTGGTAGAATATTTTGGAAAAGGATAGCAATAATGATGGCACAACATGAAAAATTGTCATCAATGTCCCTGAGCTGTAAATGTGGAAGTTGTTAAGTTGGTGATGTCTTGTGTATGTTTTTACCACAATAAAAGTTAAAAAAAATAATAAAATAAAATAGATGCTGAGGCTGCTTATGTACAACCAAATATCTCATGGGATATTGTCTCTTGGTTTCATAGAGCATCCCAATTATTTACTGGCCTGAAGGCTGGCGGTTCAAACCCACCAGCCACTCCTCGGAAGGAAGGTTGGGCAATCCTACTTCCGTAGTGATACTGCCTCGGAAACCCAAGGAGGGGTCGCTATGAGTCGGGGCCGACTCGACGGCACATAACAACAACAACAACAATAACATGTTTAATTTTTCTGTTCTACCTCCTAGTTGGATGTATATTGCCTGGGGTCTTAAAAGTCTGTAAGTGGCCATCCAAGGCACAATTGGTCTCCATGTGCCTAGTACAACAGAGGAAGAATGAGACTCAGAAACAGGAGGAAAACATGGAATATGAGGCTAACTGACCCTATGAATAACTGTCTACTTTGCCATGAGATCAGAACTAAATGATGGCTAGCTTTCATTACTGAACATTTTGAACAAAGATTCCATAAAATTCCCCGGATCAAAAGGGGGAAAATGCAAAACACAATTTCAAATTTCATGGACTCTAGGCTTCCTACAGCCATGAAGGTTTGATGAACCCATGAAAGGATTGCCCTGAGAGAATTTTAAACATTGAACCAAAAATATCCCCTGAAGCCTTCTTAAACCAAACAATAGCTTAACTTAACTAGTGGGAAAAAAAGGTGTGCTTTAAGCATTACGCTTTTTTAAGAACTATCCCTTTGGAATCCAACTGACAACAGCAGCTCGCAAAATTAGATGGCAAACTTAGGGAGTGTGAATTTATGTTAATGAAGGAAAAACAACTCAGAAAATTATGGTGAGAATTGTTATGCAACTCAAAGAATATAATCAATGACACTAAATTGTACATGTAGCAACTATGGAATTGGTGTATGTTTCACTGTGTATATTTTCAACATCAGCATTAAATAATATTATATATAAAACAGAATGCTGTTGTTGTCAGGTGCCATTGAGTTCATTTTGGCTCCTATTGACCCCATGTTCAATAAAATAAAAAACACTGTTTTTTGTTCCATCCTCACAATTGTTCCATCTTGTTTCCATCCTCACAATTGTTGCCATGTTTGAACCTATTGTTGCAGTCACTGTGTCATTCCATCTTGTTGAAGGTCTTCCTCTTTTTTGCTGACGATCTACTTTATCAAACATGACATCTTTCTCCAGGGACTGGTCCCTCCTGATAACATGTCCAAAGGATGAGAGGTGAAGTATCACCATCTTTGCTTTAAGGAGCATTCTATCTGATTTCTTCCAAGACAGATTTGTTTGTTGTTCTAACAGTCCACAGCACATTCAATATTCCTTGCCAACACAATTCAAATGCAGCAATTCTTCTGCAGTCTTCCTCATTTATTGTCAAGCTTTCGTATGCATATGAAGCTATTGAAAATACCATGGCTTGGGTCTTAAAAGTGACATTTTTGCTCTTTTACACTTTAAAGAGGTCTTTTGCAGCAGATATGCCTAATACAATAAATCATTTGATTTCTTGACTGCTGCCTTTGTGGGTGTTGATTGTGGATCTGACTAAAATGAAATTCTTGACAACTTCAATCTTTTCTCCATTTGTCATGATGTTGTTACTTATTGGTTCAATTGTGAGGATTTTTGTTTTCTTTATGTTGAAGTGCAATCCATAATGAACGCTGTAGTCTTTGATTTGATCTTCATCAGTAAATGCTAGAAGTCTTCTTCACTTTCAGCAAGCAAGGTTGTGTCATTTGTATTTCACAAGTTGTGAATGATTCTTCCTCCAATCCTGATGCAGCGTTCTTCTTCATATAGTCCAGCTTGGCGAGGTATTTGCTCAACATACACACTGTGAAAAGATATAGCCCTGGCACACATTTTCCTGATTTTAAACCATGAAGTATTCCTTTGTTTTATTTGAATGACTGCCTCTTAGTAAAACTATAAATTAAAGAGATGGAAGTTCTTTGTTGACTAGATGAAATCTCCCCCAAAAAAAGTCTTTATGAAGTACTATCCAGGCTTGACCATTCAGGGGAAGCTCAGGAGATGATTCTAATCCCTAGGAGTCAGTCCAGTCCTGTGCCCTTCTGCGGTCATCCCGGTGGGATGTTTTCTACCCTGTGCAGTGATTTAAAAGAAAAAAAAAAAAAAACTGATGCTTCCTCGGACCCCAGAGGACCAGGCATGGGAAAATTGGAATCAGTCCTGAACATTTACTTTTTGCATTTACTTTTACAAATAAAATATATGCTAAAATGCAAAATAAAAACCCTCTTGGGGTTTTTAGTGACAGTTGAAATAATACTTCTAGATGAAGTCATGAAAAATTTCAATCATTTCTCACAGAGCCATGGGATAAGCCCCCTGACTTCTGAGACCACTAGGCACGGTTTCCTGTTCCATTTCAGAATCCCTCCCTGCCTTACTGTTGCATGATACTGAAATGCCTTCTGAGAACATCTAAATGTGTCTTTCACTGTGTTTGATTTCTTGGCTCTGCTACCTGAACCCATACCAATTTCAGCTTGATTATACTGAATCTTTTTTTCTGATCAAAATAAAGAAAAATTGGTGGCATCTTTGGAATCAGTATAGAATTAGAACACTATATTTCCAAATGCAGATCCCATGGTTTTTGTTTAAATGGCAATGGAAATTCATATTAAATGATAAAATCACAAAATTAAATTAGAAGTATATAGTAGAGATATTATACAATGTCATTAAAGAGGCTGGGGGAAAAAAAAACAGCTAAAAAAATTCCCAGAATTTGAAGAGGGGCACAAGATTCAAGAGGGGCTTGATACAATGTCTGGAATAAAATATGCCCTACATCAGTATTAGTTGAACTCCAAGGGCCTGGAATTCAATTGGTTTTATTTTTTTTCATTTTTTTTTTTTTTTTTAAAAAGACTACCTTCTTGACTCCCCCAAGGGTGAGGTCCCTGGAGAGGATGGTTGCCAGCCGGGGGTGGGGTGGGGGTGGTGCAGTGGCATAGAGCCTAAGGCATTTGGTACTGCTAATCAGAAGGCTGGCAGTTCAAACCTACCAGCCACTCCTCAGAAGGAAGGTTGGGCAATCTACTTCTGTAGAGATATCACCTTGGTAACCCAAGGTGGGGTCACTATGAGTCAGAACCGACTGGACAACAGTGAGGTTTTTATTTTTTAAAGAAAATATCAAAAGATAGAAAAAAAAAAAGTAGATCATGAGAGATAGAAGGTGGAAGAAGGAAATAGAGAACTTGAAACAATTGCAATATTCGCACTCAAAATAATTTCAATCTTTGTCAACAGAAAATAAATCTGGTAGCATTAAAAAATAAAAAATTCTCAGAACTTCTATTTTAAAGGCTTTTTGCCATCCTACTGCACTACAGGCCCTTTCAGAGTCTTAAGATTGCTTGGAAGCATATCACTGTTCAAACTCGTCATAAGGATAGGGTTCTCCCACGCCCCCCGCTTTGGAAGTGTAACTCTGATGTAAATCCTGCTGGGCCCAAGAGAGTATGTCACCACTTAGCATATACAAATGACTTACGAGAAGAACTCATAAACTGTGGCAAGGACACTCACTGTAAGAGTGCACTGGACTTGTATAAATAGAAGAGAAGCAGAGAGAAAAGATATGTCTGAGAACTAATATCCTCTTGCTGGAGGCATCAGGGAAAAATGAGCATTTTACCAAAAATAAAATAAATGTGTGTAAATGGAGTGGAAAATTCCAAAGGCAACGTGTGATTTTCAACATTTTTATCTGCATGTTGTTGTTGTTATGTGGCGTTGAGTCAGACCCGACTCATAGCGACCCCTCCTTGGGTTTCCGAGGCAGTATCACTACGGAAGTAGATTGCCCTATCTTCCTTCCGAGGAAGGAGTGACCTCAGGGCCTCAGGCTGTCAGCTGCCACACCCAAGGCTGGCAGTTCAAACCCACCAGCCACTCCCCGCCAGGTAGCCAGGCTGTCTCTTTGGGGGGACCTCTGGTAGCATAGCGGCTAAGGCACTTGACTGCTAACCAGAAGGCTGGTGGTTTTATCTGCATAGTCTTTTGCAATTTTAATGAAGGCTCGAAACATCCATGAAAGGTAACAATCATACACTCAACAACATCAAAAAATGAAGCCAGAGAGGCTTAATATGTTAGTAGCAATAAAATGCCTCAGAGTTTCCACAGTTTTACTTGGCTTTCAAATTAGATGTAGTAGGCAAGGAAAGGGGGTTCTCTAGAGATGTGGGTCTTTAACAAAACACCTAATTGGTAAAATCTTCACAATTAAAATGCATATCACCATCTAAGCCATATATATAATGATGATAAATAAAATTAATAAAATTCTTGCCTAGTAGATGGGTATCCTTAAATGACCAATAATACTACGTGATTTTCTCTGTCACCTCAAAATTTTAGAAACTTAGAATTCAACATTTTACAAATGTCTGAGATTATTTTAGCATGCAGCAAGGCCCATAATATTACAGTGTAAAATGTTTAATCAACTCGTAGACTTTGTTTTGTTTTGTTTTTAAATCAATTAAGAAATGTGCTTATGGACTCATAAAATCTTAGAACAAATCTTTACAAATCAGATTTAGTTGCATGTGTTATAAAGATTTCAAAAGACTACAGTCACTATTTCAAAATCAGCAATACCTATTTCAAAATTATGAAATGGCATTATAATTCCAATTCAGAATGTACTGTTCAATTCGATATAATTCTACCTAAGGAAACAAAGGAGAATAACATTCTAAAACACCCCAACCACAACAGGAAGCTGAAGTGTGATAGTATGACTACTTACTTTCAATAACCAATCTTTTCCCTCCAAAAGAAATATGTTCGCCATTAGAAGAATTGGGCCTTGCTGCAGGATAGAGTCCATTTCCTCATGGGGACAGGGGCGAGGGGGTCAGGCCACCTCCCTCTCTGGGCCAGAACTCTGGAAGAAATTCTTTTAATCCAATTAAATTGGAGCTTCCAGCCAGGGTCTGGAAGGAAATGTTTCTTTGTGGGAAGTGTCATTAGAGCCTCAATCCAGTTCAGCTTTAGGAAAAGAGTGAAAGGATATACACATACAGTGTGATAGTGGGAATTGTGTGTCAACTTGGCTGGGCCACAATTCTGTGTGGTTTAAGCAGTTGTGATGTGAGTTATTCCCACGATGGGACTGGATGTATATGCTTTGAGTAGCCAATCCATTGAAAGGGAGTTTCCCTAGGGGGGTGGCCTGCTTCCAATATATTTATGGACATCCTGGGAAAATGAGACACTCTTCTGTGGATTGGGATCCTGTTGTGCTGCCTACAACTGTCCATGAGCAAGCAATCCACCATTCATTTGGCCTAGTGATTTTGGATTCATCATTTGCTCCTACAGCTGCATGAGTTGGGAAGAGGCTCCAGCTTGACGTTTGATCCAAGAACTTGGGATTTGCCAGGTTCAATAAGTGTGAGAGCCATATTCCTAAGATAAATTTCTCTCTCTATATTTATATATAAGCTTTATTTGTTTTGTTTCTCTAGAGAACCTGACCTAACACATACAGCAAGCAAAACAGAAAAAAAAAAAAATTAGTTAAATAAAACATTATGTGCTAAAATGGAATGTGTTTGTATAAACTAACTCAAAGTAAGTTTTCCTGAATCCAAGCAATAGAAGGGATATCATACTTTGTTGGCTCAGTAAATCCAATGAGACTTATTCAGTTCCTTTAAATTTCTAGCATTCATAAATGCATGTATACCTCCACATACATATACAAGCATGCCTGTACAAACACACACACACATACACACAGACACACACACACACTTCTACCTTTTTTCTGGCAATAGTAACTCTTTCAGCATAAAACCAAGTAATTCCAAACTACTTCTCCATTTTCTGAAGTATCTGGGAAGTCTTTGTAATTGCGGAAGTGAGTCTTTAGGAATGACCAGCAAGCAGAGACCACAGCCAGAGCAAAGCATCATCTCCCTTACCTTCCAGAGGTCAGGTGATCCTTCTACCAGTTTGGCTTTGGTGTGACAGTATTTTAGAGCCAACTGCAAGCACTCAGTTCCAAATTCCAAGTCATAGTCACTACACTGGTGAAAAATAAAAAAAAAATACAACAACAACAATAATAATAATAATGATTTAGCAAGGAAAATACCATTTTAAATAAAAATAAACCTTTTGTTTCAAAATCAATTGTAAATAAGAAAAGAAGGGCCTACATAATCCACAAATGATTTAGTCAGCTACTAACTAGTCAATCATGTGATAATCCTCCCTATGACCTAAAAAAAAATAATAAGCATGTTACAATTATTATTAAGAATTTTCACTTCCTCAATAGTTTCATGTGGCTGATAAATATAATACTTTATTCCCCTCAATTATAGGTCAGTTTTCCAAATGTGTTTATGAAATGTGTGAAAATATGGTTGAGGATTGCTATATTAGAACTCTTGACTGAACAAATATCTGTTCACTATAAAGCTCAAATCCCCTATCATATTCATATCAAAATATGTTCATGTCATTATTATCTTACCCATTTAATATTTAAAATATCAATATATCTTTTTTGAAGGCTTTATAATATGAAATTTTAATTCTGCATATGGAAACTGTTCAGCTTTTCACTGTAAGAAAAATTTAAAAGTCACTTATGGATTTAGTAAAATATAAGTAACATTATTAAGTATTTTAGCAGACTACCAAAATGACTAAACAATAAGTCAAG
Source organism: Orycteropus afer afer (assembly GCF_000298275.1). NCBI lineage: Eukaryota > Metazoa > Chordata > Mammalia > Tubulidentata > Orycteropodidae > Orycteropus > Orycteropus afer. The sequence continues at coordinate 22,229,794 of NW_006921595.1, read as the reverse complement.
GAAAAAAAAAAAGCTGTTGTCAGGGCAATTCCAATTCCTAGGGACCCGTGTCTGTTACTGTGTGTGTTACCATATTCCACAGGGTTTTCAATGGCTGACTTTTTAGAAGTAGATTGCCAGGCCTTTCTTCCAAAGCAGCTCTGAGTGGACTCGAACTTCCAAGCTTTCCCATTAACCCTCTGTAGCACCCAGGGACTCTGAACAGTAATATAATGTAGTTCACCTGAATTATACTCAATGAGTACCTATCATCTCCAAACCATTCTTAAGTACAAGCATATAAAGATAAATAAAATATCACGAGGCCTGCAGGCTCAGGATCATAATCTCAGACAACATCAAGGTGAATTGGCATACAAAGACATTGTTCTACATCCTAGTTTGGTGAGTAGCGAATAGGGTCTTAAAAGCTTGAGTGGCCATCAAAGGTGCAACTATTAGTCTCTTCCTATCCTGAGCAACAAAGAGTAGATAAAATCAAAGATGCATGGAAACAATTAGTCCAAAGGACTAATGGACCACACAAACCCCAGCCTCTACAACCATGAGACTAGAACTAGGTGGTGCCCGTTTCCACTGCCAACTCCTCTGAAAAGAATCATAATAGGATGTCCTGGATAGATTGGGATGAAAATGTGGAACAAAACTCAAAATCATAAAAAAGACCAGATTCACTATTCCAATACCCAAAATCATAAAAAAGACTAGGCTCACTATTCTGATACTGACTTGTAGTCCCTGAGACTACATCCCTTGGATGCTCTTCAGGCCTGGATCTAAACTTCCCTGTGTCTCATTTGTCAGCCAAACAAGAGACAATCTCATAAAATGAACAACAACACTAGGAACCCATGCACTCTTTAGAACAATCAACTATATGAGATCAAAATGGCAGGATTTGCCCAGGGATAAAGCTCAGAAGGCAGTAAGGGATAGGAAAGAAGGATGATTGGAAACAGTAAACACAGGAAGGAAGTGGGAAGAGTGCTGTTACACTGTGGGGATTGCACTCAATGTCATGAAACAAAATGTACTGTTGAGTGGAACACCAATTTGCTATGTAAACTTTCACCCAAATCACAATAAAAAGAAAAAAAAAAAAAAGATAAATGAGACATGTACTTTGTCCTCAGGAACTCAACTTTGAAGAAGAAAGCCTATATATATCAGATATTTTGCAATACAGTGTGACACACACAGCACTCTAACAATGTACAGAGTAGCCTAGTCGACAGAATACTTAAGCCCTTTGGACACTGTTATCAGAGATCCTCCAAATAAATAGTTCAGCCCAATCAAATTATAGTGAAGTCCACAGTCAACAGCTCCAACCTACGGAACTCACAAAGTCCAAATTGTCTCCAATAATTAAATATGAGCAGAAAATTCAGATTTAACTGACACTCAAGGAAAAATTCTACTATTAAAGACAAGATCAAACGACAAAATAATAAATAATTAAAGCATTTTTGAGGAAAATGAGACTATGCATTTTAATATGTGTGTGTGTGTGTGTGTGTGTATACACACACATATATGAACTCTGGTAGCGTAGTGCCTATGGCATTTGACTGCTAACCAGAAGGCTGGAGGTTCAAACCCACCAGCCACTCCTCAGAAAGAAGATGGGGCAATCTACTTCCGTAGTGATACTGCCTCGGAAACCCAAGGAGGGGTCGCTATGAGTTGGGTCCAACTTGACGGCACATAACAACAACAAATATATATATATATATATATATATATATATATACACACACACACACACATATATACATAAATAGCCCCAGGAGACAAAATATTTGCAATCATAAAATAAGACAGGATAATATTAAAAATGGTAGTAAGTAAAGGGAAACAAATAATTAGATAAATTGTCCAATATCCAAATAAAAAGCTTAGAATGAAAGAAAATAAAAAGTTAGGGAAGAAAAAAATAATTCAAGAATAGTCCACAAATGGAAGACATGAATTTCCAGATCAAAGGAACTCATGAAATACAAAGTATAATGGATAAAATGGATGAAAACATACTAAGCCTAACCAAAAAAAAAAAAAAAATGTTTCTGACAAAAAATTGAAATGGCTTAGGAACTCTTAATAGCAATAATGAAAATGAAAAGATCATGAAAAAAAAAAAAATGTTCACAATCCTTAAGGCAATTATTTTCAACCTAAAATTCTATTGTCTCTCAATCAAGTATAAGGGCAAAATATGGGTTTTTCCATACAGTCAAGTTCTCAAAAATAAATGATACTCCCCATGCACTCTCTCAGGAAGCTACAGGAGCTTAGGCTCCACAAAATTGAGGGAGTAAAATGAGAAAGATGAAGACGTGGGATACAGAAAGCAGGGTACCCAACACAGGAGAGGAGCAGAGAGAACTGTAAGAATAACAATGAAGAAAGTCTCAAGGTAATTGCTGTTCAGGAGGCCAAATGCAAAGTCAAGTCAGAGACTGTACTTCTAAAGAGTAGAGCCCACAAATAGAAAAGATGCACAAATGAAGAATTAATAGAAAGCAAATACTCTCTGAGATTTATTCTAGGTTTGAAATCCTAGGACCACAGTCTTAAGGGACAATTCAGTCAACTGGCATAATCTAATTCACAAAGTTCATATTCTGCATTCTTGTGAAATGAGTAGTGTCCTAGCAGCCATCTAAGTTACAACTGTTGGTCTCTACTAATCAGGAGCAAAAGAGTAAGAAGGTAAACAAAATCTCAGAGAAGAAACAAATCAACAAGGCTGATAGCCTACACAACGCACAGCCTCATCTACCCTGAGACCAGAACTAGATGGTGCCCAGCTACCACTACTAACCATTCTGACCAAGGTCACAACTGATGGTCATGGATAAAATGGGAGAAAAATGTAGACCAAAACTCAAATTCTTAAAAAAAAAAAAAAAAAAAAGGGAGGTGGGAGTGGAGGGACTAGACTAATTGGATCAGACTAACAGGATTCCATAAGACTACCACCCTGAGAGGAACTCTGGTGGCGTAGTGCCTAAGGCATTTGACTGCTAACCAAAAGGCTGACAGTTCAAACCCACCAGCCACTCCTCAGAACGAAGGTTGGGCAATCTACTTCTGTAGTAATACTGCCTCGGAAACCCAAGGAGGGATCACTATGAGTCGGATCCAACTCAACAGCAGTGAGTTTTGAGACCACCCTGAGATATTCTTTAAACCTTGAACCAAAAAATATCCCCTGAGATCACCTTTTAGCAAAATAACAGAATGGCATAAAAAATAAAGGATATAGCGCTCTACAAAAAACTATCTACTTCCGTAGAGACACGTCTCAGAAACCCAAGGAGAGGTCACTACAAGTAGAAATTGACTCGATGGCAGTGAGTTTAGTGTTTTAATCTGACCAAAAGCTCAACATTTATTCTACAGCAAAGAAGAGAAGATAAGAGGACAGGAAAACTAGAGTACTGGAAATGGAACAACCAGCACACAGTTAAATAGAATGCTGATACATTGTGAAAAATGTAACTAATGTCACTGAATAATTTGTATGAAAGTTGTCAAATAAGAACCTAACTTAACTGTATAAGTTTTCATCAAAAACAGTAAAATATTATTTAAAAAAAAAAGAAAGAATGCATAGAATCTCTCTGGAAGTTCCCAGAAGAAACTGACTCTGGAAAGGAAGACTAGTGGACAGAAGTGGTAGGAAGACTATTTTTTGTGCTTTTTGCCATTTGTACTCTATTCTTACATTACTTATCCCATTTTTTTTAAAATGTAATAAGTATATAGTATAATTTAGTAGGCAATAAAAATGTTATATTAATAAAAGGTGCTTACAAGTAATAGTTAAGAGTTTTGTTTCCAAACATATATATTTAATAGTTTCAACAAATCAATCTGATGTTCTATGATAATTAAGTTGCAGAATATTTAAAATTCTAAACATCTGAATTTGCAAGTGAGTTCTAGAAATAACAGCAAATATGTATCATTACTGTATTATGAAATATTAAGTCTGGCTACCATTATGGTTTACCATTATGGTAAACTAGCAATGAGATATTAATTTTCTCACATGACAAAAAACTCATCTTGATCTTGCTTTTTCCTTTCATAACAGGAATTTAAAGCAGTTTCCAAGCTTTATGTTGAAAATCATACTTTATTCATAAGTAGGTTTTGCTGAAGGAACAGAAATACATACTCACTGAGGTGAACACGGGAAGGAGCTCTGGTGGCGTATAGTGCCTAAGGCATTTGACTGCTAACCAGAAAGTTGGCAGTTCAAACCCCTCAGCCACTCTATGGAAGCAAGACCTGGCTATCTAGTTCCATAAAGATTTATTGCCTCAGAAACCCAAAGGAGGTTGCTATGAGTTGGAATCAACTTAATGGCAGTGAATTTGTTTTTTGGGGGTTTTAGTGAACATGGGACCCTGTTGCCAAGAGGGTAAGAGCATGGACCATGAAGTCAGACAAACTTGAGTTCCCACTGTGATGATGCTGACTAACAAGCTGTCTGACCTTAGAAAACTATTAACTATGCTGGGCCTCAGTTTCTTCCTCTTTCAGGAATGGAAGATAAGAATAATTATAAGGAATAAACATGATAGCATATGTGAAATATCTGGCACAGGGCCTGGTTTATGGCCAGTCCTTGGTAAAGTGTGAATCACTATTGGTCATGAATTTAGATAGCTAACCATACAAATCAGATTTTACAGAGCAGCCAGAAGAAAATTTGTAACATCAAATAGTTGTGTAGGACTCTATTTTCTCTGAAGGTATATTGGACATAGCTATGATCAAGTACACAATCTTTCCCTTACAAAAAAAATATCATTAAGAAAAATTACTATGACCAAGTACATAATCTTTTCCTTTTGCTTTCCCTTACAAGTTTTCATTTAAAAAGATGGAAGAAAAATTGCTATAATGAAGCACACAATCTTTTCCTCCTGCTTTCCCTCATAGTAAGTTCTCATGAAACTGGAAGAATAATGATGGGAAAAAAAAATTTAATTACAAATATAACATTTTTTTCAATTGTAACCCTTAGAGTAATGGCTATATTTTGAAAAATGTTTGAAAATTCTTACATACTTGAAGTCTTTTTATTATAGTTATAGTGATTTCTGGAGGTTTTTTTTTTTTTTCCAATATAATAGTAAAGCTAAGTGGATGTTTATTGGCAAATAAAATAGTAAGATTCTATAGTAAACCTTCCTATACTGTTTATCCCTTGTTCATAGATCACCACCCTACTGCTAACCTCCTTCACTGCACTTTCAACTATATCATCCTCTCTGTTCTTCTGCAGTACCCTCAAATTCATTAATTGGTTCTCTATATCCTAAAACTGAAGGAATACCAATTATCTTGTATGGCTCTTTCACGGGACCTAATATTTTTCCAGAGAAAGGGGTAAAACCCAGTCACTAGTGCTCAGAGGGCTCCCTTGTTACCCTCCCGAGAGGGACCGGGTCTCCGGGAGCAAGGTAAGCACGGGCGGGCTGGTGCTTACTCCA
>NW_006921595.1:22211031-22221605 GCF_000298275.1 Orycteropus afer afer | reverse complement strand
GTTCTGCTGTGCATGAGTCAGAAATGACTCGACGGCACTTAACAACAACAACAACAACAATATTTTTTCCAACCACCACTTACTACAGGAGCCAAAGGCAAGGTTATCATTCCAGTTCCCCACTCCTCTTTTTCTTTCATGCTCACTTTGCTTCTCAAATTCATGCCAGCTGCCAAAAATTGTCCCCTCTTCCTTAACGCTATCAGGATCTGCAACATTAAACACATGGAAAGGTCCTCCTGTTTACCCAGCTAATGATGGTATACTAAATTCAAGGTCCATATGTACAGCCTTTCAAACACTGCAGCAGTGTCCTTTTCCTTTATCTTCACTTGAACAATTAATTGCCATAATCAGACCTGGAAACTCCCTTTATTTCTATCTGTGGCTTCAGTCAAATGTTTAATAGTGCAGTCTCTGATCAGAACCTTAATCCATCATTTTTCTGGCTCTCACCTCATGCTATTCTTGCCCTTTGACTTCACTGAGACATTTAACTCTGTGAAATCTCCATTTTCCCTTGATCAAAAAACCCTACATTTTCTTAAACTATCCTTATTAGCCAGGAGACTGCTGAAGAATTTTATTACTCTCACCTGAACCCCTTGTCCCATCTCCTGTCCTCTAGGTCTCCTTTGCAAACTCCAATCACAAATTGATCATATAACTTGCTTCCTATTTTCTTCACTTTTAGTTTACATTTTAATCAGTTATGCATGTACACAGTTTAAAGAAAAAATATTCTTTACTTGTTTGTTAAGAAAAACAGTTCACCTAGTCTTATCCAAAGGCAATCCTTGTTTTTTTTTTTTTTTTTTACCTTTTTTAACTTACTCTTCTAGTACGTATCTCCATGTCTATCAGTCAACTTGCTAAACAAGAAATAAGGACAAATGCACGTAACAATAAACTGCTATTTCTCATGCACATAACTGCAGGGTAGCTGAGATAACTCTCCTTCATGCTGCAAGTTTGTGGATTGGCTCCAGGCACTTTAACCCAGGTATCACAATGTGCAGTCCAGGAGAGGGGGTAGTACCAAACCAGGGTATGATTTCCTTATGGCCTCTGTAGAAGCACAAGGGGGCCAGTCCAACAGGACAAGCACATTTAAAGTCTCTGTCTATATCACATCTGTAAAATTTCATTGTCCAAAGCTAGTCAGGGAGCAAGGAAATATACTGCACCCCCATGAGGCTATGGCAAGGGTGTGACATTCAAAGACTGCTTTAGATGACAGAAGAATAAGGATCAGTCATTTCCTCCATTAGGCCATATCTCTGAAGAACATGTTTGTAATGCTATCTTCTGATTTTTCTGGGTTAGGAATTTGTGAAGTGTGAGCTTCACTCTAGGGTGACTGGATTGGGATATTTACTGAAAAACTCTAGTGCTAGTATTTTCAGTCTTTCTTCTCAGACTGCACAGGTTCTCCAAATTCTTCTTTTCTCCAGCCAGGAGGCAAAGCCAAACTATCAGGATTCTGGCTGCTGAGTGGGAGAAGGGGTCATGGGTTTCTCTATTCAGCAGTAAGTATACTAGAGGCCTGTTAGTTGCTGTTTTCAGCAATGTACTAAGGCTCTTAACTGCACTTGATGTTCTCTCCAGTCATAGGTAGTGCTTCAACCCCACTTATCTCCTTAGGGTTGGGGGAGACAGAGGTCTTAGAATAGGGAAGGCAATTTAGAGACATGACTGCTTTTTAAATAATTTTCAACCAACTCTCTCTATTTTCCACTCCCTTCACTCATATTCCAAAGGGACCTGATGTTACAAGATCCTGAACATTTTGAGACTTCTAGTGTGGCAATCTTAATCATTGCTTTCCCCACTACTGATGTACAACCCAGACTTCTCAGGTCAGTTAACTCAGTTACTACTCATTCATCTGACTCTTGGCTTCCTATTTCTGTTTGTTTTTGCTATTGTTATCTCTCCTACTTTCTTTGTTCTGTGGGTTTACCTTGTTTAATCCCTTTCTAGTAATTTTAATCAAGTTTGAAAAGTGAGAAAAATTACATAAATGTTCAGTCTATTATCTTTACCCAGAAACAAGTGTATGTGTATTCTAATTTGATAAAATTTCCAAATTATCTTTCATAAAGATGGTTTCAATATATATATATATAAGGATGTGGCAGAGCTATTAACATGAAGTAAATGAATAGAATTCAAAGGAGCTGAGAAACCTCTCAAACTATTTTGTGCATAATGTGGTTGGTTATTTTTCTGGGAACAGATTCCATGACTTTCAGAGGTTTTATAAGACAAAAATGTAGAAACAAATGTTTTATGGTATTCAAGCAATGATGCATGGCTACAAATAATCTAAACTGCATATCCTTCCAGTCTTATTAACATTATTCACAATATTATTTCTGCAAGGCAGTCTGGGAAGTTTGCCCAACAAGAACAATACATACATTACAGTAAGACTAAATCAAAGGCATGCATGCACAAGTTTCTCACTCTGCAGTTACAGATCCATACTCTGAATGTTTCAAGTGGAAACAAAATAGGCTGTCTTACAATTAGGTAAACAATGAACACCTGCATTCAATTTATCATCCAAAAATCAAACTTGAAGCATTTTGCATACATTTACATTGTTTGAATTATGCAATGTATTGTAGATTTGCCTGAGAGACAGTTATCCAAGAAGCTTTGTTCTTACAACATATCAGATCATTGGATAAGTAAACAATCTCAGACTAAGTCCACATGAGGCTGATAATATAGATGCCACTGTCTCTTCAAAAAAACAAAGTACAAATGCTCTAAAGACAAAATTTATTCTTTGCACATAAGCTATCCCATGAATTTACATAGAATTCAATTCACAAGAGGCTCTTAAGTTCTTGTCAGCTAAAAAAAAGAAAAAATTCAAAACCTATCTGTTTATTGAAATTTTTGCCAGCTCTGCACAACCACAATCCACTATGAACTCACAGGCAAACAACATCGATTTCTGTCATCAAACATTACCTAAATGATGTTTCTTTTTCTACAGCCAAATAATTTAGGGAAGAAATAACATGGAAAAACGAATTTCAGCAGTAATTCTAAAACCACATGTGTAGACATTTCTGTTGATCTTCACAATCAAATATCATCAAGTACTAATAAAATATAATATCACTGGAATAGTTTTACCCTTCAATCTTTTGTATACTCTTTTAAAAGTAAACTGATTAAAAATTAGGCAATGAAAGCAAGGATTTATTAAGAGATTGTCCAGAAACAAATAATTAATAAATTAAATTAAAGACCTTAAGTGGCAATCAACTGAGTAGACTGATCACATATGTCATCTCTAACCTCAAAACAAGGGACTAAGGGAAAAAACTGAAACCCATTATTAGTACTTAACCCCACAGACTAGAACACTTCAAATTCATGCAGGGAGAACTGTTACAAATCTGCTGCCATAATCTCCTCAAGAGTGTTTGAAGATATGAGTTAAGTCCAGAAAACATAGAGCAGCGAGGGCCAGATGCAGAAATTGCTTCAGTAACAACAATACTCAGCGTCATTATTAATCCAGTTGGATGACACAGAAAGAAGAGCAGATTCATTGGTTAGGGTAATGATATATTAAATTTAAGTCACCTGCAGGAAATCTAGAAAAAATATTAAGGGCCCTTAAAAATATACACCAGATATTTATGGTAAACACATGAAAAAGAATGATCAGAAAAGTCAGAGAACCTCTATCTATTTATTAAGCAAATATTTATGGGAAATTATTCAGACAATATACTAAGCTCTGAAAAAAGATGAGTACAGTTCGAGGAAAGTCGTAAATGTCAATGTAACACAAGGAGACACTTCTACAATAGAGGTATGTACATAGATCAGGGACACTGAAGAAAAACTTCAATGATTTCATAAAAACGATTCTCAATGCAGTGAGCACTGACATTCTCTAAAGGGAAGCACAACTTCTCAAGAAAAGGTATTTTTTAAAGTTAGATGATTCATAGGAAATACTTGTGACTAGAAATCTCCATATAGCATTCCTGATGACCACCATGCTATAGGCAGGTGTGGGCAAATTATGGTGTGCAACAGAAATCCAGCCACTGGCTATTTTTAGAACTAAAGTTTTATTGGATTGGAACACAGCCATATGCACTCATTTATTAATTGTCAATGGCTGTTTTCATGCTACAAAGGCAGAATGTGGAGGAGTTTGACAAAGATCTTATGGCTCACAAAACCAAAAATATTTTACTACCAGGCTCTTCTTAGAAAATCTTGTGAATCCATACCCTAGTTATGATTTTGACTGATTCTGAATTCTAGCTAGTTAACTGGGAAGTAATAAATTGGAAAAGTCTTTTGGTATTAAAATCCAGGAAAAGTGGGACAAACTTGAATGAATAGTGACAAAAAGATCTGTGGGTTATAATCTGATAATTCAATGGCAGCATTATCAGTATGCTTGCCATCTCAAACCTTGCCAGAAAAAAAATAAATAAAAAGAGTGGCGTACAAAGCTTGACCTTGGGTAAAGAAATTTCTCAAAATAATAATAATAATGCTATAAATGGATATAGGTCAACTGACAAAAGTAGAAAATAAACTGTAGATTAAATTTCTTGATTTTTTTTTAACTGTGCTATAGTTATATAGGGAGCTCTGGTGGCATAGTGCCTAAGGCATTTGACTGCTAACCAGAAGGGTGGTGGGTCAAACCCACCAGCCACTCCTCAGAAGGAAGATTGGGCAATCTACTTCCGTAGAAATATTGCCTCGGAAACCCAAGGAGGAGCCACTATGAGTCAGATCCAACTCAACAGCAGTGAGTATAGTTGTATAAGAAAATCTCCCTGTTCTGAGGAAAAGCACATTGCACAATTAGGGAGTAATGGGGCATGATGCATGCAATATACTCTCAAGTAGCACAGAAAAACATAATAAATTTATCTCTACATCTAAATACTTATTTAACTACGTAACTATCAACCATAACAAACAAATGGCAAAATATTCTACATTGGTAAAAACCGAAGCTGGATAAAATGTAATGTGAACTTTTCTGTATTATCCTTGTAACTTTTCTGTAAGCTTGAAATTACTTCAGAATAAAAGGTTTTAAAAGAATTCCTCAAGTAGTTCAATGTAAATCATGAAGTTATTGTCATGGAGATAGTAGAAATCTTTAACTAATGATTACAATACATATTGTCATTTTATGTGCAGTTTCATCCTATTATTGACAGTGCTGTTGAAACAATTGGTGCCTCACAGTCATCTAGAATTTTATGGACCCTGAAAATCTAACACTGCAATGTCTAAGGTCAAAATAATGCTTCATTACATTGTAATATACTAGCAAAAAGTCATTTTGCAACTAATAGAAAATCAACTCAAACTAGCTTACTCAAACAAGAAATGACAGAAAGTTTATTTGAACAACCTTTCCAAAAACAAGAATAAAGATTGAAGAGCTTCCAAAGGTGAACAAGGGAGTAAACTGAAAGGAGCTGAAATAATCTTCTTCCTATCCCTCTGCATACCTTTATTCATCTTTGCCTGTACATTGGCTCCCTCAGTTACTTGGGCCATGTTATCACATCTGTTTACTTGATAACTGTGCTATAGTTATAATATAGGGATTTCTGGTGGCATAGTGCCTGCTAAAGAGAAACTCTGAAGATTTATGTTACTCCAAAAGAGAAGCTCCACCACTCATCTGTCAGTTTGTCGTACTGTGGTGACTTGTGTGTTGCTGTGAGGCTGGAGGTTATGTCACTGGTATTTCAAACACCATCAGGGTCACTTTGGGACTAAAACAGACTCAAAAGAAGGAAAAGGCCATCCATTTCTCAAAGAAATGGCCAGTGAAAACCCTATGGATAGCAGTGAAACACTATCTGATGTATTACTGGAAAACTCTGTGAATAGCCCTTAAACATTGTCCCACGTAGTGCCAGAAGATGAGCCCCTTAGGTCAGAAGGCATTCAAAATATCACTGGGGAAGAGCTGCCTCCTCAGAGTAGAGATGACTGGAATGATGTGGATGGAGTAAAGCTTTTGGGACCTCTATTTGCTGATGTGGCATGACTCAAAACAGCTGGATACATCCACTGATAATCAAAACATGTAATGTATGAAGTATGAAACTAGGAAAATTGGAACTTGTCAAAAATGAAATGGAATGCAAAATGATCCATATCTAGGTATTAGTGAATCAAAATGGACTGGTGAGGGCCATTTTGAACCAGACAACCATATGATCTACTATGCCAGGAATGACAAATTGAAGAAGAATGACATGACATTCATTGTCACAAAGAATGTTTCAAGATCTATCCTGAAACAAAGGAGGTTCCAGTAAGATGGTGGAATAGTCAGACAAACTACACAGACCCACTTCAACAAAGAAAAGAGAAACCAATTAATAGAGATAGAGAAGATAATCCTGGAGCCCTGAGCTTTGGAAGAAAGGATATAGAAATGGACCAAACTCCAACTAGTAGAAGAACCCACATGAAAACACCAAAAAAAAGGAGACATATGAAACAGCGATCCTGATGGCACAGACAGCTTGATATTCCAAAGTGGTGTAAGGACATAAAAATTAACCTAAAAATCAGCCCTGCTAGCCAGGGACTGCATGGAGGACTGCACTGGTGGCCAGTGAATAAAAGGGGAAGGAGCGAAGAGGGAGACAGGGTGAGCTGTGGACTTTCGCCTGTCCAGAGGACACAGCCATTTTGAATGTTTACAAGTAGTAGGACTATTTTAGATATTTAAAGCAACAGTGTTCTTCAGATTCCAGGGACCTAAGAATAGGTTCCACTTGATGGGGACCGCATGGACATTCTGGATGTGAACAACTAGAAAAGTACAATATTCCTCTTGTTACACTTACACCCCACACCCTCTTGGTGAATGGAGGTGTGGCCATCCTTCACTCCCACCCACCTTCTGGGACAGCAGGAATTCCATTCCAATCTGTGTGCTCTCAAGGAACCTGGACGCCCTGCTCAGCCCTGCCCAGATTGTTTTTTCCTTTTTTTTTTCAGTTTGTTTGTTGGTTTTAAAATTATTACTACTACTACTACTACTACTACTGTGGTTATTATTATTATTATTTTCATCCTTTTTATTATTGTTTTTATTCTTCCCTTCCTAGGTTCTAGTTTTCTGCTTTTTCTCTCTTCTCTATTCTTAATTCCCCTTTTTTTTCTTTCTCATGGTTAACCCCATTCCTTGTTTTTCTTTATGCATTTTTCCCATTTTTTCTTTTCATTATCCTCCTATTCTACCTCTTTTCTCTTATTGCTTCCCAGATATTGTAGGTTCTTTCTTTTTTTCCTTTTTTTTTTTTTTTTTATTCCTATGTGTTTATGAGGTGTGTTTTTTGTCCACTTGGTTTTTTCTATCATCATTTTTGTCTAACAGAGTGGGAGACAGCAATAGTGCCCACACGACCCAACCACACCCACCCCTACTGCAGCTCCACTTACTGAGAGCCACCACTTCCTTTCCACCAACTGGCCAATGATAAACAACCACCAAGAAGAACCTGACTCACCCTTAGCTCTCTTCACAAACAGTTAACAGAGATCTAAATACAGCAATGTCATCATGTCTCAAAGAAAATAGACCATCACAGCCCACACAAAGAAGCAAGATAAACTGGTAGAAACAAGGGAGCAGGATACAGATCCAGAACATATCCCTGAGCAAGAAACAGCATTGGAACTCCCTGAGATGAAATTCAAAAGAACTATACCTAGGTATCTTCAAAGGACTGAGAGACAGATCAAGGAAAACACTAACACAATTAAGGAAAACACAGACAAAACCCTAGAACAATTTTGGCAAGAAAATACAAGAACAAAATGACAAAATAAATGGAAAATTAGAAATGATACAATCTACAGATAGAAATCCAGAAGATTAATACTAAATTTTCAGAAATAGATAACACATTGAAAGGGCAAAGGAGTAGAATCAAAACAATGGAAACAGAATTAATGAGCTTGAAGAAAAATACCTAAATACTTCTTTGGAAAGGGATAAAACAGAAAAAAGATCAAAAGAAAATGAATAAAGCCTAAGGTTCGTGTGGGATACCATCAAAAGGAATAATGTGTAATCGGAATTCCAGACTAGGAAGAGAAGAAGAAAACCACTGAGAAAATCATCCCATATTTGTTGGAAGAGAACTTCCCTGATATTATAGAATATGAAAATATATCCATTCAGGAAATCAAACAAACCCCAAACAGGTTAGACCACAAAAGAAAATCACCAAGACATATCATCATCAAACTCACCAAATCCATAGACAAAGAAAGAATCTTGAAAGCAGCATGGGAAAAATGAAACATTAACTACAAAGGACAACCAATAAGAATAAGCTCTGATTTCTCAGCAGAAACCATGCAAGTGAGAAGGCAATGGGATGGTATATATAAAAACTTGAAAGAAAAGAACTTCTAACCAAGAATTATATGCCTGGAAAAACTGTCCCTCCAATATGATGTTGAAATTAAGAGATTTCCAGATAAGCAGAAATTAAGGGAATTTGTTAAAACCAGATCAACCTTACAAGAGATATTAAAGGGAGTCCTTTGAACAGAGAACCAATAATAGCAAACCACAACCAACCATTAATACACAAGATGACATAACCCAGAAACCAACATAGCTATGAAAATATCCAAAGTCAAATAGGCTCACAAGCTTGTAAACAGGGAACCAGAGACATCAATTGGCAAGTGAGGACAACTACAAACCAAAAAGAGGGAAAATACTGTGTAGTTACAGAACTTCTAAATGGTGAGGAAGTCAAGAGAGTTGCAAGATAGAATGGACTATTCCAAACTCGGGGAAGAAATTATAAAGCACAGGGTAACCTCAAAGAAAAATGTTAACCTTCACATCACAATTAAAGAGGAAAACTAAAATATTTAGCAAATACTAAAACAATAGCAACAAAGGAAATGATAACACTATTCATAAACATAATGAGCTCAGCACAGAAAATTATATGGAACAAAGAAACTAGGAACACCTGGTTTATGAAAAACACATAATGAAATGACAGCAAGAAATTCATACTTGTCGATAATTACACTGAATGTCAATGGATTAAATGCACCACTCAAGAGATGGAGAGTTGCAGAATGGATAAGAAAACATAACCAATAAACATCAATAACCAATAAAACATCAATATACTGTCTACAAGAGATACAACTTAGAGACAAAGACAAAAATAGACTAAAAATCTAAGGTTGTAAAAGGATATATCAAGCAAATGGCAACCAAAAAAGAACAAGAGTGGTAATATTAATTTCTGATCAAATTGAATTTAAGACAAAAACCACCATAAGAGACAAAGAAGGACAATATATAATGTTTAAAGGAGCAATCGAAGAAGAAGATATAACCATAATAAATGCTTATGAATACAGTGAAAGAGCTTCAAAATACATAAATCAGACTTTAACAAAATTGAAAAGGTAAATAGATGACTCCACAGTCATAGTAGGAGACTTTAATACAGCACTTTCAGTCAAAGATAGAACTGGGAAGAAACTCAACAAAGCCACAGAAGAGCTAAACAATACAATCCACCAACTTGACCTTATAGACATCTACAGAGTACTTCACCCAACAACAGCACAATATACATTCTTTTCCAGTGCATATGGAACATTCTCCAGGACAGACTATATATTAGACCATAAAGTAAGCCTTAATAAATTTAAAAACAGTGAAATACTGCAAAGCATCTTCTCAGAGCACAATGCTATCAAATTGGAAATCAACAATAGGAAGATCAACGGAAAAAGAGCAAACACATGGAAACTGAACAACACCCTCCTTAAGAAATACTGGATAAGAGAAGAAATAAAAAATGATATTAAAAAATTCCTTGAATCAAATGAGAATGCAAAGACCATATACCAAAATCTTTGGGACCCAGCAAAAGCTGTGATCAGAGGTCAACTTATAGCAATAAATGCACTCATCAATAAAGAAAAAAGAGCCAAAATCAACACTCTAAACCAACAACTCCAACAATCAGAAAAAGAATAGCAAGAAAAGCCTACAGGCAACAGAAGAAAAAAAAGAAGGAAATTAACAATGAGCAGAAAGCAATGAAACAGAAAATACATAATAGAAAAAATCAAGACTAGAACTTGGTTTTTTGAAAAGACTAATAAAATTGACAAACCATAGGCAAATTTAACAAAGGAAAAGAAGGAGAAAATACAAATAACATGAATAAGAAAGGAAACAGGCAACATAACAACAGAACCAACTGAAATAAAAAGGATAATATCAGGATACTATGAAGAACTGTACTCCAATAAATTTGAAAATCTGGAAGAAATGGATAGATTTCTAGAAACATATTTACCTGAACTAACACAGACTGATGTTCAAAAGTTGAACAGATCCACAACAAAAGAAGAAATTGAACAGGTCATCAAAAAATTACCAACAACAAGAAAAGTCCTGGCCCAGACAGTTTCACCGGAAAATTCCACCAAACTTTCAGAGAAGAACTGACACCAATCCTACTCAAACTATTCCAAAACAT
>NW_006921595.1:22182177-22210731 GCF_000298275.1 Orycteropus afer afer | reverse complement strand
ATGCAGAAAAGGCATTTGATAAAATCCAACACCCATTCCTGATCAAAACTCTCAGCAAAATAGGAATAGAAGGGACATTCCTCAACATAATAAAGGACATCTATGCAAAACCAACAGCCAACATTATTCTCAATGGAAAGACTGAAACCATTCCCCTTGCGAAAAGGCACCAGACAAGAATGCTCTCTATCAACACTTGTATTCAACATTGTATTGGAAGTCTAGCCAGGGCAATAAGGCAAGAAAGGGAATCAAAGGCATCCAAATTTGTAAGGAAGTCCAACTATGCCTATTTGCTGATGATATGATCCTGTAACTAGAAAACCCAAGAGACTCAGTAAAAAATCTACTGGAACTAATTGAGAGATTTAGCATAGTGGCAGGATACAAGATCAACATCCAACCTTGTTTGCTGAAAGTGAAGAGGACTTGAGGCACTTACTAATGAAGATCAAAGACTATAGTCTTCAGTATGGATTACATGTCAACACATAGAAAACAAAAATCCTTGCAAATGGACAAGTAAGCAACAAAAGACTGACGTGTCAAAGGTTTCATTTTACATGGATTCACAATCAACATTCATAGAAGCAGCAGTCAAGCAATCAATGTATTGTCCAATGCAAGTCTACTACAAAAGACCTCTCCAAAGTGTAGAAGAGCAAAGATGTCACTTTGAAGACTAAGGTATGCCTAATCTAAGCCATGGTATTTTCAAATGCCTCATACCATGTGAAAGCTGGACAATGAATAAGGAAGACTGAAGAAGAACTGATGCCTTTGAGCTATGGTGTTGGTGAAAAATACTGAAAATACCATAGACTGCCAGAAGAATGAACAAATCTGTCCTGAAAGAAAGGCAACCTGAATATTCCTTAGAATCAAGAATGGTCAGGCTTCATCTCCCTTATTTTGGTCATGTGGTCAGAAGTCACCAGTCCCTGGAAAAGGATATCATGCTTGGTAAAATGGAGGGTCAGAGAAAAAGGGGAAGACCCTGAATGAAATGAATTGACATCTCATAGCAAGGACTGTTAGGCTGGTACAGGACCAGGCATTGTTTCATTCTGTTGTGCATAGTGTCACTATGAGTTGGAGATACCTTGATGGCACCTAACAATAGCACAAGTTTTGAAGCAGTAATTCTCTACAAGTTTAACATTTTTCTACCTTCCTGTTGCAGCTTTAATTCCCTCTACTAAGCTCAGTTGATCAATCAAGTCTTTAATTATATTCAATAGCCCATTTTATCTGCAGTAAAGTTCTTTGCTTAAAAGAATTTTTTAGGGAGATTTTCTTATATTAGTACAGTTGCACCAAATTCTTTTTGGTTAATATTTGCCTTGGTGGCCTAGCATTTAGTTAACTCCTACTCTCTTCTTTATGACTTATCCCATGATTGAAGGACATAGATTGTAGAGAATAAGGAACTGGCATTTATTTAAGCAAAGGAGCCACAGAGTTTCAGAGAGATGTAGAAACAGAGTTTCATAGATAATACTTTAATCAAGAGTTGATGCTAGGAGAACCAGATTGCAAGGTGAGAGATGTGCAATTGTCATGCTGTTGTTAGGTGTCATTGAGTTAACTCTGATTCACAGCAACCCTTTGTACAATAACGAAACACAGCCTTGTCCTGAGCTGTCTTCACAGTTCTTACTATGCTTGAATCCACTGTAACAGCCACTGTGTCAATTCATCT
This sequence comes from Orycteropus afer afer, assembly GCF_000298275.1. Lineage (NCBI taxonomy): Eukaryota > Metazoa > Chordata > Mammalia > Tubulidentata > Orycteropodidae > Orycteropus > Orycteropus afer. The sequence goes on along the minus strand of NW_006921595.1, from coordinate 22,209,029 downwards.
CATTGAGGGCCTTCCTCATTTTTATTGACCCTCCACTTTACCAAACATTCTCCAGGGAATGGCTTCTCTGACAACATGACCAAATTAGGTGAAATAAAGTCTGGCCATTCTTCCTTCCAAGGAGCATTCTAGCTGCACTTCTTCCAGGACAGATTTGTTAGTTCTTCTGGCAGTCTATGGTACTTTCAGCATTCTTCTCAACACCACAACTCAAAAGTATCACCTCTTCTTTGGTCCTTCTTATTCATTATCCAGCTCTCACGTGCATATGAAGAAATTGAAAATACCATGGCTTCAGTTAGGCACACCTTAGTCTTCAAGGAGACATCTTTGCTCTTCACCACTTGAAAGAGGTCTTCTGCAGCAGATTTGCTCAATGCAATACGTCTTTTGATGTCCTGTCTGCTTTTTCCATTGGTTTTGACTGTAGAACCAAGTAATATGAAGTCTTTGACAACTTCAGTCTTCTCCTGTTATTGTGATGCTGCTTATTGGTCCAGTTGTGAGGACATTTGTTTTCTTTATATTGAGGGGTAATCCATACTGCTGACTGTAGTGTTCGATCTTCATCAGTAAGTACTTCAAGTCATCCTCACTTTCAGCAAGCAAAGTTGTGTCATCTGCATATTGTAGGTTGTTACTAAGCCTTCCTACAATCCTAATGCCATGTTCTTCTTCATATAGTCCAGCTTCTTGGATTATTTGCTCAGCGTAGAGATTGAATAAGTATGATGAAAGGATACAACCATGACACACTCCCTTCCTGATTTTAAACCATGCAATATTCCCTTGTTCTGTTCGAACAAAAGCGTCTTGGCCTATGTACAGCTTCCTCGTGAGTACAATTAAGTGTTCTGGAATTCCCATTCTTCTCAATGTTAGCCATAATTTGTTATGATCCACACAATTGAATGCTTTTGCATAGTCAATAAAACACATGTAAACACATCTTTCTGGTATTCTTTGCTTTGAAACAAGATCCATCTGACATCAGCTGTGATGATATTCCTTGTTCCACATCCTCTTTTGAATGCAGCTTGTATTTCTGGAAGTTCTCTGTCAATATGTGCTGCAACCATTTTTGAATTATCTTCAGTAAGATTTTACTTGTATGTGACATTAGTTATATTGTTTAAAGATTTCCACATTCTGTGGCATCACCTTTCTTTAGAATGGGTACAAATATGGATCTTTTCCAGTCAGTTGCCCAGATAGTGGCATTTGTGTCAGTATGATGCTGGAAATTCTACCATTATTTCAAAAACCAGCAGGAATACCCATGGTGAACAGGTTTCAATGGCACTTCCAGACTGAAACAGAGTTGGAAGAAAGGCCTGAAGATCTACTCCAGAAAATTAGCCAAAGAAAACCCTCTGGATCACAAAAGAAGTGTCCAATATAGTGCTGAAATACAAGTTACTCAACTGAAGAACACTCAAAATACATGATGACAGCAATGGACTCAAGCACAGCAATGATCATGAAGATGAAACAGGATTGGACACCATTCTCTTTTGTATGTGGGATCACCATGAGTAAGAGTTGACTTGACAGTAACTAATGACAATAATTTTTAATAAAGCAATTCAATGAAAAGCAATGAACTATAAATAAATTCAATACAAATTAACCTTATATTATTAACAATATAAATTTAGAAAGCAAGTCGCAGAAGAAATTTTCCAGTATGATTCTATTTATAAAAGTATTCAAAACCAAGCAAATCTACATAATTATATTTTAGGAACACATATATGTGGTAAAACTAGAGAAAGGTAAGGAAATTATTAACACAACATTTAGGACAGTAATAGGAAGGAAGGGAATACAACCAGGAAAGAGATGAAAAAAGAAAGGGCATACAGAGGACATCAACTAAGTTACTGGTGATGTTCTATTTCATAAGCTGGATGAGGACACATAAAATTGAAACATCTATCATTTGTCTTTAAATCAGTCAAATGTATATCATATGTGTTAGACCGGGTTCACTAGAGAAACAAAACCAGTAAAGCTTATATAGAGAGAGAAATTTATCTTAGGGAAATGGCTCACACATTTATAGAATCTGGCAAGTCCAAAGTTCTTGGATCAAATGTCAAGCTGAAGGCTTTTCCCAACTCTTGCAACCACAGGGGCTGAAGAGCTCAAGGCTGGCAGGCAGTACACCTGCTATTGACTCCAACAAATGACGAATCCAAGATCTCCAGGCCGAATGGTGGATTGTTCACTCACGGACAGTTGTAGGCAGCACAGCAGAATCCTGATCCACAGAGGAATGTCTCTTTTCCCAGGATGTTCACAGATACACTGGAAGCAGGCCACACCCCTAGCGAAACTCCCTTTCAACAGATTGCCTGCTCAAAACATAATCATCTGATCCCATCATGGGAATAACCACATCACAACAGCTTAAAGCACACAGAATTGTGGTCCAGCCAAGTTGACACACAGCTCCAACTATCACATCATATATACTAAATAAGATACTATATCACACACACATGCACACATATATCTTATATATCTTATATCATATATCTTATATCACACATTGGCAGTGTGTGACCTATGGCCACTGTGTTCCTCCCTCACCAGCAATGACTTAAGCTGCAGTTCCCTGGTCAGGTTGAACTCCATAGTAGAGACAGTTCCAGACTGATGAGGAACTATTCAGTGGGAATAGATCAAGATTATCTGGGGGCACTGAAAGTTTACACAGGATCACTACAGTATTTCTTCAGTAACAGACAGCATCCCATTCTAAGAAATGTAATAAAACTGTTTAGTGACAAGGAGTTGAGTTAGTCTCATTTGTTTTCCACTGTAAAACAAGTGAGTGAACAAACACACAGCCCAAGAGGTTAATATCTTTTATGCTCATATTCTACACATCCTATGGATTCCACCATGGACCACCAAACATCAACTCCTCTGTGCCATTACACCTGACTTCAGGTGCAGTGGTTCAAGTATTTGGCTGCTAACCCAAAGGTCAGTGGTTCAAACCCACTAGCAGCTCTGTAGTAGAAAGAGGAGGCAGTCTGTTTTCCATAAAGAATTACAACCTTGGAAATCCTATGGGGCAGTTCTACTCTGTCTTAAGAGTCGCTATGAGTCGGAATCAACTCCATGGCAGTGGGTTTTGGTCCTGACCTCACGCTTACTTAAAGGAAATACCCAGCCCTTAACCCCTGCTTGTTTTATTCTTCTATTCCTCCCACCTGTCCCCCTTTCCATAGGCTCTGCTGATTGGGCTAACCCCAAAGTAGCCCACTCATCTGATAGTTAATAGCTTATGATATAAGTGAATTGGCTGAGGAAAAAAAATAATAAAAAAACAGAATAACTTAGACTCTGGCTGGAAAAATTTGAACTAGAATATTTGCTAGTTGGGAAGGGAAGAAAAACTTTAAAGGCCATGAAGGTACTTTGGAACTAGAGACCTATGGCAACTAAAACTGAATTACAGGGAAAGAGAAATCACAGATTAAGCATATGGGTAGGAGAAAGATAATGGATTACTCATAGAGGAAAAAGCTAAAACCCTAGAAATAACTCAGGTATTGACAATTTGTCGGTTACCAATTGTTCTGGTTACCTAGTGCCACTCTGACAAGAATATACTACAAATGGGATGGCTTTAACAAACAGGAGTTTCTTCCTACAATTTGGAGGCTGAAGTCCAAGTTCAAAGTGCCAGGCTCCAGGGGCTGAGTGAAAGCCCCTCAACCTTGGGCTCTGTCTCCTGCTCCCAGCCCACTGAAGCTGGAGACTTTACTTCACTCAGCTGCTGGCTGCTGAGGCTGACAAACCCAAGGTCGACAAGTAACAAGGCACGGTTCTGATATTAACAAACCAGACAGTAGGCCATTAATTCAAGTCCATTAAAAGCCACAAGGTTGGCAGACCATGGCAGGATACTGAACAACAATTCGGCTGCATGCATGGTGTGCCATAAGCTAGAGACCATTCCCAAGACTTCTCCTTATAAACAGGAAACAGACCACATCCCTAAAGCAGCTACTCAGCTTCTCAGAATAGTTTCCCCCATGGGATTGATTACCGTTCTTATTATGGGGAATACTACATCCAGCTGCCCAGCCACTCAACTAGGCCCAGACAAGTTGACACACAACCTTAACTACCACACTAATCAAGCATATTTTTCCAATAACCTATACTCCTTTTCTGAAAACTCTGAAAGTTTCTCTTTCTTATAACCACAAGAGCTATATAAGGAGGTTGCATAAACATGGGAAAGTTTTTAGGAAACAATAAGAATTATCAACAGAGGCAATTATTTCAAAATTCTCCTGAAAGACTGATGACTAAATAATATTAAAAATTTAGCCTTTATAGGATCACAATGAATCAGAATCAACTCAATGGCAAAGGATTTGGTTTTGATTTTCACTTTACACTCAAAAATCATGGTCTAACAATATTCTTTATAGCAAAGATTTGAATATAGTTTAATAAAGTAGAATATAATTTTAAATTTAAAAAAAAAAACCCTCAGTGACAACACTAAGGATAAACCCTAGACTCCTTCCACCCCCAGCTTTAAGTCCTCTGAAGGAACTGCATTCCCTCTCTGATTAATAATTATTATTTCCTGAGTGTTGACATTTATTCCCTTCTATTCAATGTAAGCAAAAGCACATTCTGTCTCCAAGGATTATCATGATATTAAACAGACATCTAACAGGCACAGGCCTAAATTCAGCATAAAAACAGGGAAAGAAACAACTAGCTGATGAGTTTTCATTGTCAAAATATCAAGACTAGGAAACATATGTAGATATTAAAGAAGGAAATCTGTTTTAAAATGTGGATGTTGTGGATCAAGATAGAGCATCTGTCCTACACAGCTAGTCACTGAGATACCGTTCCTATGGGGGGGTCCTTGCACGAGCAGAAGATTTAATAGCCATCAAGTCCACTGTGAGCTAAAATTATTTTAATTCATAGGCATTAGAACCACAAAGGGAGCTCTGAACCACAAAAGAGCTAAAACAATATTTCTGAGTAAAACAGTAATTAATCTATATAAACTACATTTTAATTATATTTTAATAAAGTTTCTGTGTTATGTTTTGTGATTGAGGGACAGAGATTGAGATTTCAGTATATGCCTGCCAGATCTTGTCAAATCATGTGAAGTTTGCTAAGTTGTGTGACTTCTTTTTCTTTTTCTTTTTTTTTTTTTCCAGAAAGTATAATGCTCTTAAAAGATCTTAGGGTGATTACCCTAAAGACTAAAAGCTATTTCTTGCCTATTCAAATGTATAGCTAAAGGCACAACAAACTTCCTCATGTAACTCCAAATTGGTACCAATTTTGTCTAGTCTCTAAAAATTCACAAATCACAAAAATGCTGCAGCACTTGATATCCGCCAGTATCTTTGTGGCTGTCTTGTTAACAAATGTTTTAAAAAAAAAAAAAAAATTTTGAACTTGAGTTTGAACTTGAGGTTTTTCCAGGTTAGACTAGAGTGGAAATCAGTGCTTGGGGTAAGACATTCAGTTCATTTTGGTTACATTTTCATTTCTTCCTATTTTTTCCTAAAAGAGCAAAAATACTTAATAGCATCCTTTCCATCACATATCTCAAAGAAATAACACTTCTTTCACTTTCTCCTTTCTAAGAATAAAGAGTTCCCCAGCTAACTCCAGTTCAGACTCTGATGACCTTCAAGTAGATCTCAACCATGAGAGCACAAGGGAAGGTGACTGAGACTCAAGGATATGCATTAGGAAGCAAACATCTCTAACACCTTTGTTCAGGTACAGCCTATGCAAACCGACAAATGGTAACTCCAAGAGCATGGCTATAGGAGAAAACCCCTTGGGTAAAACACACTTTCATTAATACATTTATTTAAAAAAAAAAAATCCTAAGTTAAACTGAAACTGTTGTTTTCTTCTTTGTATTTATGCTTTTTAAAAAATCCTCTTATATACCAATGCAGTCACTGGAGAAGACGGAAGGTCAGTTCAATAATTAAGATACAGTACATACTTCCTTCTACTCTTCACACAGGTGTGTCCCTCTCATCTACTTGCTACAAAACGCTAGACCATATTCACCACCAAACACTGTCTTTGCCTAAGGCTAAGATAAGTTTTGCATGAATTTTTTTCTCTCAGTGCTCCATGAAATTCAGATTAGAAGGAATTTCCTGTTTTAACTTCTCTCATTATATACAATATTTTTAAAAGCTATATTTATATTTTATCCTAGAGGTAAGAAATGCTAATGAATCACATGTCCACTCATTATAGGGAGAAAAAAACATTAGGGAGAAAACATCTTTCAATTTGTCTAGGATACACGTAGAGGGTTTTATTTTTTTTAATGGCTTGTCCAATAATATTAGTTTATTCAGTCTTCCGAAAGACTCCAAAATCATGCCCTACTTAATTTTTAACTAAAGAATTTATATATTCTTGATGTTTCATTGTATAAATATAATAAGTATAGAATAATCTAATTAATAAATTCCATTCAAAAGACGACCAGGCTTGCTTCAGATTTTCTGTAAACTAAAAACATTGCATAGCACTAAAGGTAGATTAAATCACAATACTGTTGCAAATAAATCAGTAAGTTGTTGTTTTGTTTTTTTTTAAGTTGGAATCTCATCTAACCCCATTCACCTCCCTTCCTTCTTTTTTTTAATTATTTTTATTATTATTATTATTTATTTTAAGAGCTTGTTTTACATTCAAAGTCACGCGTACATATAGTTATATTCCCCATTCGCCATGTCCAACCCTAACCCAGTCTCCTCCCCTCCCTACCCTGCAACACTCCCCCTGTGCCCCTCATAATTATGCACTCCTGTTTGTCCTGCATTTCCTCAGTTTGAATGTTGGTCCTTTGGTGTCCCATGGTTTATTGCTTTAGGGGTTGTATTACCATTGAGTGTGTGGGTGAAGCATCCTGGGTTGAGTGGTCTGCGTGTACATTTCGCTAACCATTGGGCTGAGAGCCCACCCCTGGGGGTGAGTTTTATTCCAGGCACCGAATGTATTTCAGGGCCATGGTATTGGGAGTCTCACCAGACTTCATCTGACCGGTAATTCTGGTCATTATTGAGCTTTTCTTTTGTTCCACTTTTTCCCTCCCACTCTATCCAGGATCTCCAGATTTGATCCTTTCCTGAGTGGTAGGAATTGGTAGCTGGGCACCATCCAGTTCTTCTGGTCTTGAGGGCCATCGTGTCCTAGGGTTGATTGCTTCTATATGGCCCCCTTTTTTTTAAGTTGTTGGTTTTTTATAAGAGCCACAGGCAAATAGCTCTTTAACTCTAGTTTTCATAATGGAATATTTTACTTAAAACCATGTAAAGATGCTGTGTTGGCATGGTGTGTAAGGCATTTGACTGCTAACCAGAAAGTTGGTGGTTCAAACAACCAGCTGCTCCAAGGATTTTCTTGTTTTGTTTTTGTTTTTTTGGTTTACCGCATTTTGAGAGAACATATGGTGATTTAGGGTTAATTTTAACATGGCAGTCTGACAAACCACCAAATAACACTGCACACACTTCAGGCTAATGGAAGAAAAGTTGATCCTTTAAAAATGGCTTTCTAGACAGCTGGCACACAATGCTTGGGCTCAAATCACTGAAACAATTAGATTACACTCTAACTTATGAAAAATCAGCCACTGGAAATTCCATGGAACACAGTTCTACTATGACAAACATAAAGACACTATAAATTGAAGCCAACTCAATGGCAAATATTTTTTTTAGTTTTGAAATAATACCACCTATGGTAAATTTTATAAAACTAGAAATCTAGCATAAACCTTGTTATTCATAAATGTACATTAGATCGAACATTCAAACTAAAATAAAATCTGTTTTGATTTATCTTTAAATAAACAGTTTTAATTGCTGATTTTATCTAAGAGGCAGGTGAGGCTTGTACCAGACGCCAAGCTAAAATGTAGCACAGGCAAAAATCAGCAGCTTGTAAAAGAATTCTTCCCTCAGGAACTACTTCATTGTTATCATTTCTACCTGTGCCTAACAAAATGGAAAGAAATTACAAATGAAAATCCTCCCCTTTAAAGCAGAAGTATATTCTCAAATGATAGTCCAGGAATATCAGGTAGATTATTACTAAAATTTAGTGTAAATCCTATAGCTCTGGAAACCACCAAATATAGCATGCTCTGAATTATCTAATAGTTTATGTACAGCAATTTTTAATTCCACACTGGTTTTCAGAGTATGGTCAGGTCTTCCTCTGACCTTAGATCATGTGCACTCAGGTAATATTTGAGTAAGAAAAACAATTAAGAAATATATTTACTTCAATTCAAGAGTATTAAACTATATATATGAAAAATGGATTCCTTAGGTAGCACAAGGAGCTCTGGTAGCATAGAGCCTAAGGCATTTGACTGCTAACCAGAAGGCTGGCGGTTCAAACCCACCAGCCACTCCTCAGAAGGAACACCAGGCAATCTACTTCCGTAGAGATACTGCCATAGAAACCCAAGGAGAGGTCATTTTGAGTTAGAACCAACTTGATGGCAGTGAGTTTGGTTTTGGTTTTGGTTTAGGGTGCTGTTTCAGACCATAATTATCTGTAATGGGCACAATACAAGCTTACAATCCTACAGAAACATGCACAAAGCCAGGGATTCTCCTGCCAGATTCGATCATAACTTATGTACTTTTATAAGGAATTTCTTTAGTTAACAAGAACAAAATGCCTAAATATAATGTAACTCTCTTTTGTTGAAATGATAAGAGACATAATAAGGAAGAGCCTAGAAATCATGATGCCAATCACAAGGAGTACTGCATTAGGCTCAGATAAGATTAGCCCAGAAAATGTGCTGCTTATATAAAAACTTTCAAGAATCTTTCCTGAATTTACCAGATTGACTGGAAATGCTAATCCTAAGTCACCAACGATGGTACCAAGGACCGCGAACAGAAAATGTGAATATTTCATACACCTTTGGCTTTCTTTCTTGTAAGTGATGAGCTTTATGAAACCCCATCACCTTTCAAGATGGCAATTAAGTATGAATCAACTAAAGGCAACTGGCTTGCTTCAAGATGGCAATTAAGTATGAATCAACTAAAGGCAACTGGCTTGCTTTTCTATTCCTCATACACACAAAAATTTAAAATTGGCATATGTCAGGAACTATGCAAAACAGTATGTATTAACTGATTGCATTCTTAAAGTTATAAGGCATATTTTTTTTCCCCAGTTGCCATCAAGTTGATTGCAATGTATGGTGACCCTATATGTGTCAGAAAAGAACTGCTCTCTAGGGTTTTCATTGTGCTTTTCAGAAAGTAGATCACTAGCCTTCTTCCAAAGCACCTCAGGGTGGACTTGAGCATATAACTTTGTGGTTAGCAGTGAAGCATGTTAACTATTTGTACCTCCCAGGGACTAAAGATGATAGTTATTTTAATTTGGCAAGTTTATGAAGACCTAATCATCATCCATAGCATTAATGACACAGCTTAGCAAAAATAGGTTTTTATTCTCCAGAATATTTAAAACAGGACTGCTTTTATCTTTCCTTATCACTACTCCTCACCTATCTATATCTTCCTTACATTTTTAATTGAAATGAAAAGTTGAAAATAAATATATAAAATGATCATCAAGTCCTTCAGTTTTCTGTGCAGAGCTCCACTAGTTTCTCAGGGTATTACTAGCAGTGTTCTGCAGAAAGTGTTCCCTGTGCAAATGGGAGGGGAGAGGAGGGAACACTGCTAGACAGGTAGAGACAAGTATTGATTTGGGTGAAGGGAAGGGCAATATACTGAAAACAAGTGAGCAACATGGTGGCACCGAGGAAGATGAAGACAGAGAGAGAGACATGGATGGTACAGGACAACAAAGATGAACCCTTCTGCATGTACAGTACTGTGTTGTCAGTGATGGCAAGCACTGATCTATGGGTGGATAGACGGGTAAATAGGCTGAATGATCAGGTATGTCTAGGCAGGGGGGAGTGTGCCCATGACCACATATAGGATTGGCAGACACTGTTTCCACATGGGTATTTGTATGTTCTGTAAGAATGTCCAGGTATATACTAGAGCTGATAAAGGACAAGGTTGTGGTGGCTTCTTGGCCATAGCCAGTAACACTGAAGGAGCAAGTAGTTGCACCTGTGGGCTCAGGACCATGGTCGCAGGGGACATCAAGATCAATGGCCTAACTACACAAAAACATTGTTCTACATCCTACTTTGGTGAGTAGTGACTGGGGTCTTAAAAGCTTGCAAGTGGCTATCTAGATACAATGATGGGACTGCCTTTAAATGATGAGACCCAATGATGGGTCTCTCTCCATCCAGAGCAATGACGAATGAAGAAAAGCAAAGACACATGGAAATAATTAGTCCAAGGGACGAGAAGACCATGAGATCCTCTGCCTACATGACCATGAGACCAGAAGAATTAGATGGTACCTAGCTACCACTGTCAACCACTCAGAGGGGGGTCTATGTAGGAGATCCTGGACAGAGTGGAAGGACAATGTGGAACAACTCAAAATCATAAAAAAAAAAAAAAAGACCAGGTTTGCTGGTCTGATAGAGCCTGGTGAGACACCTGAGACTATGGCCCCTAGTTACCCTTCAGGTCTGGAACTGCACTCAATTCTGTGGCTTACAGCCAAACAACAGACAGGTATATGGGGTGAAGATTTACATCAGGTAGATACACTCCTTGGAGTGGTCAATCATGGGACAACAGAAGGCAGTGTTTGTACACGGAGATAGCTGGGGAGAGGGAGTGGATGGGAGGAAAGGACACAAGAAAGAGGTAACTATAGGGAGGAAGTAGAAAGAGAGTTGCTCCATTGTGGGGAACTGCAGTCAATGTCATGAAGCAAAATGTATATGAACTGCTGTATGGAAAACAAATTTGCTCTATAAAGTTTCATTCAAAACACAGTAAAAATTAAAAATAAAAAGAATTCCCAATGCAAATATACTCAGAGTTGTCGAGTCATTTCTTCTGACTCATAGTGACCCCTCCTTGGGTTTTTGAGGTGGTATCTCTATGACAGTAGATTGCCCAATCTTCATTCCGAGTAGTGGCTGGTGGGTTTGAACCGCCAGCCTTCTGGTTAGCAGTCAAATGCCTTAGGCACTACACCACCAAAGCTTTAGTCAATCTACTTCCGTAGAGATACCTCCTTGGAAACCTAAAGAGGGGTTGCTGTGAGTCGGGATCAATTCAACAGCAGTGAGAGGAAGAGGGTGCAAATATGTTTGGAAGATGCTAGATTAACAAATTTGACTAACCTTCTTAATTCAGAATCTTTAATTTGCTAACATTTCTTCTGAATCTTCAATGGGGGATAGTATGTCTACCATTTTCCAAATATATTTCATTATGTAGGCTTTTTGCTAAAATATACTTGCCAATATCTTCAGGAACAATGTCCCATGGAACACTGTTCGAAAAGTGATGATTTAACCTTTCCTGGGTCAGCTTTTCCACTCTTTTTCTACAGCATCTACTCACTGTCTCTGTCTCCCTTTCCCCGTTTTTCTTCCTCTCCTTGTGTCTCTCTCTGTCTTTGTCTCTGTCTCTCTATCTGACATACACACACACACACACATACACACACACCCTTTACAAATATCTAAACCAGTAGTTTCTTGACAATCACAGCATTTATATGTTAATAATCAGCCCATATTTAACAAGTTGGCCTTTGATGATATATTCTAAGAATTTATTTTCAGCTCAGTAGATAAATGAAGGTGTGTGTTTTGTTGTTTTTTTTTTTTTATTTTAGTCATGGGTGTTGCTGGTCCCAGAAACAGCTCTTAAATAAAAGCTTATGCTGTCTCCTTACTTAATCATAGAAGGAATTAAACCACCAATTCCTGCTAATGTAAAAACTATGATCTTTTCTTCCAAAATACTAATCCTTACAAGGGATGAAATATAGCAACCCCTCCTTGGGTTTCCGAGGCAGTATCTCTACGGAAGTAGATTGCCCAACCTTCTTTCCGAGGAGGGGCTGGTGGGTTTGAACTGCCAGCCTTCTGATTAGCAGTCAAGTGCCTTAGGCGCTATGCTACCAGAGCTCCTGAATTTGGACTTCTACCCTACTAACTGTGAGAAAATAAACTTCTGTTGTTAAAGTCACCCATTTGTGGTATCTCTGTTATTGTTGCACCAGATAACTGTTGTTGTGTGTTATTGAACCAATTCTGACTCATAGTGAGCTTATAGGACAGAGCAGAACTGCCCATAGGCTTTCCAAGGCTATGATCTTTATGGAAACAAACTGACACATCTCTTTTCTGTAGAGTGGCTGATGAGTTCAAACCACTAACCATTTGGTTAGCAGCTGAGAATTTAACAACTGAGCCACCAGAGCTCCTATTAGATATACCTAAGACAGTGCATTCTGAGGAACAGAAACATGGCCAGTTGGGCTTATAACCAAAAAACCAAACCCACAAGAATGTCATAGGTTAATCATCTGTTTTGTTCATGACAGAAAGTTCACGCAAGAACAGGAAGAGAAGAAGAAAAAGGAAGGAGATTAAGAATAATTAAAAGAAGAAATAGAAGTAACAGGCAGCACTTGTCGGCTACTGTCCCTTCAGACTGAGGTCCAGAATAGCATTGGTGGAGTAGACCTGAGCACAGTGGCAACGAGGAGCCAAACACAAAGCTGCAGCCACAAGGACAGCCACCCAGCAATGCCCAGATGGGTCAATGCCACCCAGCAATGCCCAGATGGGTCAATGCCACCCAGCAAAGCCCAGATGGGTCAGTGCCATGCCAATCTGCAGCAAGAGAGCAAGAATAAAAGACAGATGAGTTTAGTTGCTATCATGACGCAGTTGTCAAGGTGGTGGTATACTTGGGCCAGACCAGGGTCTGCTTCTTCTACCTGAGGTTCACTGATTCCAGGTAAATCAGAGGAACAAGCATCATGAACAGAAATATTCAGAAAATGCTATTATGCTGAAGCATAAGTGTTATTTCAAAAGTCCAGCATCTGGTTCTCTTAATAACAGAGAATATATTAAATGATTCCCCAAATCACCTAACTTTTATTTATGCTTATGTTGTAGTAAGTTTTTGTGTGTTTGCTTTTTAATAAATATTAGCAATTTACTCCTGGAAATCTTAAAAAAAAAAAAAAAATAGAATAAATAATTGTTTTATGCCACAGAGTTTGGGGAATATTTTCACATAATAGCTGACAAATACTTCTAATATCAGACACTGTACTGAGCACTTTACATGGATTACCTCAAACAAAATTCCCACTGATCCTATGAGATAGAGACTACTTGCAGCCTTATTTAACATAAGGAAACTAAGACTTATAGATTAAATAAACTGGTTATAGTCACATAGTTAGTAAGATGAGCATCAAGAATCAAAACAAATCAGCCTAATTCCAATGTCCTCTACCTCTTAACCACTGTGATATTCCCCTTTCTCCTTATTGGATTAAGTCTGCCAACAATAGCATCAATATTGTTTTCCTATTTCTAGTCTTGCACATATGGATATGAATTATGAAAAAATAAACTAGGGATCTAATACATGCTTCCAGATGCTTTTTGTTGTATTTTGTTTGCTTTTGCTCCCAATAGAGTCTAGTTTACCTTGGTGAAAACTGAATAGAGTGCTACTAAGACTTGATTCCACTTTAAATAATGCCACTAATTTATCTTCCAGAAAATATACAATCAAGAAGGTATGTCAACATACGCAAAGCCAACAGCCAACATTATTCTCAATACAGAGAGAATGAAAACGCTGTCTTTTGTAAACGGGAACCAGACATGGGTAACCTTTATCATCACTCCGATTCAATATTTTATTGGAAGTCCCAGCCAGAGCAGTAAGGCAAGAAAGTGAAATAAAAAGCATACAAATTGGCAAAGAAGAAGTAAAACTATCTCTATTTGCAGATGATATGATCTTGTACACAGAAAATCCTAGAGACTCAACAAGAAAACTGTAGAACAAATGCAAGGATTAAGCAAAATGGTAGCGCACACAATCAAATATCAGTTAGCAGCTGCAAAAAGGAAGTCAGGAAAAAACAATGTCATTTACAACAGCCACCCAAAAGATGAAGTATTTAGGAATACATCTAACAGAGACACAAAAGACTTGTACAAAGAAAACTACAAAATCCTAATACAAGAAATCCAAAGAGACCTACATACATGGAAGAATATGCTATGCTCATGGATAGGAAGACTTAATATTGTAAAAATGACAATACTACCGAAAGCAATCTACAGATATAATGTAATCCCAATTCAGATTCCATCATCATCCTTAAAAAAGAAGGAAAAGCTAATTACCAACTTTCTATGGAAAGGAAAAAAATGCCAGATAAGTAAAACACTACTAAAGAAGAACAAAGTAGGTGGCCTCACACTCCCTGATCTCAAAACCCACTATACAGCTGCAGTAGTCAAACAACCTGGTATTGGTACAATGAAAGACATACAAACCAATGAAATAGAATTGAGAACCCAGAAGTAAATCCTTTACCTATAGACAGTTGATCTTTGACAAAGGGCCAAAACCCATGAAATGGTAAAGAGATAGTCCCTTTAACAAATGTTACTGGCAAAAGTGGATACCCATTTGCAGAAAAATGAACTCAGATCCTTATCTTTCAGTGTGTTAGACTGGGTTCTCTAGAGAAACAAAACCAGTAAAGCTTATATATAGAGAAAAATTTATCTTAGGAAAATGGCTCACACACTTATAGAAGCTGGCAAGTCCAAAGTTCTTGGATCAAACTTAAAGCTGGAGGCTTTTCCCAACTCTTGCAGCTGCACGGGCTGAGGAGCTCAAGGTTGGCAGGCAGTATACTGGCTGTTGACTCCAACAAATGAGGAAATCAAGATCTCCAGGCCAAATGGTGGATTGTTCGCTCACAGACAGTTGTAGGCAGCACAACAAAAGGCCAATCCACAGAAGAATGTCTCTTTTCCCAGAATGTCCATACATATACTGGTAGCAGGCCACACCCCTAGGGAAACTCCCTTTCAATGGATTGGCTGCTCAAAACATATTCATCTGATCCCAAAATGGGAATAACCACATCACAACTGCTTAAACCACACAGAATTGTGGTCCAGCCAAGTTGACACACAGCTCCAACTATCACATTCACCATACACAAAAACTAACTGAAGAGGAATCAAAGACCTAAAGGTAAAATCTAAAACCATAAAGATCATCAAATGGAAAATAGGGGCAAACTTAGGGGCCGTAACACATGCCATAAGTAAAAAAACCAAACCATTGCTATCAAGTCGATTCCAACTCATAATGACTCCTATAGGGTTTCAAAGGCTATGAATCTTTATGGAAGCAGATTGCCTCATCTTTCTCCCATAGAGTAGCTGATGATTTTGAACTGCTGACCTTCTGGCTAGCAGCCCAATGCCTTAACCACAGTGCCACCAGAGCACCTCACCATGAGTATGCTCTCAAAATAACTAAAAATAAACAAATAGCAGAAGACAAATTAGACCACTGGTACCTCCTAAAAATTAAACATTTATGTATATCAAAAGACTTCACCAAAAGAGCAAAAAGAGAACCTATAGACTGGGGGAAAAAATTGGCAACAACTTATCAGACAAGGAAGTAATCTCTAAAATTTACAGAAACCTTTAATACTTCAACAACAACAACAAAAGACAAACAATCCAATTAAAAAATAGGCAAGGGACATGAACAGACACTTCACCAAAGAAGATATTCAGGCAGCCAACAAACACATGAAGAAATGCTCATGATCATTACCCATTGTTGTTGTTGTTACGTGCCGTCGAGTCATCTTTGACTCGTAGTGACCCCTCTTTGGGTTTCCAAGGCAGTATCACTACGGAAGTAGATTGCCCAGTCTTCCTTCCAAAGAGTGGCTGGTAGGTTTGAACCGCCAACCTTCTGCTTAGCAGTCAAGTGCCTTAGGCACTGGATGCAAATCAAAACAACGAAATACCATCTCACCCCAGCATTAACAGCAAAGTACAAAAAACAGAAAATAACAAAAGTTAATGAGTGTGTAGAGAGACTGGAACCATCATACTCTGCTAAATTTGGAAACAGAAATATTAATCCCATTAATAGGTATACGTCCTACAGAAATAAGAGCCATGACCCACCCATGTTCATCACAGCATTATTCATAATAGAAAACAGATGGAAACAACTTCAGTGCTCATCAATGAATGGATGAATGGATAAACAAACTATGGTATATAAACACAATGGAACATAACACAACATCAAAGAATAGTGATGAATCTGTGAAACACGTCATAATATGGATGAACCTAGAGGACATTATGCTGAGTGAAATTAGTCAATCAAAAAAGGACAAATATCGTACAAGACCATTACTGTACAAAAATCAAGAAAAGGTTTATACACAGAAAAAAACATTCTTTGAAGGTTACCAGTGGTGGGAGGGGAAAGAAGGACAAACCACTAACTAAAGGGTTGTTGCTGTTGTTATGAGCCGTCGAGTCGGTAGACACACATTAACTTGGATGAAGGGAAAAGCAATAAACAATAAGGGGATGAGGGCAGCACAAAATGATCAAGGTAAAAGGAGACACAGGAAGAAAACAAGTTAAACACAACAAAAGTAAATACTATTACATACACAAGCCTGCAATAACAGCAATAACAATAATCTGTGCGTATGTATGATACATAGACACTCAAACTGAACAGCAGTGGGAAGGTAAATGGGACTATACCCATGAATATATATAGGTTTGACAGATGATATTTCTACATATGTATTTACATGTGCTGCAAATATGTCCATGAATATAGTAGAGTACACAGGGGCAAAGTTATGAAAACTTCTTACTCATAACCAAACAGCTTGAAGGAATGAATCACTGGGCATGTCAGCTCAGGACCATAGTTCCAGGGGACACTAAGGTCAGTTGGCATAACATATCTCCACAAAGGCAATGTTTACATCCTACTTTGGTTGGTAGCGACTGGGGTCTTAAAAGTCTGTAAGTGGCCATATTAGGTACAACAATTTGTCTTCCCCCATCCGGAGCAAAGAAGAGTAAAGAAAATCAAAGACACAAGGAAACAATTCAGAGGTCTAATGGATCATGTGAACACCAGCCTCCATGACCCTGAGCCCAGAACTAGATTGTGCTGGCTACCACGGCTGGCTGCTCTAAAAGGGATCACAATAGGAGGTCCCAGATAAAGTGGGAGAGAAATGTGGAACAAAACTCTATTATAAAAAAGACCAGGTTTATCAATCTGATGAAGACTGGTGAAACCCCCAAGACAATGGCCCTTAGATACCCTTCAAGCCAGGAACTGAACTCAACCACTGAGGCTCAACTTCCAGCCAAACGATGGACAGGCCTGCAAGGGGAACAGTAATACCAGGAAGTTATGCATCTACTAGAAAAACCAAAAGGGCAACATGGACCCTGGAATGAAGCTCAGAAGGCAGGAAGGGACAGGAAAAAAAGGACAAAGGGAAATGATAAACACAGGAAGGAAGTGGGAAGAGTGTTGTTACTTTATGGGGATTGCAATGAATGGCCAAAAACAAAACGTGTATGAATTGTTGAATAGAAAACCAAACCAATTTGCTCTGTAAACTTTCACCCAAATCACAACTAAAAAAAAAAAAAAAAAGGAAGCTATGTCAGGGCTGACTCGACGGCAAACAACAACAACAACATGTCAAAAAGAAAAGAATAAGTAATAATCCTACTATTTATATTTTAAACTAGACTTTTCATTTAATTAAAATTTAAATTAAATTCCATTTTTAAAAAATGACTTACTGAAAATAAGATATTACTATCGGATTACAGTAAACCCACTGCTGTAGAGTCATATCCAACTCATGGCGACCCCGCCTTGGGTTTCCAAGGCAGTATCATTACGGAAGTAGATTGCTCAACCTTCCTTCTGAGGAGTGACTGGTGGGTTTGAACCACCAGCCTTCTGGTTAGCAGTCATGTGCCTTAGGCACTATGCTACCAGAGCTCTTTCAGATTAAAGTAGAAGTATATAATTTGATAGTGGCAACACCCTCTTGGAAAAGAATGTATGATACCAATAATGTTTCTTTTAGAAATAAACCTAAATTTAATACATTCTTTCATCTGTAGCAATAAAACCATGGTAGAAAGAAACACTAAAATTTACTTAAAATACAACATCCAATGTGTAATTCAACTTTTTTTTCACGTAATGTTACACTGCTTTGTATACCACAGGACATGATGTTGTTGTAATGTGCCATCAAGTCAGACACAACTCATAGCGACCGCTCCTTGGGTTTTCAAGGCAGTATCACTACAGAAATAGATTGCCCAACCTTCCTTCCAAGGAGTGGCTTGTGGGTTTGAACTACCAGCCTCCTGGTTAGCAGTCGAGTCACTACGCTACCAGAGCTCCTAGAATTGTGTCAGAAGTGGGATACGAACCCATGCCTGCATACGGAGACCAGAATGCCCGCAGGAAAGGTGTATACCTTGAGTCTGGAGCCTTAGGCCACTTGGCCATCTTAACATGGTTGAAACAAATGGCATTTGTGCACTCCCCAATCCATCAGAACCAGGTATGCAGTGAATAAGCTAGCCTACTTCTAATGAAAGAGACAAAAGCCTAAGACATCTTGATACTCTTAATTCCACTTAAGATTCTGTGGCAGGGAACACACCAACTGAAATAAATGATACAACAAATTTGCTTTTATCAGCCTAAGAAGGCTTTGGACATTTATTCTTTTTCTTTCTTTCTTTTTTTTTTTTTTTAATTTCAGAGAAACTTGAGATAAGCTTAAAGGAAAGGGAAAAAAATATGTCTGGTCAAAGCAGCTTATCATTTTTAACTATTCTTAGAAATGATATAAAATTTTTCTTGCAGTTTTCAAGGGTTTGTTTCCAAGAAAGGAATTTAGCATTATTAAACACATAAGTTTAATAAGATATTTCCTGAACTTCCTCACTGAACTAGAGCCATCAGAAAATAATGGAGTTAGTCATCCTATTTATTCCTTATAGTTCAAATGCACATATTCCCCTAAGGCATGTATATCAAAAACATACTCAACATTAAGAATAAACTACAAAGCTTAACCAGGAAGATGAAAATCATACAAATAAAAAAGGAGACAAGATGCTCATAAAAATGCATAGCTGAACTATTCCCAACTAACTGGCTAAGGAAATGTTCTCTAGTCTATTCATCCTGGTTTGTTGTGGTGGTGGTTGCTGTTAGGTACCATCAAATCTGTGCTGATTTATAGTGACTGATATAACACAAAAGAACAAAACACTGCCTAGTCCTGTGCCATCCTCACCATTGTTGCCATGTCTGAGCCCATTTGTGGTGGTTAAATCTGTGTGTCAACTTGGCTAGGCCTGGTTGAGTGGCTGGGCAGCTGGATGTAGTATTCCCCATGATGAGACTGGTAATCAATTGCACGGTGGAATCTACTGTGAGCAGATAAGTAGCTGTTGAGTAGCTGAGTGGCTCCCGTATATAAGAAACAGCTTTGGGAATAGTCTCTAGATTTTGGCACGCTTGAACCTTGCATATAGCCAAGTCTCTCCTCAGCAGCCTGCCATGCTCTGCTGACCTTGGGACTTTCAGTGGGGTTGAATCAACAGCCTGCCATGTAGTTTGGTAATATCGGGACTGTGCCATTTTACTTGTCAACCTTGGGCTTGTCAGCCTGAGCAGCCAGCAGCTGTCTGAGTGAAGAAAAGCCTCTAGCTCTAGTGGGCCAGGATCAGGAGGCAGAGCTGAAGCCTAAGGGTGAGGGGCTTTCACCCAGCCCCTAGAGCTTGGCACTTTGAACTCAGACTTAAAGCTTCCAAACTGTAAGAGAATAAACTCCTGTTTGTTCAAGCCATCCCATTTGTGGTATATTCTTGTCAGAGAGGCACTAGGTAACCAGAACACCATGGTTTCAGCCACTGTGTCAATCCATCACATTTACGGTCTTCCTCTTTTTTGCTGATTCTCTATGTCCAAAGTAGGTGAGATGAAATCTCTACATCCTCCTTTCTAAGGAGCATTTTGGTTGTATTTCTTCCAAGACAGATTTATTCATTCTTCTGGCAGTCCATGATATATATTCAATATTCTTCACCAACACCATAGTAAAGGCATCAATTCTTCTTTGGTCATTGTCCAGTTTTTTCATCAGTATAAGGCAACTGGAAGTACCATGCCTGGGTCAGGCACACCTTCATCCTCACAGTCACATCTCTGCTTTATAACACTTAAATATGGCTTTTGCAGCATATTTGCCAAGTGCATCATTTGATTTCTTGACTGCTGCATCCATGGGCATTGACTGTAGATCCAAGTAAAATGAAACCTTGACAGCATCAATATTTTCTCCATTTATGAAGAGTTGCTTTTTGGACCAGTTGTGAGGATATGTGTTTCATTTATGTTGAGTTATAATCCATACTGAAAGCTGTAGTATTTTATCTGCATCAGTAAGTGCTTCAAGTCTTCTCTGCTTTCTGCAATCTGCACATCACAGGTTGTCAAATGAGTCTTCCTCCAATCCTGATGCCACATTCTTCTTCATATAGTTGAGGATTTAGTTGCTCAGCATACAGCTTGAATAAGTATGGTCTACCAGGAAAAAAAAAAAAAAAACCTACTGCCATCAAGTTGATTCCAATTCAAAGCGACTCCCATTGGGTTTCCAAAGCAGTCAATCTTAATGGAAGTAGATTGCCCAGTCTTGCTTCTGCAGAGTGGCTGGTGGGCTTGAACCACCAACTTTCTGGTTAGCAGATCCCTTAGGCACCATGATGACGTTATTAAAAATTTTTTACATGATCAATTATAAATTTTATAGGCAAGAATCATCAAAAATTGTTTAGAATAAAGCATGTCATTACTGAGGCAGTATCACTACTGAAGTAGATTGCCCAACCTTCCTTCCGAGATGATAAGAATTAGCTTCAGGAAATATAACAGGTATTGTTTTTACCTTGTTTTTGCCATTTAATAGTTATTGATCCTGTGCAAGTACCTGAATTTATTGTGTACAAAATAGAAATATCACCTACCAGTTATTGTTGCTATGTACTGTCGAGTTGGACCCGACTCATAGCAACCCCTCCTAAGGTTTCCGAGGCGGTATTGCTATGGAAGTAGATTGCCCAACCTTCCTTCCGAGGAGTGGCTGGTAGGTTTGCACCTCCAGCCTTCTGGTTAGCAGTCAAATGGCTTAGGCACTATGCTACCAGAGCTCCTTACCAGTTATCAGGAAGATTAATGTATGCCTTCCATAAAGTGGATACTTAATGAATTATTTTCCCTTTCTCTCAATATGAATACAAGAGTCCATGTTAATTTCACAAAGGAAGCATATCCTAAGAAGGAGACCGGAGAAGGGAAGATTTTAGATCCGTTCCAAGTAACCTAAGAGCCACAAAAAATACGTACAAACTTCATCCAGTTGCCATTCATCCCAACTCTCAATTCACACAGCAATCAGGAACATATGAGAAAGCCTTTAATAAGGGTGATGAAAAATTTGGAAACAGATTGGTAGTGACTGCCGCATGTACAAATGAAAAAAAGTGGTTGAAATAGTACATGGAAAATTGGTTGAAATAGTTTGTTAAATATTTTCACTACATTAAATTCAAAAAGAAAAAATCTGCTCATAGTTCAACTTTAAATACAACAGACACCCAAATCAGAACCGCAATCTATGCAAAGGAGAGGTACCTTTAAATCATGTAATAAAGACTTATTCCTTTTTTTTTTTTAACAAATAATGTGAGTTACAATTTTTTTCAGCCTGTGAATTTAGAGCTTTTATTCTCCCTTCCCAATTTGTCTTACTTTTATTCTTTTTTATTTCTTTATTAAACTGGTAAGAGCCTCTCATACAGTATTGAATATATTGGTGAGAATGAATGCCCTTTCCTTGTTCTTGATCTTAATGAGGATGGAAAACACTATATAGTTCACCAGTAAGTATGATGTTGACTGTTGAGTTTTAGTAGATGTCCTTTGTCAGTATGAAGAAGTTTCCTGCTGTTTTTAATTTTCTGAACGCTATTATCAGAAGTGAATGTTGGCTTTTTCAACTTTTTTTTCTTGAATCTATTGAAATCTATAAGATTTTATATTTTTTAGTTTGTTAATAGAGTGGATCATGTATTGATTATCCATGTCACATTAAACTTGCATTACAGAAATAAGCCACTTCATCATGATAGATTATTCCTTTCATAAATTACAGGATGTTTAGAATTGTTGGATCCATGTTCATGATCTGTCTCTTCCCTCGTCTTTAGTTTTCCTTTTTGTAATGTCTGTATCTGTTTTTTATATTAGGTTAATCCCACTCCTTGGAAGGAGGGTTGGGCAATCTACTTCTGTAGTGATATTGCCTCGGAAACCCAAGGAGGGGTCGCTATGAATCAGGTCTGACTCAACAGCACATAACAACAACAGTGACATAAAAAGAAATAGAAATAGGCCCCTCTGTTCCATTTGATAGAAGAGTACAGCAAAATTAGTTTGATTCCTGCTTTAAATGTTTGGAAGAAATTACTAGTGAAACCATCTTGGTCTGGATTTATTCATGTTACTTTTAAAACCACAAATATTATTTCTTTAATAACATCAATTTTATTTTTTGATTTCTTCTTGACTAAGTTTCAGTAGTTTGTATATTTCATAGAAGTTGTTCATTTAATCTAAGTTATCAAATTTATTGGTATAAATTTGTTCTTAGCATTTCCTTATCATGCTTTTAAAGAGCTCTGGTAGCACAGTGCCTAAGGATCTGACTGCTAACCAGAAGGCTGGTAGTTCAACCTTACCAGCCACTCCAAAGAAGCAAGATGACTGGGCAATCAGATTTACCACCTTGGAAACCCAATGGGGTTCACTATGAGTCGGAACCAACTCAATGGCCTTGGGTTTGTCTGTTTTCTCAGGCTTTTAATAGCTGGAATGATCCTCCCTCTCACTCCTAAAATTGGTCATTTGTAATCTTTCTTTCTTCCTTTGTTAATATAAACATAACATAAAAAATATATATATGTGTATGTATATATATATATATATATATATTGATATATATTGATATATATATAGATAGATAGATAGATATACACACACACACATACATTCTAAAGGAAGAAAGTAATGTCACTGTCTTAATTATCCAGTGCCTCCAGGACAGAAATATCACAAGTGAACAGCTTCAACAAATACTTATTCTCTCACCATTTAGCAGGTTAGAAGTCCAAACTCAGGGTGCCAGCTACAAGGAAAGCCTTTCTCTCTCTCTCTGTCAGCTTAGAGGAAGGTCCTTGCCATTAACCTTCCCATTAATCTAGGTGTATCTCAGCACAGGGATCCCAGGTGCAAAGGATATGGTCTGCTCCTGGCTCTTCTTTCTTGATGTTAGAGGACTCTTTCTCTCTGCTTGCTTGTTTAATCTCTTCTGTATCTAAAAACAGATTGACTGAAGGTACAACCTAATCCTGTAGATTGTCCTGCCTCATTAACATCAAAGAGTTTAGGGTTTACAACACATAGTATAATTATATCAGATGAGAAAATGGAGGATAACTAGTAATACTGAGAGCCATGGCCCAGCCAAGTTGACACAAATTTTGGGGGATCACAATTCAACACGTAACAGTCACTGAATATAAATATGATGTGGTTAATACATACTTTTTTAACTTTGTAAGCTAAAGGATCAATTATTACTGGACCTTTGAATACAAGTATTTTGCCATTGAAATAAACCTTCAGGTTTTGTTTTCACTAACATTAAGTTTGGAATCTAAGCAAAAGCAATTGTTTCTTCTATAACAGTTTAAAATATCTTTGCAGTAATACATCTGTCAACAGTCTTTAGCACCATAACTTCTCTAATATCTCAACCACATCAATCCATCAGTTTGGTATGTTTTGGCTGTACTAGTATCTCACACCTATTAAGCTTATGTAACCAACCCAATGATCATTGGATGTCTTTTCACTACTCAGTAACTTTCAGATAACCATTGCCTTGTTGCTATTGTTGTTTGCTGCTAAGTTGACTCCAGTTTACGGCAAGCTTATATGTAATAGAATGAAACTGCCTCATCCCATGTCATCCTCACAATCATTGGCACATTTGAGGGCATTGCTGCCATTGTGTCAGTCCATCTCATGGACTGCTTCTCTTCTTTTTGCTGATGATTTTCTTTACCAAATATGGCATCCTTTTCCAGGGACTGATTTTTTCTGATGATGTGTCCAAAGTAAGAAAGATGAAGTCTTGCCATCCTTAGTTCTAAGGAACATTCTGGTTGTATTTACATCAAAACTGACTTGTTCATTCTTCTGGCAGTCCATTCAATATCTTTCACCAACACCACAATATGAATGCATCAATTCTTCTGTCTTCTTTTTTCATTGTCCAGCTTTAGCATTCATGTGAGGTGACTGAAAAAGACAAGGGATTACCTGCCATTTACCTATTTCTAAAATATAAAATCAAAGCTAGAAGAATTTTAGAGGTCCACTCCAAATCCCTCATTTTCAGGTGTGGCTACAGAGCCTGAGATATTAAAGGCTGTTCTCATTATTGGCCAAGATCACTAATCTGGAAATAAAACTAGAGCATTTGGAACTCCCCCTGTCTTCATTGTTTGTGACCTCTCCCATTATTGGGAGAATCCAGGTTTCAAGAACAGAGGTTTGAATGTTGAGATAGCAGAGTGGCAGGGCAGGTTGATTAACACAGGGAATATTCAACAGAAGAGTGGCTCACTGGAGAAGGCATCTGTTTAAGGGTCCAGTCCACTCAGAGCTACAGTAAAATGATCTGCATTGACCACAATGCCCTGGATGCATCTAAACTCCTCAAAAACAAAAAATCCCATTGCCATTGAGACAATTCTGACTCATGGCAATTCTATGTTGTTGTTGTTGTTATGTGCCGACGAGTCAGACTGATTCATAGCAACCCCTCCTCCTTGGCTTTCTGAGGCGTTATCACTACAGAAGTAGATTGCCCAACCTTCCTTCTGAGGAATGGCTGGTGGGTGTGAACCGCCAGTAACTCTATGTTGTTGTTGTTGTTGTTATGTACGAAAGTAGGATTGCCCAACCTTCCTTCCGAGGAGTGGCTGGTGGGTTTGAACCGCCAGCCTTCTGGTTAGCAGTCAAGTGCTTTAGCCACTATGCTACCAGAGCGTAACCAGGGGCTATTGTTTCGGGGGTTCCACCAGACTGTCTGACCAATAATTCTGGTCATTTTTGTGGTTTTGAATTTTGTTCCACATTTTTCCTCCCACTCTATCCAGGATCTTTGGTTTTGATCCCTTTCCAATTTGTTGGTATTGGTAACTGGGAACCATCTAGTTCTTCTGGTCTCAGGATCATGAAGGTTGAGGTTCCAGTGGTCCATCTTATCCTTGGACTAATAGTTTCCAGTTTCCAAGGCTATAATCTTTACTGAAGCAGACTGCCTCTTCTTTCTCCCATGGAGCTACTGGTAGGTTTGAACCATCAACCTTTTGGTTAGTAACTGAATGCTTTAACTACTGTGCCACCAAGGCTCCTTTAAACTCCTTTACTGCTTTCTATATATAACCATTTTAAAAGATCAAATTATTTAACCACACTTATAGTGCTGATAATATCTTACTGGCTTGATGACATAAATATCCTATCCATGCTAAACAACAGTATAATCAGAACCAGATAGATGCAAGCTTTCACAGAAGAGAAAATTCTATGTTACTTTCAAAACATTATGAGAAAGAAAATTAAATTTATAATTAGAGATAAAATACTTATAGAGATAAGTATGTACATGTAAACATTTTATTAGACACTGAACAAACTGAACTAAAGAGCAATGGATACATGTAACTTTCATTACCTTCATACTATATCGTAAGTATACATACTTCCCACTCAACAACCCACCAACGAAGATATTATTATTCCTTACATGTACAAAAATACCAAGACTTAGAAATGTGTAAAGCAATTTATAAGCAACAGAAACTCAAAGCTGTGCCCATTTTCTTGCTCTTAAAACATGATGATTATAGTGGATTAAACATATCTTTAAAATTTTTCCAGAAGAAGTGAAGGTCTTTTTTCCCCTCCCTTTCTCCCTTTAATATAGTATGTTTAAATGAACATATAGATATGTGTGGGAGCTCTGGTAGCATAGTGGCTAAGGCACTTGATTGCTAACCAGAAGGCTGGCGGTTCAAACCCACCAGCCACTCCCCGGAAGGAAGGTTGGGCAATCCTACTTCAGTAGTGATACTGCCTCAGAGACCCAAGGAGGGGTCGCTATGAGTCAGGGCTGACTCGACAGCACATAACAACAACAATTATGGGCTACCCTTTGACTGCTTTAACCAACAGAGTACAAAAGGAGTGATGCTATGCCAGTTCTGAGCCTATTCTTTAAGAAGATTGGCTGCTTCTGCCTTGGTCACCTGGAACCCTGACAATCTTCAAGTCCACTGATCCATTCTTCTGTCTTCTGTTATTCACAAGTTATATATATATATATTTAACTTAGGATATGATATGTTTCAGTTCTGGGATTTCCATTTGATTCTTTTTTTTTTTTTTACTCTTTCCAATTTGTCTTAAAATTTCTCATCTCTCACTCATTATACCCACTGCTTTTATTTCAAACAAATATATGTGAATGGAGCTAGATAGATAAATAGCAGATGGTAGATAGACTGACAGACAGTAGATAATTTTATCCCATAGGAGCTCGACAATATATATATATATATATATATATATATA
>NW_006921595.1:22156313-22181502 GCF_000298275.1 Orycteropus afer afer | reverse complement strand
AGTGCCTAAGGCATCTGAATGCTAACCAGAAGCCTGGTGGTTCAAACCTACCAGTCACTCCTCAGAAGGAAGGTTGGGCGATCTACTTCCATTATGAGATACCATGTTGAAAACCCAAGGAGGGGTTGCTATGAGTCGAATCAACTCGACAGCAGTGAGTTTGTCTAAAATAATCTAAGTCAAAAAAATAATTACTATTAGTAGCTAAAAAAAAAATAGAAGAAATTAAGTTTATTCAAAAGTAGATTAAAAAAATAATCTCTACTAACTGCTCAAGTAAAACAAAAAAATATAACTCTGGCTCACAACTTGAAATATCAATCTCTTTCTCAGGATTTTAATGTCTAAAATTAATAATATCCCTAAAATAATGACAGAAACTTTGAAATCATGTCTAGGGAAAAAAAAATAGGTTTTTACAAATTAGAAGGCCATGGTATTTAAGTACATATAGAAGTACATGTCATCTTGAAGGGTATGGATCCCACAAAGCTATTTCAGATCTGACTAATTTCAACAACAAAAGCAGTTCCTAAACATGCCAGCTTTAAGGTTAGTAGACAGTTAATAATCTTTTTATGTCATTATATGACTTTTTAACGTTCTAGGCAGCAGACCAATACCAAAACCCTGCCGGAACCACTCAAAAGCAAAACTTTTCTTCTAGTTCTTTTGGCAAAGGATAATACTTTGATACACCCAAGAAGAAAGTTATAATACAAATTCAGACAACTTTGGCACTAAACTGCTGAAAATTATTACCTTATAAAAGATACATATATCTACTAAAAATGTATTCTTCCTTTCTAAATAAGGTAAGAAAATATTTAGCAATAATAAATAGAGTTGCTTGTACAACATCAAAGTGGACACAATATTTATTCATAAGTCCACATAGTTAAATTATGTGATGGATCAGTTTGAGTAAGATGTGATAAGGGATTACAGAACACAATTTTGCAGAGTCAAGGAAGGGCAGGATGAAAGTGTTGGATGAAGGATCAGGGGAGTTACCATTGACTAGTCAATCACAGAAGCCAAACACATCTAGCCTCCAAATGGGACTGTGAGGGGGAAGTTGCAGAGTAGTATGTGGGAAATAGATGCCTCATTGTAGCTACCGCCTTGTGATGTGTCTAGTGATGAACCAAGAGCTACTGTCAATCAGGAAGAGAAAGCAGATAAGGAATATATGAGAGTGAGGACAGGTGGAATTGACCAGTCACCTCTGTGTCTGTTGGTCAGCTCATCTGATGGCAAAAACACCTTTGGAGAAAAATAGTTCCTGATTCACTGCAGGCTTCTATTTCTCTTTTGGCCAATCTAATGCAGAAACATAATTCCCAGTTTAACCAAAATGACACAGCAATACGCAGCAAAAATGAAGAGCATATAATTCAGATACACAAGAAAAAGAATTTTCTATTTGTATAACATTTGCTAGATAGATAAGAGACAAGTATTGATTTGGGTGAAGGGAAGCAATATACCAAAAGCAAGTAACCAGCACAATAACACTAAGGAAAAGAAAGACACAGAGAGGTGCACAAAAAACAAACATAAACACCTAGATACCACACTGCATTACTACTAATAATAAATATTAATCTACAGGTAGATACATGGGTAGACAGGCTGAATGATCAGGTATGTCTAGACAAAAGGGAATAAACCCATGACCATAATAAGTCTGGCAGACAATATTTCTACATACATATTTGTATGTGGTATAAAAATGTCCATATAAATTGAACTAACAGGGGCAAAGTTATGATAAATTCTTAGCCAAAGCCAACCACCCTAAAGGAGCAAGCTGTTGGGCCTGTGGGCTTGGGACCATGGCCATGGGGGACATCAATCTCATAACATACTACACAAAAACCTTCTTCTACATCCTACTTTTGTGAGTAGTGACTGGGGTCTTAAAAGCTTGAAAGTGCCCATCTAAGATGCAACAATTGATCTCTCCTCATCCGGGGCAAAGAAGAATTAAGAAGACCAAAGACATATGGACATAATTAGTCCAAAGGACTAGTGGACCGTGCAAACCTCAGCCTGCATGACCCTGAGGCCAGAACTAGATGGTGCCCGCTAGCACTGTCAACCACCCAGAAAGGGATCAGTATAGGAGATCCTGGATAAATTAGGGGAAAAATGTGTAGTAAAATTCAAAATCATAAAGAAAGACTAGATTTACAGGTGTGATAGAGACTGGTGAAACCCCTGAGACTATGGCACCTAGTCACCCATCCAACCTGGAATTGAACTCATTCCCATGGCTTCCAGCTAAACAATAGACAAGCATATAAGGTGAACATTTATACCAGGTAGGTATACTTAGAATGATCAATGATGGGAGACCAAAAACGCAGTATTTGCAAAGGGAGATAGCTCAGAGGGCAGGAATCCATAGGAAAGAAGGATACAGAAAAAAGGTAAACACAGAGAAAGTGGGAAGAGAGCTGTTATATCTTGGAGACGGCAATCAATGTTGTAGACAAAATATATATGAACTGCTATATGGAAACTAAATTTTCTCTGTAAACTTTCACCCAAATCCCCCCAGAAAAAAAAAGTTCATTATTTCATCTCTTTAACAAAAGACACAGTGGAAGATAAAGCTGTGAATAAAATCATTATCTGCATTATTTTAAATTCCATGTTTCTTCATGATAAAGGAAAGTATCTCCCCATACTTTTCTCACAATTGTTTTTCTAAGAGCCCCAGATATAATGAATTGAAGTTCTTAGATTTAAGAAATGGGTTTTCTTTTGGCCATAAGTACTAAACTACCACACAAAGCTAATGCATATACTGTACTAACTGACTTAAAAGACCACAGTACTAAATGTGGTCAAAATTTAACCTATTTCATCAACTGATTCTGGATGAAACTATATGTCAAAAGATTCAAGTGAATCAAAAGGTCCTTCATTTTGAACTTTCTTCCCCCTTAGAATGGCACCTCTTCATGAGCACATTTTTTTAAGTTCATGATTGTGGAAACAAATACTGTCATTATGAAATTTCTTAGTAAGCTACAGCTCTGCCATCCTTGGAGGAAGAGGAATGCTAGAAGTACTAAGCACGGATACTAGTCTGTCAGCTCTTGCCACATACAAAGCCTGGAGTTCCACTATTCTCAGTTATTTATAATCCTTCAGTATCCTTCTGTGTAACTTCTGAAAACTTTCTGTAACTCCTGTTCCCTTCTATCTGCCCTCCACAAGTCAGCACCAAATTTGAGATGTAGAGTCCTGTGGTAAAGATCAAGAAGGGAAGACTACATCTCAGTTCATTTCTGTTTATTCAAGAGTCATCTTTCTTGCCAAATTCTGTAACTGAAAGATCAGGATTTTAAAAGATGAAACAAAAAGCAGCCCTTGACACTCCAAGAGGCCCTATTGCCTGCTGCTTATTACAGAATAAGTGTTTCTATTGTATGCCTCTTCTCATGCATTCCATTCCCCATCTTTTAACTTTCTTACAGAAAAAAAGAAAACATAAAAGAGATTTCCAGTAATCTCCCAGACTGATCCCCTCCTTCCCCCACCAGGATCCTATTTTTCCAATACAATGCCATAAGCTCAAGACAAACCACAGGAAGGAAATAACAACCATATTATTTCTGGTATCCCTCTCTCCAACCTCAGATTCTGTGGCCTGTGTTTGTCTCATCTTTAGTTTGTCTCCTGTTCATAAAGACACTTGCAATTGGACTGTATCCACACTGCATTTTTTTAAAAATTTTTGAATATAGGTAAATGCAGATGTTCATATCTTGTTAAGACACAGTTCTCAAAGAACACGTGTGAACTAGGCAAGACTATGAAAAAATGTGGTAGCATTGTTCTCTAAGTCTCTATAATAATCCAATTTTCTCCACTGCACATAAGGAAAATAAATTCACAGCCTTCTGAAAGAGGCTGCTACATTTATACTATTAAAACTCCATGAAGTTTTTATTTATTTTTCTTAATTCTCACAATAACATGTATTAGACATCTAACAAATTTGAGTCACTGTACTAGATAATGAAGACAGGAGGAGAAGTAAGAAAAAAAAAAAATATGGTTGCAGTCAATGACATTAAAGAGTCTATCACCTGAAGATGGAAAAAGACATGAAAATTTTTCATGATCTGACAACAGGATATATTGTATAGTGATATCAATACTTCGAGAAAATATTTTACCTAGACACTTGTAGTGTAGTAAATTATAAAGTGTGGCTTTTCTAGTCATAAGTTTTTGTAAACTCTGTGGTGGAATTTGCTGTGAGCAACTGAGTAGCTCCTGATTGTTAAAGTTATCCACCTGGGGTATTTCTGTTGGGAGCAGCATGAAGTAATTTTCTGGGAAGTCCGGTCTCTCTCAGGTGTACAGAATTCTGATGTTCGGATTGGTTAGTTTGGCCACTCTGCCAGGCTCAAAAAGGAGCCCTCCTAGGAGCAGAAGTTGTCTCTCTGACTGCTGGCTGAGAAAGACATGCTGCTGGACAAATGTGCTCCTGATGGACACATGTTGCTGAGAAATAGACACCGAGAGACATGCATTGCTGGGAGAGAGACTGAGAGAGATTGTTGGCTGAGAGATGGCAGGCTGAGAGAGACTGAGCATTGTTCCTGAACTTGAATTGTAGCCTGGTGCTTCCCTAATAAACCCCATAATCTGTGAGTTCTGTGTGGCCACTGCAGCATATTATTGAACCCAGCAGAGAGGTGGTGGGTGCTGAAGGAAGAACGGTTGGTGTCAGGGTTGATGAAAGGGTGGAGGGAGGAAGCATGTCTGGCATCACAGGAATAGGCCTTGGACTGCTGATGGTGATTCTGTCTCCCTCTTGTGGGGTTAGAGGAGGTCAGAAATTGCAGCCTCCCTGCCTCCTTGGCAACACTAGATGTATAAAAAAGGTAAACAAATTTCCAAATAATTAGGGCTGTATGAAAATGAAGGAAGCTCTGGTGGCATAGTCCCTAAAGTATTTGACTGCTAACTAGAAGGTTGGAGGTTCAAACCCACCAGCCACTCCTTGGAAGGAAAATTGGGCAATCTACTTCCGTAGTGATACTGCCTCGGAAACCTGAGGAGGGGTCGCTATGAGTTGGATCGACTTGATGGCAGTGAGTTTTGTTTTGTTTTGTTTTGTTTTTTGGTATGAAAATGAAAGCATAACATTTCAAAATTGAGTTAGATAAATATTAAGAGAAATGTATAGCTTAAAATATATTTACTAAAAACTAAGAAATACTGAAAACAAGTGATCTATGTATTGAATTCAAGAAGACATATTTCTTTTAGTCTTCTTCCGTTTAGTCTTGATTTGTCTTCTTGAATTACCACTTAATTTTTGCTTTTTATTCTTTAATAATTACTGTTACTCTCCTTAGGAATCTTTTCATTTAGCAACCTCTTTATATCTCATTAAAAATGTCCATGGAATAAAATAGATTATGGTTGTTGGGTTTACTTTAGGCAATCTTAAGCAGCAAAAGGATCAATAAACAAATACCTAATTGATGGAAGAGTCCAAACCCAATTGAAAATAACAGATACTTGAGAATTTGTTTCCTTATAAATAGAAGGATAAAAGAACAAAAGTTAGTATTTACTATTTGAAACTTTATTGTCTTTCCTAAAGCCTTGACACCTCACCTACCTCCCTCTCTGTCAGATGATTTGCTCCCTATTTTTCAGGGAAAACAAAACCAAGACTAATTCCATATCCTCCCACCACATCTGTTAACGTATCTACATCTGCACACATACTCTGCCTTTCCTCCTGTCTCTATGGATGAATTAACCATACTTCCAGCCAAGATCAACCCCAACACCACCAGTACACTAGATCCCATCCCCTCTCACAGTAGCATCAGTCTTTTCCTTTCTGCCTATCAATTCCATCAGCATAACATACACCATTATATCATCCATTATAAAATATTATTATAATAAAATTTTAAAAACTCTTAACATACAACCCCCTTTTCATGACCCCCTCCATTTCTCTAAACAATATACATAAAAATTCATCCAAAGAGTGGCCTTCCTGTTCTCTCTTAAATCAACTCCAATCACATTTTTATATCCACCACTCGCCTAAAACACTGATGATCACACATTGCTAAAATTTATGGCCAGTTCTTAATTCTTACTTTTTTCAACCAATATATAGTATTTAACACAGTTGCTCAATCATTATTGAAACATTTTCTTCACTAGGGTTCTGACATTATCCTCTTATTCCTATGGCCACATTTACCCCTTTAGCTGATTCTTCCTCACCTCCATGGGTGGGCTGAACAATGGCTCCATAGATGTCCATATCCTATTCCCCAGAGCCTGTTACCTTATATGGCAAAAAGAACTATAGGTAAATTTTCCCAAGTTGAAATATTTTTTAAATGTTAATTATTTTTAGATTAACCAATTCTGGTACACAAAGGATCACTGGTGGATTTAGTTTTCTTAGATTAAAATCCATTCAATTTGGTCAATAAAAATTCAGAAATCTTTTTATTTTTTTCTTTTTCTTTTTTAACCTTCAAACATGGATCTTCTTTTTCCTACCTTTAGTTTCCTTTGAAGAACAGCTTGGTATTCATCTTTTTATTACATGTATGTATCACTTAACATCCATGATATGTTCTGTGAAATAGGAAGTTACACAAGTTGAGTGTTGTGTGAACACCATATTATATACAGGCAGTCACTGTACCATTTGTTACAACCTTATTAAGCTATCATTGTATGATATAGAGCCCACCATACAAAGCCTGAAAGCTGTATCCACTGGATCCAGGAGTCTGGCCTTGGTGGTTGAGCCAGTCAGCGCCTGCACTGACAGCAGGATTAGGATTTTGTACAATTTCAGATGAAGGGTGGGACGGATACAAGGGAGGCACAGACAAGTGACCATAGTGACAAGGTGTGTGGGTGCCAGGAGCATGGATGGCAGTGGTGCCCTTGACTGCCACTGCCCTATTGGTGTGACTGCTTCCTGACCATGTGCAGCCACCACCACCATTGCTGCCTGGAGCCAGGAGCCTGTGAAAGCCCAGGTCTGGCCAGCACTGCCAGCACCTATAACAGAAGCAGAAGAGCTATAGCAGGTATTGCCCTGCACCCAGAGTGAAAGTCCACATGGTTGTTGGATGGATGAATGAAGCTAGGAGAAGGAAGAAGCTAAGGAGGCGATGTTACAGGGATTGAGATGCACTCCTGGAGACCTGCTGCTCGTTCAGTTTATGGGTTTTAGGTTTTTCAATACATTAAGGGGAAATAATAAACAAAAGGAGAACTATTTTCCCATTTTAAAAAACAGAAATACCTTATGGCACCACAGACATATGTGTACACTTATACAGGTATAAGTGACCTGTATTAGTTTGTTAAAACCAAAATGCATGTGTACATGTAAACAAATTATATGGACCAGAGAAAAAAATATTTTATATATTCAAATCTGTGTGTGTGCCTTTGTATTCAAAAAACAATTTGAGGACATTCAAATGGCCATGAAACATATGAAGAGATGCTCAGTGTCATTAGCCATCAGAAAGATGAAAATCAAGACCACCATGATATAGCATTTCATTCCCACTAGGATGGCTAACATAAAAAATACAGACAATAACAAACACTGGCAAGGATGTGGGGAACTTGGAACCCTTATCCATTACAAAATGGATGAGAATGCAAAATGGCACAGTTGTTGTGGAAAACAGTATGGTGGTTCCACCAAAAAAAAAAACTAAAAGTAGAACAACCATATGATCCAGAAATTCCACTCCTAAGTATATATTCAAAAGACTTCAAAGTAGAGATTCAAACAGAAACTTTCAGCACTCAAATTGCAGCACTATTACACCTATTGTCAAAAGGTGTAAACAGCCTAAATGGTTATCAGCAGAAAAATGGGGCACAAATAATATCTTTTAGAAAGATCAGCACAAAGCTGATTTCCATGAGGCAGAGGTTAAAGATGTCACAAATGTCCAACTTTACCAAATTTCTGTACCACTCTATCATTCTAGCATCAACTATTATTCTTCTCCTCACTCCTCCATCCTGTCCTTGGGTTCCGTAATTAACTGTAATGTCTCACAGAACTCACACACCATCAAAAATATACCTTATGAGGTTGTGGAGGCTGGCAAGTCCCAAACATGTGGGTCAGGTGTCAGTCTGGAGGCCTCTCCCAACTCACGTAGTTGCAGGGTCTCACAAACCCAAATTGGGAGGTCAGACGACAAGCCACTGGCTCACAAGGCTGCAGAAGCCAGCAAATCAGGTTAGACCATGGGCTGCTGGCTTAAGTCCCAAAAACCAGAAGTCAGATGATGATGAGCCAGATGCAGGATCCAGAGTAAGAGAAAGAATTTTGCCAGAGCATTCATATATATTGAATGCAGACTACAGCCTCAAGGGAACTCTCCTTACTTGAGCAAGGCAATACAAGGGTGTATAGGGTGGTGACTGGGGTAAGGTCACACCCTCTAGTAAGACAGTGTGACTCAAAATGCATCCCATCCTGGTCCTGCCTCATTAACATAAGAAACAACTCTCTCCAAAATGGGACTATAACCATTGGCATAGAGGCTAGGATTTATAACACATCACAAAATAATGGACTATAGCGAAGAACCATATTAAGTAATTCATTGTACCACAAAGGGATAAACAAAATGTGGAACATAATATATACAATTGAATACCACTAGCCAGTAGAAGAAGTGAAGTCTTGATACAGCTACAATATGAATGGAGCACAAAGACATCATGCTAAGTAAAATTAGTCATTTACAGAAGAACAAATATTGAATGATCTCACTTATGTAAACAGACAAGAAAAGGCAAATGTACAGAGATCCAACTTTATTAGTGTTACCAGTGATGGAAGGGAAGGGAAAAAGAGAGGTTAATGGTGAGGAAAAAATCTCACTAATTATGAGTAGGGTTGCACAGCCAACTACTCTAATTGTTGTAACTAAGTTGTATCCCTGTAAAAAGTTGAGTTGGCAAAAGTTGTGTGATAGATATATTTACAACAATAACAACAAAAGAAAAGAAAGAGTACCTGATAAGGGTGTTATGTATAATCAAAAACTTCATGAGAATTGGTTCCTTGGTTTGGAGGTTTATGGTCCTGGTTTCATGGGACAACCCAGTTAACTGGTCTAAGAAGCACTAAACAGTGCTTCTATTCTACCCCCTAGTTCGTTGTATAGTGCCTGGGCTGTTAACAGCTTGCAAGCAGCCTTCCAAGGCACAATTATTGGTCTCTACTCACCTGGAGCAACAGAGGAAGAAGGAGAGTCAGGAAGAGGAAACGGAATGTGTGGCAAATTGCCTACTTTACCCAGAGATCAAAAAAACTGGATGGTGCCTGGCTACCATTACTGAACATTTTGATCAGAGATTCTATTGATCAAAAGAGGGAAATACAGAACAGAATTTCAAATCCTCATGAACTCCAGATTTTCTGGAGCCATGGATTCATGAGATAAATCTTTAAAACTATTGTCCCGAGATAATCTTTAAACCTTAAACTTGAAACCAAAAATATCCCAAAAGTCTCCTTCAAACAAATAAATAGTTTAGCTTAACAGGTAAAAGAAAAAGACTACCTTCCACATCATGTTCTTTTAAGAACTATAAGCACATCTCGAAGATATTGTGGCATATCACAATACAATGAGTCACACAATTAGGTTGGTTTTTCAAGTGCATACAAAAGTTATGTTTACACTATGCAAAAGACTATTAAGCATACAATAGTACTATGAAAAAGTTTAAAATATCATTAGAATTACCAAAATATGACACACAACGTGAGCATATGCTGTCGGAAAAATGGTGCCAAGAGACTTGCTTGATGCATAGTTGCCACAAACCTTCAATTTATAAAAGTGTAGTATCTGTGAAGTTCAATAAAGCAAAGTGCAGTAAAACAAGGTATGCCTGCATTTATATGGGATCAAAGAGACAAAAAGCAACTTGAAAGATTAGATAAGAACCTTAGGTGACAATGAGTTTATGTTAGTGAGGGAGGGACAATTCAGAAAAGGGCCTGTGAGACTAGTTAGTTGTAGAACTTGAAAAATGTCATTGAATTATACATGTAGAAATGGTTGAGTTGGTGTGTTTTGCTGTGTGTATTCTCAACAACAAGAAAATAAAGAACAATTTTGCATAAGAACTTATATTAAAACCTTCAAAATAATGATGTGATAGTTCCTCATCCAAATCACAGAATACAGGTAATTATTTTTTTGTGGCTATTTTCTTAATTAAGTAGCTCTGGTGGGGAACTCTGGTGGCATAGTGCCTAAGGCATTTGACTGCTAACCAGAAGGCTGGAGGTTCAAACCCACCAGCCCCTCCTCGGAAGGAAGATTGGGCAATCTACTTCTGTAAAGGTACTACCACAGAAACCCAAGGAGGGGTTGCTGTGAGTTGAATTGACTCAAAGGCAGTTATTTGTTTGTTTGTTTTTATTGGTGGCATATTGGGTAATGCATTTGGCTGCTAACCAGAGGTCAATTGTTCAAACCCACCAACTGTTCTGTGGACATAAGATGAGGCAATCTACTTCCATAAAGATTTATAGCATTGGAAACTCAACATTCTGAGTCAGAATCTACTAGTTGGCAGTAGTTTGGGTGGGTTTATTTTCTTAATTATTCCTAGAATGCATAGGAGAGAATTCAGTTCTATTCACTGCATAAGATGAACGCCTCAAACTTCAGTACGAATCAGGTCACTTAGAGGGTTTGTAAAAACACAGATTGCTGGCCCCACATCCAGAGTTTCTAATTAAATAGGTCTGGGTTGAGACTCCAGAATTGTCATTTTTAACAAGTTCCCAAGCATGCTAAAGCCTCTGGTGTCTGGGCCACACTTTGACAATCAATGCCTTAGTGCATTAAGGCTTAATTCTCTGGTTGTTGAAATAAGCTATTCTGATGTGAGAATCAAACGGCCCTAGTAGCACCGTGTTTAAGCACTCCTCTGTGAATTGAAAGTTTGGCAGTTCAAACATACCAGTCACTTCATGGAAAAAAGATGTGGCAGTCTGCTTCCATAAAGATTACAACCTTGGAAACCCAATGGGGCAGTTCTACTCTGTCCTGTAGGATCATTGAGTCAGTATCAGCTCGATGGAAGTGGGTAATGTGAGAATCGTGAGATTATATTCAAATTTTCTTCTGAAATATAGGTACTTATCATATATATTTATTATCCTCTATAAGTGTTTATATGAAGGTGAACAAATTCTTACATTAATCTTAGAAAATATGACAGAAGATGGTCTAACTCAGCAAGACTTAATCTATGGAATAGGATATTTAAGTGCAAACCTAAAAGAAATTTATAATAGCATAGCATGTATGTGATTAATGACTAAATCCTAAAGCTAAATTCCTTCATTTAAATTCATTTTTGTAAGAACACAATACAAACCATTGTGAGCTATTATTAAAATGGATTTCTAATATACACAATCTCATTTTAAAAACAGAGTAACTGATAGACAAGTCAAGATTATTGATTTATGTTGTTATGAGCCCTCAGGTTGATTCTGACTCATAAGGACCATATAGGACACAGTAGAACTTCCCCAATGAGTTTCTTAGGCTATAATCTTTATGTGAACAAATCACCAGGTCTTTTCTCCCATGGAGCTGCTGGTGTGTTTGAATCTCTGATCTTTCCATCAGCGACCACTTAACCATTGCATCATCACAACTCCTTATTGATCATAAGTGAATATATGTATGTGATTAACTACCTTCTGTCTAAAATATATGGAATTCTTCCAATGTAAATGTTCACATTAATATCATCATTATCACATATTCCTAAAACTCTAGACAAGCTCAGTACCTAATATTCAATAAAAGATTACTGAATAAATATTAAAATGGCAGTAAAATTTTATAAGTACAAAAAGGTTTTCAGGAAATGAAAAATGAAATAAAAGTAATCTGATAAAACCTAAAAATGAAGGAATTATTTAATATATTTTTTTAAAAAGTCACTTACCTTTAACTAAAATTTAATATTTGTCTAAGAGGCAATTTACTTCCATAAAGATTTACAGCTTTAGAAACCCGATGAAAGTCACTATGAATAGGAACCAATTCAATGGCAGTGGATTTGGAAGCAGCTATAGGAGCTCTGGTGGTGTAATGCCTAAGGCATTTGACTATTAACCAGAAGGCTGGCGGTTCAAATCCAAAAGTCACTCTTCAGAAGAAGACTGGGCAATCTACTTTCATACAGATACGGCAGTGAGGTTTTTTTTATTATATGATGGCACATAACAACAACAATTATTTATGTAAAAATACCCAAGCAAGCCTGTAACTGCTATTCTTAGAAAGGCCTGGCGTCTGAGAACCTGGCTCTTGGCATATTCTCAGCCAACAGGTAACTGATAAGGGAGGTTCACTGTGCCTAAACTATTTATGTAAACAATATAGTTTGTGCTGAACACTTGCTATCCTTCTAAGAATCTGGAATTTTTCTACGTGTTGAGTAAAAAAGATCTATGTGACCCACCCCAACAAAAATATTATGTACTGAGCATATAATGGGCTTCCCTGAACAGAAATATGGCACATATGTTGCTTTATTTTCAGTACTGAGGGCACTGTTCTTTGTGGTCCTTCATAGGCAAAAGAAAGCATAAGGAAGCCTGCACATTGATTTTTCCAGACTCCATCTGTGTCTCTTCTCTTGTGATGCAGCTGTGTTTCCTCACTACTTCATTATAATAAATCTGAGTCATCAGTACAACAATATCTGAATCCTGAGACTCAGGAGTCCTTCTAGCAAACATGTGAATGTGGGGGTGCTTTGGGGAATTAAAATACAGCAGCTTTTTCAAAGAATCCAGATTCTTACCTGCTGGTATGCTTCATAGATGACATCAAATAAGAAAGCTTGTGGCATTTCACTTGCTGTATGTCTGGCACGTTCTAGTGAATAGTCTAAGCAACCATCAGCAGATGGACTGATGACAGTAGATACAAGAGGTCGAATTGCTCCTGCTGCCTAAAGAATAAACAAAAAGGAGAGATTAATCACACATTTATTTCACCTAGAGATTGTTGCAAAGAAAAACTCTGTATCTCACTTTTGAAAGCAGATATTATTTATAACTTCAACAAGCTACCTCAAGGAAATATTGGAGCACTTATTTGTTGGGTTCATAAATCAAATAATTATATCAGGTCAATCTCATAGTATTACAGTTCCAAATACTAAAAGGTGGAAGTAATTCTTTATTTTTTCATCATAGGTTTGACTCCCTTTTCATTACAGGTCTTTGAAGTCAAATAGTAAAGAAGGATGCTAAGATATGGTTGGGTATTCCCTGAAGAGAGAAGGGAGGGACAGAAGGAATATTGTGAAAGAATCCTAATACACTGTAAATTAATATTTACTAATTAGTTTGTCCTCAGATTTAATTTACACATTAGATAATTAGGGAAACAGACATAACCCTAAAATTCCCAAAATGAGACATAACGATGATCCAAGTAACAATAAATTTACATCTTGCTCTGATTCCTATGAAAAACATGTCTCTTCAAACACAGCCTCCATGTCTGTGTCTGTGTCTACCTCAGGCAAATGCCCATTGGTTTCAATTGTTCTAATGAAAGCTATGTCTCCTGAATAGATACAACTAAACTTTAGAAAAAGAGACACATTAAAGTCTGACAATTGTTTCCTTTATCTTTAATGGAATCCCATTGCAATGCCATGTTCAAGGTCATTATTGGACAGCTGCGTTAGTGAATGTGCCTGACAATGTGGTTCTCATGGTTGGCAGTTAACTAATCTTACGTTGATTCCAAAACATCCTTTTTCCCACATAACTCTTAACAGGGTGATTACAGCACCTTAAGCTAATGCACAAATACAACAAGTGTGGTCTTGAGGAGAACAACATCTGAGCAAGATAGGCAGTCCACAAAGAAGTTTACAAAAGCCAGAGAACTGACTGGAAATCAAAGCCAGTGTATAAGCCAAGTAGACAGTTTACAAATTGTGTCGCCATTTTCCAGTGCATCGAATAGAAAGTTGGAGCCAAGGCATAAAAGTAAAGATGAAGAAACATCTAGGGGAGTCAGGGAGAGAGTGATGTTCACTTAGGTGAAAGGTTGGGGAAGGAACAAGCCCAACTGGTAAGCCCACCACCTCTCAGTAGGAGTTACGAGATAAGATAGGAAAAACACACAGTTATATACATACACTGCTTTTTAAGGAAAAAAAAAAAAAAATCCATGATGGCTATAGATACTATTGAAATTCTATGCCAGGTCATTAAGTGAATAAATGTTTAGTAAAGAATATGAGCCTTCATTAAGTGAATAAATGTTTAGTAAAGAACATGAGCCTTCTAAAATAGCAGTGTGAGGAGCTCCACAGACTCTTTCCAGTGAAACAACCATACTGGTGATAGAGTCCTTCTCCTCCCATTTCCCAGTCAGGAGCTACAGTATCTGTCCCGGGGAGGGGGGGGAGAGGGGGGACAAGCCGCCAACATTTCTTAGCTTGCATAGTTCTGTGTTACAGAAGCAAAATTCTAGGCAAGTATAGGCAAGGGTTTGAGGCCTCTCTTATTCCACACAGTCCCCCTCTGTAGGAGGATCTACCACAGTCATGGCTGGTCAAGAATACTAGGGCCTCAATTGCCCTTGCCTCAGTTTGCTCATAGAACAAAAGTTTCATGCCAGGAGAGGAAAGCCAAGAAGACCAGAAGCTACTTGCCTCACCCAAAACCACACTCATAAAGCAGAGCTGTCACTTTGAAAGAAACAGGATGCTGTCTCCATATAATTTCACAGTAGTGACAGAGAGAATTTACCCAAGGGGAGAGACAGGCTATAAGAACAAACAGCTACAATGCCTTCCCCAAGAGACTCACTTTATTTGGAATAGAGTGTGGAGAAATTCAAGACTAAAAGTATTCTCCAAAGAAATAATGATTTTAGTGATGAATAATACTTAAGAAGAGGCTGGTAGCTCCAGGAAGGAGCTCTGATGGCAGTCAATAAGGCATTTGGCTGCAAAGCAGAGGATCAGTGTTTCAAACCCACCAACTGCTTCACTGGAGGAATTTGAGGCAATCTATTTCCATAAAGATTTATAGTCTTGGAAACCCAGTGGGGGCCACTCTGAGTAGGAATTGACTCAATGGTAGTGGGTTTGATTTGGTTTGTTGGTAGCTCCAGGAAAGCTAAACTGTAGGCCACCTAGCTTATCAGAGACAACCAGGAAAAGAGATATTTAAGAATCTTTGTGGAATCGGAACAAACCTAAAAGACTTTAGCCCTGTAAAGACACCAAAACTAACTCTGCAAAGGGGCCAGAAACTATCTCCATTGCAAATGAAGGAATTTATGCTCCATAACACTGTCAAAAAAAAATTAAGCAATCATCCAGCAATTAATGTAGCTTAACAGCTGCGTATTATACCAATAGATGCAGGTAACAAAACAGAGAAATCAGGGAAAGGAACAGTCTAAGAGAGTTCTATTAAAATCACTGTCATCCTAGGGTAACTGTACATATACCCAATGTTATACCTTCTGAGAAGCAAGATCAAAAGTTTCACAATATATAGAGAAAAATTTAACTAAAATAGGATGATCTGAGTCACAAACAAACGAACAAGCAAACAACAACAATAAGTCCTGAGGAAGCAGGAGGGGAAGAATCAGCATCCAGAGGTGATAAACTATATTATCTAAAATGTTCAGTTTTTAACA
Source organism: Orycteropus afer afer (assembly GCF_000298275.1). Taxonomy (NCBI): domain Eukaryota; kingdom Metazoa; phylum Chordata; class Mammalia; order Tubulidentata; family Orycteropodidae; genus Orycteropus; species Orycteropus afer. The sequence continues at coordinate 22,165,717 of NW_006921595.1, read as the reverse complement.
CAAAATTATGACACATTCAAACAAGCAGGAAAGTGTGACACATACACAGGAAAAAAAAAAAAGGAGACAACAGAAACTGCCTGTGAGAGGGCTCAGATGTCAAACTTAACAAAGACTTTATTTATTTTTAAGAAGACTTGTATCATTTTTATTCATAACTTAAATAGCAAACACCAGGTAAATGGATAAATAATTTATGGTATATCTATACAATGAAATGCTACTCAGCAATAAAATGGAATGAATTACAACATGGTTGAATCTTAAAGATATCATACTGAAAGAAAGAAGATGGGCACAAGAACATATGCAGTATGGTTTTGTTTATATGAAATTTTAGCGGCAAAACTAATCAATAATAACAGAAATCCAATTAGTAGTTGCTTGAGGTAAGGTAGATTGGGACAACTGGCTGCAAAAAGATAACAGTTCTGGGGAGGATGAAATCCAATTCCCAACTATAAAATTCACCATTTTAAAGTGTAAAATTCAGGGGCTTTTAGTACATTCACAAGATTCTACAACCATCACTAGAAGGAAGAATACGGTATCAGAATTGGAGGAAGATTCATTAACAACCTGCCATATGCACAACCTTGCTTTCTGAAAGTGAAGATGACTTGAAGCACTACTGATGAAGATCAAAGACTATAGCCTTCAGTATGTATTATATCTCAACAAAGAGAAAACAAAAATCCTCACAAGTGGATCAATAAGCAACATTATGATAAAAGGAAAGACAGAAGTTGTCAAGGACTTCATTTTACTTGGATCTACAAACAATGCCCTTGGAAACAGCAGTCAAGAAATCAAACAATTTAACAAAGACTTTAAATAATCTATCATAAATCTATTCAAAGAAGTAAAGAAAGCAATGCTTAAGAAGTAAAGGAAGGTATGATGGCAGTATCTCATCAAAGAGAGAGCATCAATAAAGAAATGGAAATTGTTTTTAAAAAGAGGAAAACTAAATACAAATTCTAGAGCTTAAAAGTACAATAACGGAAATAAAATATTCACTAGACAGGCTCTAAAATAGAGCTGAATTGGAAAAATAAAGAATCAGCAAACTTAAAATAGATCAATAGAAAGTATGCAATCTGAATAACAGAGAGAAAAAAGAATGAAGAAAAATGAGTAGCTTCAGAGAAAGGTAGAACAATATGAAGTGTGCCACATTCCAAAAGACAAACCTGTTTCTGTCAAGTAGATTCTGACTCAGTGTCCCTACAACAAAGAGTAGAACTAGCCCACAAGGTTTCTAAGGTTGTAATCTTTATAGAAACTGACTGCCACATCTTTGTCCTACACAATGACTAATGGGTTCAAACTGCCAACCTTTCACTTAGAAGCTGAGTGCTTTAACCAATGCACAATCAGGGCTCCTTAAGCTACCCTCCCTCTGCCTTCAAGTTGATTCCTACTCATAGTGACCTTACAGAATAGAGCAGAACTCTCTCCATAGGGTTGCCGTAATCTTTACAGAAGCAAACTGCCATATCTTTCTCCCACGGATCATCTGGCGAATTTGAACCACTAACTCTTTGGTTACCAGTCTAGTGCTTAACTATTGCACCATAAGGGCTCCTTTCATACCCACTAGGATAGTTATAATCAAAATGACAGGTAAATAAAAGGGTTGCTGAGGATGTGGAGAAACTGGAACCCTCATACATTGCTGATGAAACATGAAATGGTCCAGCAATTTTGGAAAACAGTTTGACAGTACCTCAAAATGTTAAAAAGAGCTATGAAATGTTCTAGTAATTCCAACTCTAAGTATATACACAATAAAAATAAGAACATTTATGCACATAAAAATTCCTACATGAATATTCATAGCCCCATTATTGATCATAGCCAAAAAGTGAAAACAATCCAAATATCCAACAAGTCCTTAATCAATGACTATAACAACTCTATCACAGGCAAATTTATAAAGACAGAAAATAGATTAGGGATTATCAACGGGTGCAGGGAGAAGTAAATGGATAATTACTGCTTAATGGGCACACAGTTTCTGTTTGGAGTGATGAAAATTTTGGAACTAGATAGGGTGAAGGTTATATAGCATTGTGAATGTAAATAATTCCACTTGATTGTACACTTAAAACTGGTTAAAATGGCAAGTTTTATTATATAGATAGATAGATATAGAATTATTTTAATGTAGTGTATCTATGCAATGGAATATTATGGAAATTTTTGACAATAAAAGTGAATGAAGTACTGATACATGCTGCAACATAGATGAACCTTAAAAACATAAGTGAAACAAACCAATCACAAAAAAAAACACATATTATATGATTCCATTTATAAAAAAACATTCAGAATGTCCAGAATAGGCAAATCTATAAAAACAGAAAATAGATTCTTACTGGGAAAGTTTCTTAGGACTAGGAAAATTGGGAGGGAATGAGAAGTGACCCTAATGAATATAGGATTTCTTTCTGGGATGATGAAAATGTTCTAAAATTGATTGTGGTGATAACTGCTCAACTCTATTAATATGCTAAAAACCAATTTAATGGGCAAATTGTATAGTAAATGAATTATATCTCAATAAAGCTTTTACTGAAATAACAAAAAACAAAAGAAAGAATAAAAGAATTTGAGTTAGCACAATGAAAAACACAACTACTAATGCATACATTCTCCTTTCTCAAACTGCCAACATAACCTCCTCTCTCTTCAATCTCAAATTTTCTAATTTCACTGCAAAAAGTAGAAATGATGAGAAGAGGACTTCCCCATTCTCCCAATACTACATCCACTTAAGTACGTGTATGGGGAACCAGGCATTCTACCTCCCTTCCTGTTACTCTGAAGAAACTTTCCTAGCTCCTATTGAATGGCCAGCAGCTCCACTTATGTACTTGAATTCCCTTATTACAAGTATTCAAGACCTTCCCTACAGCAATGCTCTTTGTTTTATTTTTATTTTTCATTCCTTTTTTATTAATTTTATTCCTTTACAGAGTAAGCCCACAACAAATATCAATTCTCTTTCTACTCTATTACTTTCTTAGGGCTGCCATAACAAATTACCAGAAACTGAGTGGCTTGAAACAGTTGAAATTTTAATGAATTATAGCTGCACAGACTCACAAGAAAACATTCCCCAAACCATTTTGTGTGAAAAAGAGCATGCTGCAAAAATACTTGCAAAACACAATTTAAAAAATATACACACATAACAAGCATATTCTTTAGAGACACATCCTACAAAGCTGAAAAAAAAAAAAAAAAAGCAAGAGTAATAAAAACAAAGTTCAGAGCAATGTAAACCTATCTGATCACACAGTACAGCAGAAAGGGAGCACAGTTTCAAAGTTACTGGTGTGCTCTATTTCTTTTACCATATGGTAGACATGGAAGTATCCAATTAATTGTTATTCTTCATACTTAGATGTGTTATATATGTTCTTTGCATGTTTTCAATATTTATTTTTTAAAAAACTTAAAGTGAGTTTATAGGTTCCCATCTTAATTACTAAAACCTAGCTTCTCAGAGCAGAAACCATCTACATTTGAGGTATCAATAAGGTAGGATTTATAAAATCCAAGAATTTCATATTTATATTTATAAAATACAAGAATTCTTATCTATGGAAACCAAAGATCAGCCAAAAAATAAAGTGGTACAATGTGAAGAAACTTGAAAGCACAAGATGACAACCAGCTTCAAAGATCTGACTGAATAAGACCCATGGAAAGAGATCACAAATAATCTGACCCTTCCTTTCTTTGACTACCGCTCAGTTAGCCATAGTTTATAAACAGATATACCCACTGCCATCGAGCTGATTTTGACTCATAGGGACCTCCATTGGGTTTCCAAGGCTGTAAATCTTTACAGAAGTAGATTGCCTCATCTTCCTCCTGCAGAGCTGCTGGTAGGTTTGAACTGTCAAATTTCTGGTTAGCAGCCAAATGCCTTACCTACTATGTCACCAGAGCTCGTTATAAACAGATATGTTGTTGTTGTTGTTGTTATGTGCCGTCGAGTTGGGCCCACCTTACAGCAATCACTCCTTGGGTTTTCGAGGCAGTGTCACCACGGAAGTAGATTGCCCAACTTTCTTTCTGAGGAGTGGCTGGTGGGTTTGAATCGCCAGCCTCGTGGTTAGCAGTCAAGTGTCTTAGGCACTATGCTACCAGAGCTCCCATAAACAGATATAGAAGCTAATAATAGAAAGATTGTTTTGCTAGCATTCAATAAATCTTCAATTACATATTTTCTGAAATGCAAAATACCAAAATTATGACACAAGTATGGACAATGCTGGTTAGTCGCTTCCAAAATATAGCTATTTGGAAAGTTTTTTATATGAAGTATCATTCCCATATCATTATTAAAAAGGCCTATCTCCTTGGATATTAGCCTAAGAAGCTCTGAATGGAAGCTTAACAGTACCACGGTGATCATTTGCTTCTCAGGCCAATATCAAAATGTTACCACGTGGTAATGCCTGGAAATTATCACAGATACAAACCACAAAATATGGAATAAAGGACCCTACCTCTCCTGCTTACTTTTTAAAGCAAAATTAATCAATATGTATGGCTCATCATACATAATACCAGGTGTTTACATGCATTCCTCCTCAGGCATCTGCATTCTAGCCAATCGTGATCATGTACAACAGAAAACCTCCAACTATATAATCACAACTGAAGTTAGCTGAACTGTTTTTAATGGAAAGGCTATTTAATAAAGGTTTATAGAACAGTATATTCAAAGCTAATCATTGGCAACTATAAGACTTTTAATATTTCACATTTTTATAACAGAATACTTCCAATCTCCTTTGACAAATGAATTAGGCGTAGAATCAATTAATAAGCAGTATTCTCCAGTTCAAACGCACAAGCTTCATTACAGGAGGAAAATGAGGCAATCCACTTCTGTAAAGATTTACAGCCTTGGAAACCCTATGGTGATCACTATAAGTTGGAATTGACTCAAAGGCAGTGTGTTTGGGTTTGGTTTGGTTTATATCTAATATAGAAATACAGAGGTCTTGGAAAAATTTCTCTTCAAATTACTGTATCACTACAAAGTAGATATGCAGGAAAGAGGAATAGGGAAGTCATTTTTACCCATTATATTTTAATTCCTGGAATTTAGAGAAGTGTAATTTTATGTTAGCTCTAATATGATCAGGTATGTTATACTTGGACATGGAACAGATTTCATTTAATTTTAATCCCTAGATATACTCATCTTCCCTTAACCCACCCTTTTCTGAACTTCATTTGAAGATAATTCATGGAAGATATATACAGGACAGGTCCTTTAAAATAAGCAAAATAAAAGTTTTTCACACAGTAGCCTCTACATTATCAGAAACATATCAAGTTTCACCTCATTGCATGGCAGTCTAGTGAATCAGGCATACCTCATTTATTGTGCTTCACAGACACTGAGTTTTTTACAAACTGAAGGTTTGTAGGAACTCTGTGACAAGCAACTCTATTGGTGCCATTTTTCCAAGAGTATGTGCTCTCTTCACATCTCTGTCACATTTTGGTAATTCTCACAATATTTCAAACTTTTCATAATGCTATTGCACACTTAATAGACTGTAGTATAATATAATTATAACTTTTATATGCAGTGGGAAGAAAAACAAATGTGTGACTTGTTTTACTGCAATATTCACTATTGTGCAGTGGTTTGGAACCGAACAGCAATATCACCAAGGATGCCAACAGTGCTGAACCTGGCCTGAGCACTTAACCTTTGTCAAAATCGAAAAATTCCCACAAAATAATTAGAACTCACTTTTTCATGGATAAAATACAACTGCTTCTTTAGAGTCATCATTTCAATCAAGATCTAAATTTCTCTCCAACTAGGTGATGATGTGGGATCTGATCACCCACAGAGATCATTATCTCACTCCCACCCAGAAAAAACTCTGACCTTCAGTGTACTGATCACAATCAAAACTGTCCAACAGAAATCAGGCATAAGTGGCTATTAGCCATGGTCAATTCTACTTAATGTCAAACTTACAAACACAAAGTCAAAAATCTACCAAGTTATTTTCCACCTCTACTTTTTTGGGTTTTTTTGTTTTGTTTTGTTTTTTGCTTTTTGTTTTTTTACTTTAAAACATATATTCAGAATACATGGCATAAAAATTGTAAAATAGAGTTGGTGGAAAAGTATATACTTACTGATTCACACATATTAAATTTAATAGATTTTCCAAAGCACTATGTTGTTGTTGTTAGGTGCCATTGAGTTGTCTCTGATTCATAGCAACCTTATGCACAACAGAACAAAACACTGCCTGGTCTTGTGCCAGCCTCACAATCCCTGCTATACCTGAGTCCATCGTTGCAGCCACTGTTTTAATCCACCTCATTGAGGGCCTGCCCCTTTTTCATTGACCCTCCACTTTACCAAGCATGACATCCTTCTGACAACATGACCAAAGTAGGTGAGATGAAGTTTGGCCTTTCTCGCTTCCAAGAAGCATTCCATCTGCACCTCTTCCAGGACAGATTTTTTAGTTCTTTTAGCAGTCCTTGGTACTCTCAGTATTATTCGCAATCCTTGGTTGTTGTTGTTGTTGTTAAGTGCCGTCAAGTCGGACCCGACTCATAGCAACCCCTCCTTGGGTTTCCGAGGCGGTATCACTACGGAAGTAGATTGCCCCATCTTCCTTCCGAGGAGTGGCTGGTGGGTTTGAACCACCAGCCTTCTGGTTAGCAGTCAAGTGCCTTAGCCACTATGCTACCAGAGCTCCCATCCTTGGTACTCTCAGTATTATTCACAATCCTTGGTACTCTCAGTATTATTCGTCATCACCACAACTCAAAAGCACCCACTCTTCTTCGGTCTTCCTTATTCACTGTTCAGCACTCACATGCATATGAAGCAATTGAAAATGCCATGTCTTGGGTTAGGCACACCTTAGTCTTCAAAGAGACATCTTTGCTCTTCAACACTTTAAAGAGGTATTTTGCAACAGATTTGCCAGTACAATACATCATCTGATGTCTTGACTGCTGCTTCCGTGTGTGTTGATTGTGGAACCAACTAACATAAAATCTTTGACAACTTCAATCTTCTCTCCATTTATAGTGATGCTGCTTATTGGTCCAGTTGTGAGGATTTTTGTTTTCTTTATATTGAGGTGTAATCCATACTGCAGACTGCAGTCTACAATCTTCATCAGTAAGTGCTTCAAGTCATCCTCACTTCAAGCAAGCAAAGTTGTGTCATCTGCATATCACAGGCTGTTAATGAGTCCTCCTCCAATCCTGACACCATGTTCCTCTTCATATAGTCCAGCTTCTCAGATTATTTGCTCAGAATCCAGATTGAATAAGTGTGGCCAAACAATATAACTCCTTTCCTGATTTTAAACCATCCAGTATCCCCATGTTCTGTTCAAATGATAGCCTCCTGATCTATGTACAAGATACTCATGAGTACCATTAACTGTTCTGAAATTCCCTTTCGTCACAATGTTATCCATAATTTGTTATGATCCACACAAATGAATGCTTTTGTATAGTCAAGAAAGAACAAATAAACATCTTTCTGGTATTATTTACTTTCAGCCAAGATCCACTTGACATCAGCAATGATATCCCTCATTCCACATCCTCGTCTGAATCCAGCTTGCATTTCTGGAAGGTCCCTGTCAATATACTGCTGCAAACATTTTTTAATTATCTTCAATAAGATTTTCCTTGCATGTGATATTAAAAATATTGTTTGATAGTTTCCACATTCTGTGCTATCACCTTTCTATGGAATGGGTACAAATAAGGATTTCCTTCAGTCAGTTGGCCAGGCAACTGTCTTTCAAATCTCTTGGAATAGCCGAGTGACTGCCTCCAGCATCCGTTTGTTGAAACATCTTAAAGGGTATTCCATCAATTCCTGGAGCCTGGTTTTCACCAGTTACTTCAGTGCAGCTTCAACTTCTTCTTTGACTACCATTGGTTCTTGATCATATGCCACCTCCTCAAATGAATGAAGATCAACCAATTCTTTTTGGTACAGTGATTCTGTGTATTCCTTCCATCTTCTTTTGATGCCTCTTGCATCATTCAACATTTTGTCCATAGAATCTTTCAATATTACAACTCAAATATTAATTTTTTTCTTCAGTTCTTTCAAATTGAGAAATGTAAAGTGTGTTCTTCCCTTTTGGTTTTCTAACTCCAGGTCTTTGTACACTTCATTATAATAATTGACTTCATCTTCTTGAGCTGCTCTTTGAAATCTTCTGTTCAGCTCCTTCATCTTGTCATTTCTTCCATTTGCTTGAGCCACTGTCTGTTCAAGGGCAAGTTTCAGAGTCTCTTCTGACATGCATTTTGGTCTTTTCTTCCTTTTCTGTCTTTTTAATGACCTTTGCATCCTTCATGGATGATGCTTTTGATGTCATCCCACAATTCATCTGGTTTTTGGTCATTGGTGTCCAATGCATCAAATCTATTCTTTAGACAGTCTCTAAATTCAGGAGGGATATGATCAAGGTCATATATTGGCTCTTGTGGACTTGTTTTAATTCAACTTCAACTTGAACTTGCATATGAGAAGTTGATGGTCTGTTCCACAATTAGCTCCTCATCTTGTTTTGGCTGAGGATATTGAGCTTTTCCATCACCTCTTGCCACAGATGTAGTCAGTCCGATTCCTGTGTACTCCATCTGGTGAAGTCCATGTGTATAGCTGCCATTGGTGTTGCTGAAAAAAGGTATTTACAATGGATAAGTCATTGGGCCTGCAAAATTCTATCATGCAATTTCCAGCATCATTTCTGTCACCAAGACCATCTTTTCCAACTACTGGTGATTCTTCTTTGTTTCCAACATTTGCATTCCAATCACCAGTGATAATCAGCACATCTTCTTTGTATGTTCACTCAATTTCAGACTGCAGAAGTTGGTACCAAAAAAATCTTCAATTTCCTCATCTTTGGCTTGGGTGGTTGGTATGTTAACATGAATAATAGTAGTATTTATTAACTGGTCTTCCTTGTAGACACATGAATATTATCCTCTCACTGACAGCACTGTACTTCAGGACAGATCTTCAAACATTCTTCATGATGATGAATGTCACGCCATTCCTCTTCTATTTGTCATGCCTGCCATAGTAGACCATATGATTGTCTGATTCAAAATGGCCAAAACCAGTATGCAGCGATGGTTCAACATTAGAAAAACAATCAACGTCATCCACCACATTAATAAAACAAAGAAGAACCATATGATCGTATCAATTGATGCAGAAAAGACATTTGATAAAATCCAACACACATTCCTGATCAAAACTCTCAGCAAAATAGAAATAGAAGGGACATTCCTCAACATAATAAAGGGCATTTATGCAAAACCAACAGCCAACATTATTCTATAATGGAGAG